>NC_134687.1:485331684-485689684 GCF_050947455.1 Rhinoderma darwinii
AGTAATAACTTTTTTTTTTTTTACACCGTTTATTAGTCCCCCCACCGTTAGATCGCTGGTACAATATACTGCAATACTAACTACCACAGACAGAGTAACGAAGTGCAGAGATTGTGAATAGAAATTCCGTGTAATGTCTATTCACTGTCTAAACACTTCAGTATTGTTAATGTGTTACTATAAGACAGCACATCGCGATCTAACAGGATCGCTATGTGCAGTGTAAATGAATGGAGAGGAGTGCATGATGCTGATTGGTCAGCGTCATACACTCCCCTGTACAACGCCCACTTGGTCTAAAGTGAAAGTACGCCCACTTGGGCATTAAGCAACTCATTAGCATAAATCTAAAAACGCTAATAAAGTGGTAAAAATATATCGTTTTTTAAAATAAAAAGCATTACTGTCACCTACACTATAGCGACAATCTCCTTATATAGGAGATAGGGCACTTATAATGTGGTGACAGAGCCTCTTTAAGGGACAAAATACAGATAGACAAAAGTCAATTTTATCAAGAGGCTAAATGCCTGATCAGACCAAGAACCCCGTGCACACATTATCAATATAGAGTCTACAGAACCAACATGACCTGGTACCATAAAAATGTATACACAAAAAGAAGTCTGACATTGCAATAGAGTCTTCAAACCATGCAGCGCGTGCACTATTTTGAATTGTGTTAGCATACAGTCAATTTGGGTGGACATCAATGGAACGTTCTACAAGCGACATTGACAAAAAAAAACAAAAAACATTATTAGAATAAAATCTGGTGTTTACCTGTACCTTCAATGTTTCCCCTTGCAGGGAGCTGTCACTGTCATCACTCTCATCAGGTTTGATTAAGACAGTATTACTAAGTAGGTGATTTTGTACAGCCATCAGATAGCGCAGACATGGTGAGGCAACCTTAAAAACAAAAATATATTTTTTTAAATAGGTGAACGTTACAAATATCCGCTCCTTCACAGCAGCATAACTCTCTGCAGCAAAGTGTTAAAACTGGTTTCCCTATACTATACTTTAATAAATCAGCTGCTAAATAAGTATTTAATACAAAGCTGAACATACTGAGATTTTTGCCAATAGCCTTTATTTGCAGCCAAGGCCCCCTCTAGGTCACGTCTCCACTTAATGTTTATCGTGTACATCAGGAAATCCTCAGGAATACACAATAAAACGTGTCGATAGGGCTCAATTAATCTGAAGGAAGCCAAAAAAAGTCTCCTTTTGTCCTCCATCGGGCTGGTATACATCAGTACACCTTTTTGTATTTCATCCTATAGGAGATCTTGAAAAAAACGCACTGTATACTTTTTTGGCATCGGTCACAGGGAATACATTAAACGTATACGTCGGAAAGCTCCAGTGACAAATGCCCGTATATGGACAGTTATGTCACTGGAGCTTCTTGCACAGGGACGTCCTAAGAAAGCGCAAAGCAATATATGGAAAGTGACATCAGGAGCTTCCCCAGGGCCGTTGTCCCCAAGCGCTCTGTAAGGGGGGTCGGGCAGTTCAGGCGGCATATTCCACTGTATACATATACAGTGAGATTGTTGCAGCCTTCAGCTGGAGGTATAAGTCAGGAGTCCTACCGACATATACATCCGAAAGGAAAGGCAATTAACGCAAAGTAACAGGGGCCTAAATTAAATTCTCAAATATTGTTTTTTAAAGGAGTTATCCGGGATGTGAATTTTTTTTTGTAGGGGCTTCAAATTGAATAAATAAGGCAAAACTTACCTACCCTTGCCCCCAGAGATCCAGGTAGTTGTTTACATCCATGTACTATGTAACCACTGCAGCCAATCAGAGGGCTCAGTGGTGACTAATCATATTTCCGGCACAATGCCAGAAATACAACACATGACCGATGAGCCCTCTGATTAGCTGCAGTGGTCACATGCTACATGCATGTAAACAACCACCGGGAGTGCTGCCGGAGCATCAGTGCTGGATCGTCGGGGGCAAGTATAGGGAAGTATTGCTTTTTGGTTTATTTATTTTATTTCCACTACAAACAAGTTTTCACATCACGGATAACCCATTTAAGGCCTAAGTGCGTGAGGAGGCTCTAGTCTACAGAGGTGTGTAACATGTAATTGATTATTATGAAATTTATCAGACAGATGCAGAAGTAATGGTATAAAGAAATACAAAGTACAGGACAAGAAGTTATGTAGTGGGCACTGGTCTTACAGGCACGGTTGATAAGAGTCTTTGGAATTCTTCTTTAGACACAGTTTGGCACTTGGTGATCAGTACACAAGATTCACGAACAACAATCTTCAAAATATAGTGCAATAGTTCATCATTTAGCCTAAAAGAAAAAAATCAGAACTTTATGACTTTATGGGGCAAAGTATCCTATAGTTAATTGAATATATATATATATATATATATATATATATATATATATATATATATTTATTTATTTTACATTTTACTAAATACTTGTATCTCCCATGAAACAGCAACGCTGGAGCTTGCTTTTCTTTTTTGTTAAAGAGGCTCTGTCACCAGATTTTGCAACCCCTATCTGCTATTGCAGCAGATCGGCGCTGCAATGTAGATTACAGTAACGTTTGTTTTTTTAAAAAACGAGCATTTTTGGCCAAGTTATGACCATTTTCGTATTTATGCAAATGAGGCTTGCAAAAGTACAACTGGGCGTGTTGAAAAGTAAAAGTACAACTGGGCGTGTATTATGTGCGTACATCGGGGCGTTTTTACTTCTTTTACTAGCTGGGCGTTCTGACGAGAAGTATCATCCACTTCTCTTCAGAACGCCCAGCTTCTGGCAGTGCAGACACAGCCGTGTTCTCAAGAGATCACGCTGTGTCGTCACTCACAGGTCCTGCATCGTGTCAGACGAGCGAGGACACATCGGCACCAGAGGCTACAGATGATTCTGCAGCAGCATCGGCGTTTGCAGGTAAGTCGATGTAGCTACTTACATGCAAATGCTGATGCTGCTGCAGAATCAACTGTAGCCTCTGGTGCCGACACGATGCAGGACCTGTGAGTGACGTCACAGATCTGCACTGCCAGAAGCTGGGCGTTCTGAAGAGAAGTGGATGATACTTCTCATCAGAACGCCCAGCTAGTAAAAGAAGTAAACACGCCCCGATGTAACACACATAATACACGCCCAGTTGTACTTTTACTTTTCAACACGCCCAGTTGTACTTTTGCAAGCCTCATTTGCATAAATACGAAAATGGTCATAACTTGGCCAAAAATGCTTGTTTTTTAAAAATAAAAACGTTACTGTAATCTACATTGCAGCGCCGATCTGCTGCAATAGCAGATAGGGGTTGCAAAATCTGGTGACAGAGCCTCTTTAAACTCTGCACTGCCCCATATCTATTATTTCTACTGACTACTGGGTGTTACCATTCCCCTTGACAAAGGGATGTGTCCCTAAACAGTCTCACGCTGTCAGCACTGGTTGGACACTGTCAAAGTGTGAAGGGACACACCCCCAACTGATAACACCCAGTTATTCATTTATATATACATTTTCATGACGAATAACAAGGAACGGCACAACAAAGGGCTCTAAGAAAAGATGTTCCAACATTGTTATATTATGGGATATACAAGTATTTACTAAAACAGACTACTCAGGAGAGCTGACAGGTCCTCTTTAACAGCAACAATAACTAAGTATACCAAGAATTTTAAGCCTTCTGAATATTTCATAAGAAAAATAAAATGGGGAAAATACCCAAAAACATTTTACAACCTCACAGTGTTCAGGAGGAAAAGATCAGCACTCCTTGTGGAATTTTGAAAAATACATTTTCTTTATTTATTTATTTAAATAGCCAGCGGAAAAGCTGAACATCTTAAAGTGGACAAATTACATAAAGCATCCGTCCCCTCTGACGCGTTTCTAGCTCTCAAGAGCCATTACTCATAGAACCCTACAGTGGACAAGTACCACTGTCATAATCTAATCTGATTACAATGCCTGGAAACCTGGCTCACCCGACCAGCTTCTGGATCACTTTGCTGCCTGGTTTCCACATTTCCTATCCTCTGAAATACCCACTCTCATTATGGGCGACTAACATTCCCATTGATAACCCAATCTCCTCATCTGCCTCCCAGTTTCTATCCTTAACTTCCTCCCTAGGTCTGTAACAACTCACGGATGCTCCTACACATGAAGACGGGCATTCACTTGACCTGGTCTTCTGGCTCTGCTCAGGTTCTCACCTTATTAACTCTCCTCTCTGGCTCTCAGACCACAACCTTCTCTCCTTTACTATCAAAAATTCTCTGCCTCCTTAGAACATACCTACCTATCAGACATACAGAAATCGACATGAAATTAAAACTCACTAACTAATAGATAGTTTACAGACCTCATTGTCCCCGCTCTTCCATCTCCTGTCCCAATCTGACTGCCAAACATAACAATGAAAAAGTGTCTTGGATAAAGGAGCCCCCCGTACACTCCAAACCTCCTGTTACAGCGACAACCTTGACACGCGCCTCAATCTCGTTTACTTGAGTGGTGTTTGAGGTGTGCCGAACGTCTATGGAGAAAAACCACATGTCCGCAGACTTCCTCCAATACAAATTCATGCCCAAAACTTAAACCTCTGCCCTTCACCATGCCAAACAAGTCTATTTCACCTCTCATCTCCACAAAATTGAATAAGCCAAAACCCCTCTGATACTTTTCACTGCATCCTTAAGCCTAAAGTGCAGACGCCGATCACAGATCTTAGTGCTGAAGACCTGGCCACTTATTTCCAAGTTAAAATTGACAACAATCGGCATGATATCTCCCAGTCCCCTAGTAACATCGATATAGCCTATATCTTTCTTCCCTCCTCTTTTAAACATGCTGAAAAAGTTACTGAAAAACCCCATCTCTTAAGCCGACTTGCGCTGCTGACTACCAATCGGTCTCTAATCTCCTCTTCATCTCTAAACTCCTGGAACACTTGGTCTACTCTCACCTCATCAGCCATCTCTCTAAGGGCCCTTTTACACGGGCCAATTATAGGGCAATCGAGCGTTCGTAGAACGATAGTTTCCGATATTTGCCCTGTGTAAACAGGGCATGATCAGCCGATGAATTCTCTTCCCCATACTGATCACAGCTCCTTGCAAAAGGAGCAAACAATCAAAGATCAATGAGCTAGTTCGTTGATTGGCGCTAGTAGTTACAGCCAAAATGGGCCGGTGTAAAAGGACCCTTAGATTCTGATTTCCGCACTCTACTAAAACTACACTTACTATAGTCTCAAATGATCTATTGATGGCTAAAACTAACAGCAGCTTTTCTTGAATTCTTCTGGATCTCTCTGCAGCATTTGACACTGTAATCCACCAACCCCTACTCAGTATGCTCCACTCTATTGGCCTTAAGGACACTGCTCTCTCTTGGTTTCACTTCTATCTCTCGGACCGTTCATTCAGTGTGTCATTTGCTGGCTCTTCTCCTCCTCTTCTTGGATTTGGGGTGCCTCAGGGTTCTGTCTTAAGTCCTCTCCTCTTTTCTCTATACACAGCCCCTATTGAACAAACCATCAGCAGATTTGGCTTCCCGTTCCATCTCTACGCTGATGACACCCAATTATATACCTCTTGCAGTGACATCACCCTCCCCCCCACTCTTATACAAAACAGTGCTGGTCTGTCTGCAGTTTCTAACATCATGTCCTCGCTCTATCGGAAACGTAATCTTTAAAAAAAAAAAAAAAGAAAGATTGTGTTTCCACCATCTACTAACCTACCTAAACCTGATGTCTCCATCTCAGTGTTGTACTACCACAACTCCTAGGTAGAACGCCCGCTTTCTTGGGGTTATGTTAAGACACAGATCTCTTCTTTATTCCTTATAGTCAATCAATCCATCACTTGCACGCTTATGTCACCTTCACCTCAAAAACATTCCAGAATTCGCCCTTTTCCTACTGTGGAAACAGCCAAAACTCTTATTGTCGCCCTGACTACTGCAACTCATTATTAATTGGCCTTCCTCTCACATCTATCCTGAATGCAGAAGCAGGCTCATCTTTCTTACCCACCACTGCACCAATGCCTCTAAATTGAAACTTATTACTCTCACCCACAACTCTATCCACAGTGCTGCACATCCTTACATCTCCTCCTCATCGCCCAACTACCCATGCGATACATTTTGACAACAATCTAAGTTAAACATCCTCCATGATTCGAACCACTCACTCCTGCCTCCAAAACTTTTCTCGTGCTGCACCAGTCCTCTGGAATGAGCTACCCAGGACAATCAGATTAGTTCCCAACATCCACGGTTTTAACTCCTTAGTGACCAGCCTATTTTAGCCCTTAATGACCAAGCTATTTTTACGTTTTCCCATAGTCTCATTCAAAGAGCTATACCTTTTTATTTTTGCGTCGACATAGCTTTATAAGGTCTTGTTTTTTGCGGGACAAGCTGTATTTTTTAATAACACAATTTTGGGGTACATATGATTTATTGATTAACTTTTAAAAATATTTTTTGGGGGGGGGAAATAGAAAAAAACCCAGCAATTTCGCCACTTTTTAGCGTCCTATATTTACGTCATTTACAGAGTGGTATAACTAACACAATAACTTTATTCAGCCGGTTGTTACGATTGCAGGGACACCAAATTTATATAGTTTTCTTATGTTTTACTACTTTTGCACAGTAAAAATTAATTTGTTTTTGTGTCTCCATATTTCAAGAGCGATAAATTTATTTTTCCACCAATGATGTTGTATGAGGGCTTTTTTTTTTGTGAGACAACGTGTTTTTATTGATACCATTTTGGAATACTTGCGACTTTTTGTTCACTTTTTAATCACATTTTCTTTTAAGGAGGATACACAGAAAACCGCAATTATTGCATTGTTTTTTTAATTTTAATTTTTACGGCGTTAATCAAGAGGGTTAAATAATGTAATAGCTTTATATTTGGTGTCGTTATGGACACGGCGATACCAAATATGTGTAACTTTTTCATAATAAACCATTTTGAAAGAGGAAAAAAAGTGTGTTCATATTTTTTTTTACTTTGGATTTTTATTTAGTTATTCTAAACTTTTATTAAACTTTTTTTTTAAACTTTTTTATTAGTCCCACTAGGAGACTTCGCTATGCGATCACCTGATCACTTTTATAATACACTGCAATACTTCTGTATTGAAGTGTATTTCTGCCTGTCCATGTAAAACGGACAGGCATCTGCTAGGCCATGCCATTAACTAGAGGCAGACCTGGGGCCCCTATTAGGCCCCTGGCTGCCATAGAAGACACCGGCACCCTGTGATCGCATAGCAGGAGCCAGTGGGGTGAAAGAGGGAGACCCCTGCCTCCAAAACCACTCAGATGCAGCGCTCGCTATTGATCGCCCCATCTAAGGGGTTAAACGAGCGGGATCGATACCGATATCAATCTCGCCCGTTCTAGCAGGTCTGCTCCCAGTCCTCAGCTACCTCCGGTAGCAGAGAGATTTAACTGCTCCCCGCTTTGTTTATTTATTCCGATGCAGCGACGTAAAAAGGCTTATGCATCAGAATAAAGCCCATTAGTGGCTGCTGTAAAAACACTAATGGGCGGTCACTAACGGGTTAAACGTGCCCTGAATGCACATCTTCTTAGACAGGCCTATCACATTCCCTAATCTGACTCCTTTCCTTTACACCCCTATTACATTAGTCATCAGAATCTGACCGCTTCAAATCAACAGTTTCACTCACACTGCTTGCACTCTAATGTACTTTTTATCAGTCATACACAAACACTGGCTGAGTGAGTGACCCATGCAGCTTTATATGTACTATTTTATTTATAAAAGATGGCTGGACCATTGTACAAACCAAGCACTTTTTACATTTTGTGTCACCCCTATTTCCTCATAGGGTCCTCACTCCTCTTAATTGAATTGTAAAGCTGTCACTATGTAATGTCAGATATTGTCTGTTCATATTCCCCCTGACTTGTAAAGTGCTGCAGAATATGTTGGCACTATATAAATATTAGTATTATCTAATCTTCGCGTATTCTGCCCAAACCTCTCAACAAAGTGAACAGGAGTAGGAATCTACCTGCTGACAGCAGGAATAATTCTGCGGCGGAACCTGCCAATCAAAATCTGCCGTGTGAACATAGTCTAATAGTTAAATTACATAACATACCTGTAATGTTCATCTTCATCACTCCCAAACCTGTTATTCTGAAGCTGTTCAGTCAAGTTTGTCAAAATAACATCTCGAAGTTGGGAAAGTCCACAATTCCTATCACCTGTAAAATTAAGTGATATTGAGTGTTTGCTTTTTTTGCCCTTTACTAGAGAAATAGAGTGTCTGTTGGGGTTCCACAATCCGGGGAATGCAGCACGCTCATGAAAAATTATATAAAAGTGTGTCTTTCCAGATGCAATTTCCTGGCAATGTCATTATTTAATATGGTGAAAAAGCACCTATAATGTGCTTGGAAGAGCCCTCGTAGCCCATTTGACTTTGCTTTAGTGATTGATTGGAGTCTTCGGTCAAAGAAAATGCTGTACAACATGTTGGAAGATTTTTAAAACTGGAGGTACACTAAGTAAATGTACAAAAACTAGTGAAATTCATAAAAAAATAGAAAAGCAAACAAAACCACACATTAACAGCAGTGCATAGTGTGGCTGAAATGGTGAAACAAGACAAATTCACAAATCCCCTAGCAGCCTTTATTTTTTTCATGAAAGAACTGAAATGCTTCTGGCACAGGACAAGGTCCCGCTGCAAGCGGACAGCTCTTTTGCCAGACATGAAGATCTGTTATCTTTCACAACCAATCAAATATTACAATCTAAATAAATACTGTAAGATTGATCGTACTATTTAAAAGCATTCTTACCTTCTGTTAAAATCAGCTTGAGTAAGTTATTGATTTCCATCTCTCCTGGGTTTAAAATGTTTAAGCCGAAGCTGCAGTAAAAATACAATCCAAGGTCAGGACATATGAACATCAAAGGACATCCATTAATTGAGACATACACTGCAGTCGTATCATTTACCATAAAGCGATGTGGCAAATATCCACGTACAGCATGGGTATAGCTTTTATATTTTTTGTGCAAAATATTGTTACCACATCAGGAAGGATTCTGATTTGAACAAAGACTTTTTGTGATTTAAAGGGGTTATGTGGGGATCAAAAATTATTAGCAGTGTATTCACTGCAGTATGTGAGTACACTCGCTAACATACATTCTGGTCCCCCGTCACGCTGATTCTAAGATTTTCATGGATTTCTATAGTGCTGCTGGGAGACCGGAAGTCTAGTTGCACAGCCTTCTTTGAGAACGATACGACTCGTCACGTGACCGGCTGCACTCCATGTACTCGCTGTGCTACTGCTTGTACATGAAGTACAGTGGGATCGGTCATGTGACAAAGAGTTGTATCGTCATCAAAGAAGGCTGTGCAACTACACGATGAAAACCTCAGAATCAGCGTGATGGGGGATCGGAATGTATATTAGTGAATGTACTCACACACTGCAGCTAGTACACCGCTAATAATTTTTGGTCCCCACATAACCCCTTTAATTATTCACTCATAATTAGCCGCCCATATGGTAGGACCAGAAGATCCTCCCACTGGAACCATGAAAGTACATTTAGCGGAACTTCCAATTTTCTCGGAAGGTAGCTCCAAAATCACTTAATGTATCTAGTGAACATCTCTAGCATTTTGTGAAATACCGGCAATAAAAAAGCACAACACAATCTGCGACAAGATTGACAGCGGAAGTTGTAGTTACCAGGCCAGTACTTGTTGTGCATCTTACATTATAATTTTTTTTAGTGTGTACATTGAAACCAAATGACTACACCGTGTTCCAAATTATTATGCACATTGGATTTAAGTGTCAAACATTTAATTATTAGTTTTTCAATTAAACTCTTGGATGGTATTTGTGTCTTAGGGCTCTTTGGATCATTGTAATCAATCTCAGACACCTGTGATAATTAGTTTGCCAGGTGTGCCCAATCAAAGGAAAACTACTTAAGTGGGACGTTCCACATTATTAAGCAGGCCACAGGTTTCAAGCAATATGGGAAAGAAAGAGGATCTCTCTGATGCCGAAAAGCGTGAAATAGTGCAATACCTTGGACAAGGTATGAAAACATTGGATATTTCAAGAAAACTTAAGCGTGATCATCGTACTGTGAAAATACTTGTGGCTGATTCAGAGCACAGACGGGTTCGTTCAGATAAAGGCATAATGAGGAAGGTTTCTGCCAGACAAACTAATAGGATTAGGAGAGCAGCTGCTAAAATGCCATTGCAAAGCAGCAAACAGGTATTTGAAGCCGCTGGTGCCTCTGGAGTCCCGCGAACCTCAAGGTTTAGGATCCTCAAGAGGTTTGCAAGTGTGCATAAAGCTATTATTCGGCCACCCCTAAACAATGCTCACAAGCAGAAACGGTTGCAGTGGGCTCAGAAATACATGAAGACTAATTTTCAAACCGTGGTGTTTACTGATGAGTGCCATGCAACCCTGGATGGTCCAGATGGATGGAGTAGTGGATGGTTGGTGAATGGCCACCATGTCCCAACAAGGCTGCGACGTCAGCAAGGAGGTGGTGGAGTCATGTTTTGGGCTGGAATCATGGGGAGAGAGCTGGTAGGCCCCTTTAGGGTCCCTGACGGTGTGAAAATCACCTCTGCAAAGTACGTAGAGTTTA
Source organism: Rhinoderma darwinii (assembly GCF_050947455.1). Lineage (NCBI taxonomy): Eukaryota > Metazoa > Chordata > Amphibia > Anura > Rhinodermatidae > Rhinoderma > Rhinoderma darwinii. The sequence continues at coordinate 485,342,400 of NC_134687.1, forward strand.
TGACTGACCACTTTCTTCCGTGGTACAAAAAGAAGAACCGTGCCTTCCGTAGCAAAATTATCTTCATGCATGACAATGCACCATCTCATGCTGCAAAGAATACCTCTGTGTCATTGGCTGCTATGGGCATAAAAGGAGAGAAACTCATGGTGTGGCCCCCATGTTCCCCTGACCTCAACCCTATTGAGAGCCTTTGGAGCATCCTCAAGCAAAATATCTATGAGGGTGGGAGGCAGTTCATATCAAAACAGAAGCTCTGGGAGGCTATTCTGACATCCTGCAAAGATATTCAAGCAGAAACTGTCCAAATACTCACAAATTCAATGGATGCAAGAATTGTGAAGGTGACATCAAAGAAGGGGTCCTATGTTAACATGTAACTTGGCCTGCTAAGTTTTTTTTGATTGAAAGAGCTTTTGATTTCTGTAAATATGACCTCCTGATGCTGCAAATTCAACAAATTACCATTTTAGTTCTCTTTACAACCTTTAAATTGTTTTGATCTCTGTTGTGCATAATAATTTGAAACAGTGCATTTGGAGTTTTTTACTTCTAAAAAAAAATCTGTTATCATTAGGAGATTTGTTCAATAAAATTTGCATTATACTCCAACGGTTGATGGCTTGAAGATTATACTGACTGTCATTTGCATCGACTATTTAGGAAAATCAGCGAAAAATAACATTTGCATAATAATTTGGAACGCAGTGTACTTCAAATATTTTATGCTAAATAATATTTCTTTATCCATTCTTTATATTATTTTTAGAATTTTTTGGGGAAAAGGTGGAAATGTAACAAAAAAAGGGAAAAAGCAGGATAATAGAAGCATACAGCTAGGATTTGGAAATCTAATGCTCTAAAGTGGTCAGGAAGGAGAACAACTAGACATCACAAAATGGTGGCATATGCTGGAACATATGCAAATTAAGTTCTGAAGACCTACCTAATAGCCAGGCAGACTTCCTTCTGGATTTCAGGGCAGATTTGGTCCTTCGGTGCCATAAGCAGCTGCCATAGCAACAAGCCAGCCCTACGGATAGTATCTCTGTTCCTCTCAGTTTGAGGGTTAAGGAAAAATTTGAACACTACCTGCAAATAAATCGTTGTTTTATTTGATTAAATGGTAAACATAATTATCCTATAAAAAACAGAATTATATGCATCATAGAAACAAGCACATAAAAAGTATTCAAAAAGCAGAGAAAAAAATGTAGGTACAACTTGTTCAGCCGATATGTATGAAGGGATCGGTGTGATGATCGAGATAACCATGTAAATGAAAGTTATACACTTTTGGTTGCACATGGAATCAGATGAATATTGAATTACATAAAATAGTGCTTTAAAGAGAATATGTCTTTATGTCAGACCTATTAAAATAAGGACATAGGTGTGATACTCTAATAAGATGGGTACAACTACACTCAATAAACCAGACTCCAAAGTGCCAATCACTTCCAGGTTCTGGGGAGCCACATGGTATACCACATGATCCCGCTCACCCAGGCATCAGCCCTGAAATGAATCGAGTGGCGCATACTGGGACTCCCGTCTAGTGTAGGTCACATGACCCATGCCAGAGTTGCGTACTGACTGAGAAAGATCATGCAATAACATGTGACTCTACAAAATTTCACTTCAGCCCCATTGTTTGGCACTTCTGGAGGTGGTTTAGAGGATGCAATTACACTAACTATTATAACGCTACTAGAGTATCATACAGATGAGCTTATTTATAAAAAAAAAAAATAGTGTCACAATCTCTCGTTGGGTAGCTGTAGATGGGTTTTAAATGTAGTGCAGCCATAAATGTTGTTTATAAAACACATATTTTGGTGGTTTTATTCTCCTTACACTATCATTTTCTACCTTAAATGGAGTGGGTGGAGCTAAAGAGCTGTGCTGTGTACTCTGACCAATCAGATGTCTCCTCCCCTGCTGCTCTCCCTTCCCTCTCACACACAAGATGAAGTAGAGAGACTGCAGCTGCATCCCCCTCCTCATTGTATTCAGCCATACACATTAGAGAACAGTCAGCCATCCCGTCAACTTCAGTGGGATGGCCAAAAATCTTGTGTGCATGGGGGGGGGGGGGGGGGGGGGGGGGCCTTCCAACACATCACCAATGGCAGAGGGGGGAAAGAGTTATGAGGTATGCTTAATTTCAACGTGCCTGTTTCTTTGTTCCCGTTTCACAAAACAACAAGTGGCAAAGTACATTTGCAACAACATTTCTTAACACGTAACCACGCTCTAGTAAGGGTGTTTGTTTGTTTTGTTCTTTTTTTTGCAATATAGCTTTAAATCGGCAAACTTCATCGTAATTACTAAAAAGAAAAGTACGACGAAAAGTACCTGAAACACCACAAGTATACAGCGGATGATACACTTATCTCCATTGACCATGGCTTTCTCCATGATATCACATATGCTGCTCAGATGATGCGATTCAATTGGATGTTGCTTTCCTAGGAAGGTTGTGATTGGTAAACTGCTGCTGTTTGCCAGGAGATTGAGCTGATGAATACACATGGCTCCCACATGATGAAGTAATTGGTTTATAACCTCATTGGTGGTTACGGCCTCTCCTACAGAAAATATTATATGGCATAACAAAAATAAATGACAATAGTGTAAATGGCTTAATAGGAATATTAGACTGGTTGCTACAAACAGAACTTTCACATAATGAAGAATATAAATGGTCATGAATGCAAGTGGCATGCTAAGCCCATCCAGAACTCTTGGGCTATATGCACACGTTGCAGATTATTCTGTAGAAAATACGCACCAAAGCTGCAGGAAATTCTGATAAAAAACTGCACTTAATCGTGCGTTTTTTTGTTGCGTTTTTCGGTGCGGTTTTTACATTTTGATGAGTAAATCGTTGCGTTTTCGTGTAGCGGGTTTTGATGCATCTTTCCTTACAACTAGACAGATACAATTCACAAGCGGAAACCCGCACCGCAGGTCAATTTACGTGAAAAAAAACCAATAAAAAAAACAAACACACAGCGTGTACATGAGATTTCCTGAAATCTCATTTACTTTGCTGGTACTGTATTACGCTGCAGATATGATGCACACAAATGAGCATGGTCAACGTAATACGCACCGTGTGCATTGAGCCTTTAAGATCGTACAAGAAAAGGAAGTGCTTTCAGGAAAACCTCTAAAAATATGTTTGTGCAAGTGTAATAACTGCAAACATATGATAAGCTGGGCATAAAAAAAAAACAAAACAGAAAAAACACTAGGCCAAATCCTGAAGGTGGTTTCTTTTTCCAGTACTGAACGCAGATGGAACTTTTCCGAATTTAAATAAGTCTGTATAAGGACCAATTGTGAATGCCAACAAATGCCGTCAAAGATTTGTGGAGAAAAACGTACAAGCCGCTCAAATGTCCAAAAGCGTTCCACCTAAATTTAGGTTTACAAAACTATGGTTAACATGACAGTAAGAGACGGAGAAAGACGTGGCCAAGCCTCACTGATCCTTCTCCGTCTCTGACCCTAGTTCAATGTCAGTTATGTCACAGGCTTAATATCTCGGATATCTTATATCCCTGTGGTTGTTAGGCAGTAAATCACTAGCAACTAAACTGACTAATATGAATGGATTGGCACGGTGTCCGCACGGACTGGGAAAAGCAGCTTGGCAGTGATCAAGTAGGCCATTCCCAATGTTACCCTTTCACTGCCAAGCATGTATGTAATATGCAAGCAGGTGTTTCTAAAAAGACATTTAGATGAAGAACTTTAGTAAAATAGGAGTTGTGGAAATAAATTCAATTATCCCACCAGAACATATTGTGGGAATAAAAAAAAACTACTTATGTTATATAGTCATGTGCATTATGACATTTCAGACCACATTAAAAAAAAAAAAAAAAGACATACATTTACCTTTGGGATCAGCAATGATGTGAGTGACACCAAGTCTCTGGCACACAACATGGAAAGCTTGGTTTCCTGGGTTACACCACTGGTCAATGTAGTCATTGGAGCAGGTCCAAATCATGTTATTCATAGTATCATAACAAGCACCTACAAAAACAATCTGAATTACATATAGCAATAAATCTATTTTCACAAAACCTCAACAAAACGTACCAGACTAATATATTCTCCCCCTCGGCAGGGAGAGAATGGCCCTACAAATAAGAATTGCGCTGTAATTCATGACTTGTAATGGGTATTATACACTCCAGCATGCTTTGGCGGAGACAACCAAGTGAAACCATTAACAAAGGTAAACTCATCTAATGTAGTTCAGTTTACAAATGTTATAGATTATTATTTACACGTTTTCACTGTAATGAGAGAGAAAGTTTTAACTCTTACCAAGTCCAGTCACTAGTGCCCCACGACCCAGGGAGCTGCCAGCAGCATCAATCAGATCAGCCCTGTTTGTGAACTGTCCATCCGAAACATTAAACACCAGGCTGGAAGCCAGAACTAAAAAGAAAGAATAAAGGGCTAAGTTCACACTTGCATTGTATAATCCGTTAGGGTATGTTCACACAGCTTATTTTCGGGCCGTAAGCGGACGAAAAACATCCGAGTAATCTGAAGCAGTACGCCTCTAAACATCTGCCCATTGATTTCAATGGGAAAAACATCGTTCTGTTCCGACGGGCCGTTTTTTTAGGCGGCCGTTTAGAAAAAGAAGTGCATGTCACTTCTTGAGCCGTTTTTCATAGACTATAGAAAAACAGCTCCAAAAACGGCCGTAAAAAAACTCTGCGAAAAACACAAGTGGCTTAAAAAACTTCTTAAAATCAGGAACGGTTTTCCCCCAAAAAACAGCTCCATATTTTCAGAAGTTTTTGAGTTTGCGTGTGCACATACCCTTACTCTTAAACGATAAAAACACTTCCGTTAAAAATCCCGTTGACATCAAAATAACGGATGGAAATGGATTACAATCAGTTTGTATCTGTTTTACATTGACACCAATAATAAAAATAACCCACCCGTTGGACATCAGTTTTTTGAACGGATAAAAAGTCCTGTAATGTGCACTATTCTCTACGTGAAGAACGGAAGCAGAATAATTGCTGCCATAGGCGTAGGACATTGAGACACTATATCAGCTTAGTAAGTAATAAAACTAAAACTCTTCAGCCAATACCAAGAAGCTAATATGAAGTTGAGCCCGTCCTTCATGTATTCCCTACTGAATACTGGCAGAACATTCAAATGAACAAAAACGCTAAATAACCTTAAAAGATAAGAGTAGAACAAATGTAAAAAAAAATGTTTTCAAGGATATGTACACCTGTGAAAAAAAGTTTTTTTTTTTGTTTGTTTGTTTTTTTAATAAAAATATGTATCCGTGTGTTTGATGCAACTTTGTAATTACATATTATTAAAAATTATTTTTACTTTTTGAGATACAGCTGGTTTGTATCCTGTATACAGAGCAGCTGTATCTAAGTGATGTATCCATCAGGTCAGCGGGACCGACGGGTTCAGTTTCAGTGAGTCCGGCGCGGATCGAGCGGTTATCGATCACATCTAAGTTCATAACGTAAATGTGATCGATAACAGGTGGATCCGTTTTCACTGAACCAGTCAGTGTCGCTGACCTGATGGATTCAGGTCTCAGCGCAAGTGTACACTCTATTTTCAACCAGGATACAAAGCAGCTGTATCTCAAAAAGTACAAATTATTTTTAATAAAATGTAATTACAAAGTTGCACCAATCACACTGATGCACATTTTCACAAACAAAAAAAATACAAAACATAAAAAAGGTTTTCAAAAGTGTACATAGCCTTTAAAGCCTCATGCACAAGATTGTGCTTTTGTGTCCGCAACTTAAATATAAAATTGTGGACCCATTCCTTTCTATGACCCCATGCACACGACTTGATTTTCACGGATTGGTGTAAATGCACGTTTTTTTGCGGACAAATGGACCGCAAAGGATCAGTGGTTTTGTAGCCTGAAAAACCACTACGGTTGGGTGCATTAGGCCTAATAGAAGCATTTTTCCCCAGCTGTCAGCATTGCCCTGGTGTTTCCAAGGCACTCCGCACCCGGTTACATCCTTCAATGTTCAGTTGATTTTTACAAGTCACTAATCCCTGGAGAATAAAACCCTAATGGATAAGAGCTGTCAACACAAGATAAAGTTTACGATAAATTGTTATAGAGTAAATATAACGTCAGCTAGAAAACATTTATCCATATATTATCAATGACACACACTGCCCTGTTGTACATGAGTACATGAGTACATGATGAAACAAAGTTCCAAGTAATACAGCAAAAAAACAAGCATAAAATGAGTAAACCGGTTTGAGAACGTACTTTTTAGAGACGACAAGCCACTAGTTCCACCAAACAAAGACCTCGTTGCTGAACTTCCGGAGCCTCCTGGAGGTGGTACAATGAGTACTAGGTATGTTCCACATGTATACATTGGCGTCTTTCTTAACATTTTCAGAGGAAGGCCGCAGCTAGTGTTTGCAGCTACAACATATTACAAGATAGATTCAGTTTGATCATTATGTAACACTTTCACAACAGACAAGCTGATCGCTAGTATGGCCAATGGAAACATTTTGATAACAAATGTAAAAGACACGTATTTGATGGGTGGTACAAATATTTCACCACAAAGACTCACCCTTCCGAGAAAATTTTAGATATCTCTAATATTCCAAATGCTGGCAATACAGAACAATTTGACACTAACACAATCCGGGTCCCAGGATTTTTAACTATCTGCCAGTTACAGCCTAAGAGGGGGGGGGTGCGGGAGATTCCTGCAGTCATTGCTGCACTATCATTCACCATCTGCCTGACTTTCTGGTTTTCAGGTCAAGGATTAGTAAAGATCTGTTTATATGGAAAGACTTTTGAAAACACTGAATGTCCAGTGGTTAAAAAAAGTAAATTAAAAAAAACCGCAAAAGAAAAAAACGGTTTGTGAGGACCTAACGCACACGTTCATCACAATGCTCCTAACAGCCTGGCAAGGAGAGCCATTATTGCCTAGTTTCCGCTCTCACACTACATGCGCTGCACAGTAGTAGTAAAAAAAACAGCACTGGAGCGGTTTCCTACATTTTGTAGACAGAGGGTACATCAATCTAAGCCACTGAAGGCATAGGGTGACATTTATTAAGACTCTGCCCGTCCTATTAAAAAAAAAACACGCTAGTTTAGTATGCGACAAATATACTAAGAGGCGCACGCCTCTTATAAACTTGCTGTATGTTCGGTTGTCTGTGCAACACTGAATGAAATTTACGCCAGTCAGCAGCTGGCAGAGATCTCCTCCAGTTTCTGTTAACCCCCCCCCCCCCCCCCTAGAATTTATGATAAAAAATGGTGGGTTAAAAATATTTAGAATAACTGTATACATGAGCCCTTTCCAAGGATGAAGATCTACCCTTTGTTAGAGAATAAATATAATAAATAACTGATGAACATTTACATCACAAAACCACCTATTGTAATAAATATTGTTGCAGCAGTTTAATAGAAAAAAAAAACAAAAAAAAAAACATCCATCCATCGATCTATCTCGGGGAAAGACTCACCGGTTTGGTCCTCTTTTAGCGTGTTTGAGATTGTCGATCCCGTAAGGGCAGCCAGAGTAGCTGAAGGAGAAGCCCTATATCTGGACAACCTACTGAGCAGCATTTCATTGATACTTTTTGCAGACTCTCCCTCTTTTCTCATAAGTATGATGCGCTCATGAAGAGGCCTTGCTGTGTACACTCCATTTTCAACCTAGGAAGTATAGAAGTGTTTTGATTAAATAGAACGGACGAGCGCAATATTGTCACATTGGCTTCAAGAGCCCAAAACACTGCATGAATTTGATCAAGAATCAGAATCGAGACATTACACAAGGACTGATGTGCAATAAATATAATAGGAACTTGGCTTAATAAATACTGTGAAGTGCTGTCATGTATACGGATGTATCAGAGAAAATGATATTCGGGGAATGGTAGGTTCTGAAATTTGCACTCATGAAGTACAACAGGGGTTCCTGTGGGAGCCCATTCATTGCTAGAAACTTCTTCAAAAAAACACTTCCTGCAGGAAATAAAAAAATATTCAAGATGGGCTGATGATCTATTCCCTGCAAACTACAGTTAAATAGGGCTAACAGATCTGCATTGTAATGAAGATATTATGGGAAACCAAGTATACAAAACGGTGAATTTTATGAGAATTTACAAGCACACCTAAGTGAAACTTAAAGTAAACGTCCGCTCTTGGACAGAATTTATTATAATTGTTTTCGAAATAGGTCCAAAATTCTGTGCTGCTTAAATTTACACCAGAGATCATCAATTTTTTTGATACTGTGCTCCAAATCCCTTGTAGTCATAGAATTAAATGATAATGCCTTCAGCTGCCACTAGGTGGAGCTTACTGCATACATTTCTACATTTAACTAACATTCAACATTGAATAAGAAAATGCACTAAGGCTTCGTTCACATCTGCGTCAGGGCTCCGTTCATGGGTTCCATTGGACCTTTCCCTCAGGGGAACCCATGAACAGAATCCAAACTGAAAAACACCATCACCATTAATTATTTGTCACCGCTGTGTAAGGGTATGTTCACACGGCAGCGTCCGATACGGCTGAACTTACGGAGCTGTTTTCAGGAGAAAACAGCTGCGGAATTTCAGACGTAATGGCATGTGCAGGCGTTTTTTGCAGCGTCAATTACGGACGGAATTGGAGCGGTTTTTCCATGGATTCAATGAAAAACTGCTCCAATTACGTCCCAAGAAGTGACAGGCACTTCTTTGATGCGGGCGTCTTTTTTACGAAATGACCGTTGGCACATAACATCGTAAAGCCCATTCAAATGAATGGGCAGATGTTTGCCGGCGCATTGGAGCCGTATTTTCGGACGTAATTCGAGGTTAATACGCCCGAATTACGGCCGTAAATAGGGTGTGTGAACCCAGCCTAAGGGTTCCGTTGTTTTGACAGAATCAAAACTGTAGGCGACTGCACAATTCATTCCAATCAAAACAACGCAACCCTTACACAACATTGGAAAATGGAAACCATTTACACCGGATCCGTCACCATTGAAATCAATAGTGATGCAAACGGAAACATGGTTTCTGTTTATTTCAGTTTGGATTCCGTTCCTGGGTTCCCAACAGAAAGATCAGACGGAACCTATGAACGGAGCCCTGACGCAGATGTGAACGAAGCCTAAGCATTTAAGTTCCCCATAGTGGAGACTGTAGGAGTTTTGGAGCTTGACTGATATAAATATATATTTTATCTGATACGGAGAGACAAATCCCTAGCATTGAGTTTTGGAGCTCTCTATAAAGAATTAAAAAAAAAAAAAAAATGCTCTGACTGCTATAAATCTATATTGAGAAATAACATGGATTTAGAAGGATGGACATTCATGACCAAGTACAGCAGGTCACACACTTCAATTATAAAAAAAGAACTAGAGGACCGGTCACCAGGTCCTAACATCCAATGTACATATATTACCTTTAGCCCTTCCTGTTTCCATAGTAATTGTGCTCCGTTCTTTTGGTGCCCGATATGGTAATGCACTGTGGTTAGCCAACTAGGCGTGAACTACAGCGAATCTCCTCAGATGGAGTCATCTTCAATGCCTCTGACAGTGTCCAATCAGCATGAGGCAGCTTATGACAAGCCTCGCCCAGCGTGATCTCGTGAGACCACGCTTGGAGAAGACTAATCGAACACATTTGTCCTAAGCTGCCACTTGCTGATTGGACAATGTCAGAGGCTGTGAAGATGGCTCTACCCCAGGAGATTCACTCTAGTTCAAGCTCTGTTGGCTAATTATAGTGAATTACCATATCGGGCACCAAAAGAAGGGAGCGGGGAACTCAGAACAGGGGAGTAGAACAACTGAAAAAAAAAAGGCCATGGAAACAGGGAGGGAGCGGACTAAGGTCTCATTCAGACGAGCATAAAACTAGTCAGTGTGCGGTGCGTGAAAATCAATTAGTTTGAAAAAACAAAAATAAAAAATAAATAGATGTGCTTTGTGTATGTGAAAAAACGCATGCCACTCACAAAGCACACTGACGCATAATGCAGCACACACGACCCAGATTATTGCACGTTTTTCATGCGCGTGAATCTGATACGCTTGTGTGAATGTAGCCTAAAGGTACTATATGTACATAAGATGTTAGGACCTGGTGACAGGTCCTCTTCAAAGATGGATTTGAACAGTTTTTCAGCCAAAAGGAAGGAGCCATATAAGGGTACGTGCACACGATATCAACCATTACGGCTGAAATGACGGAGCTGTTTTCAGGAGAAAACAGCTCCGTAATTGCAGACGTAATTGCTCGTCCTCGCATTTTGCGAGGCGTCATTGACGGCCATAATTTAGAGCTGTTCTTCATTGAATTCAATGAAAAACGGCTCAAATTACGTCCAATGAAGTGTCCTGCATGTAATGTATATAAATGTCCTGCACTTCTTTGACGAGGCTGTATTTTTACGCGTCGTCGTTTGACAGCTGTCAAACGACGACGCGTAAATAACAGGTCGTCTGCACAGTACGTCGGCAAACCCATTCAAATGAATGGGCAGATGTTTGCCGACGTATTGTAGCCCTATTTTCAGACGTAAAACGAGGCATAATACGCCTCGTTTACGCCTGAAAATAGGTCGTGTGAACCCAGCCTAAAAGGAAAGACTTCTGCTGATCCTCTCATTTGTTTCCACTCCTGGCTTTGGCTTAAAAAACTTCCCCAGAGAAGGCTTTCTTTTAGTTATAGTTTTTATGAGTGTTGTGCTATGCCTTAAGCGGGAAAAGAAATTCTGACCCCCTTTCTATGGAGTGTACACGTCCATGTTTTTCTAAATAAAAGTTTTGTATTTTATTAATTTTGGCTGCTGGAACCACCTATCTTTTTGTCTTCATGCGGGAAAAAAGCCTGGATTGTATGCATTGTTTTGTTTGTGCTATTTGTGCTGAAAAAAACCAAAAACACATAAATCTGCAGCAACACAGAAATAACACACGTTAAGGACCTATTAGACTAAGCGATTATCGTGCAAATTTTCGTATAATCGTAAGAGATGTAAGAGTATCTCTTCGAATGTAAGAGATAATCGCCATGTGTAATGGCGTGCAACGATCGAACGATAAATTGTTGGGTTTCCGTGGATCGCTACCTGGGTAAAGATTGTCGTTAGTCGCTGCCACATTCCCTTGTCTAATCAGAAATCTTCCAGTTATTAGAGGTTCAGAGATGAGGAGGGCAAACAAGCAACGACTGAAACGCGAAAATCATTGCCAATTATGGTCACGTGTAATGGACCGTCTTTTCAATGTAAAAGTCTCGCTAAATTACGGTATCACTCGTGGCTCGTTCATGAAAGAATATCTGCCCGTCTAATAGGACCCTTAGTGACATTTATTGCTATATACAAACACAAACTTATTAAATGTCATCAAGTATCTCACATTTAGTTCAAAGATGTCCATGAAAACAGAGTGGCCCTTGGGAGTCTTTTCGTTTAGACTTGCTGGAGACCAAATCCAGTAAAAGTAAGAGCCATCAGAACATAGGTGTACAGTTGTCATGTTGCCCCCAACAGGAAAGTGATTGGCTGGCATTGTGATTATCTGGGAGATCTGAAGGAAAAAAATAAGGACAAATCCATCACTGGGCACTTCTTATTAGCCCAAAGTCAAACCAATGTTTATGTCAGTACGTGCTGGAAACGGAATATTAGTCATCGGTGCTTTTATTCGAATTTCCATTTCATACGACATCTTTGTCTATTCATACAGCTCCTAGTAAAACCCACAATACAATACAGCCGTGTCAGCAATCGCTACTACGGTGTGAGAAGACATACAATAGTGTATTGTTACTTGCTTTTGTAAGGGTGGCTATTATTATATTGTGCTTTCTTATGACAATACCCCCGGTAGTTCTTTAGCTGGCATATCAAATTGCTACATGCTTCAGCAAAAAGTGATTTTCATTTTAAACTGCTGAACGAACAGAAGACTCAGCAATTTTGGGATTTAAAGGCATAACGTAATGTAGACTTTACTCTGTTCTCTCAATAGTAAACAGGAGCTCGGTCAGAAGAACCATTGTAGCGCATCAAGAGGTCACTTGTCAATACGCCTGACAAGAGAGTTACTGCAAAGCCAGAGATAAAAAATTGTGTGGGAGAAAATATTAGGGAACTGTATGGCCACGTTTAGTTGTGGTTAATTTGTTGAAAAATTTGCATTGAAAATTTGCAACAAAGTACAATATAGAGCATGTGAATGTGTTCTTTAAAATCCACTATATGACTTATGTTAGAGGATTTAATTTTTATGCAAGTATTTTCATTGTAGTGCATGTATTTTCCCAAATTTGCAGAACTGCTGTGGATAACTGAAAAAAAAAACGAAAATAAAAATCACCCTATAAAACAAATTCTCGAAAATATTTTTGTTAAATTGGAATCCCTTCTACCGGCAGTGGGCACAATGCAAATACATACAACACAGAAGCCAGAGGAATTTCTAACTCCCTACAATTGATATTACAGATCACTATTAAACTATTGAAGTCAAGGGTATTTTAGGCCTACAAGGCCAGACACAGTTTAACCATTTTAGTTTAACAGCTATAAAACTTTTTTATTTGTTGGACCATACCATACATGCTAGCCGCACCGCCGAAGCAGATAATTGGCTTCTACCATAACCACCTTTACATCATATTAAACAAATGCTATTTTTTTCCAATGACCCTTTTAGGCCTCCAAGACATTGCAACAAAAGCAGCTTTTCCATTTTATACTTCTTTTCCATATTCTTCTAATCAAGTACAAGCTGAAATCCAGAAGGCACAATTTGATCACGTCAGTTACCTGTAGTGTGTACTGATCAATTATTTGGAAGAGAAAATGAGGCTTGTTGTCAAAAGATACTGGCCGGTGAAGCAGCTTTCCACTTCCATGAGAAATCCAGCCAGCTTCCAGCTCCTCGTTTCGACAGTAGACAAACCCCCTGAAAAATAATTGAACAGCATTAGTGACGTGTGCGTCTTTACCGAGGATGTGTTGCTAGAAATCCCTTTATATTAGATGCATAATAGCACTGTGGTTGCGAGTGCGTTAACCTTAATTGTCCCGTAGCCTCAATGTTTTTCTATAGGGAAAAAGGTCATGGAATTTTCACCATGTCAGAATTTTTGGGATTGTCGAGTGACTTTTCCCCAGATAGGGAAACATTGATTGCAACTTTACAGCGAGTGGGATCCGTCATATAACCGTAGCCTAAGAGTTAAAGCGACCCTTCTGTCTCAAATTATAAAAATGTGATGGGGTATATAGAGCAATATTGCCTGGTGCCCTCCAAGGGATCCACCGTTTTAGTCTAAGACACTCCCTCTATTCACTGATTGGACAAAACTGCTCACGTGAGCAGCTCTGGCCAATCAGAGAACAGTTGGCCTATCTCAGACTCATAGTTCAAGAAGCACTGCAGCCATTTTGGGACAGCACAGAGGGGACCCTGAAAACGCAGATCCACGGCAGAGGCGCACAACTGGAGGGCATCAGATATTATTACTCCATATACCCGATCATATTTAAAATTTTGTCCCGGGATCGGAGGGTCGCTTTAAACACTGTAAACTCGCTTACCGTAAAGTGCCATGTAGTCCAGAGCCAAGTTTACTCAAGCCTCTCCCCACTGAGTTAGTTGTATATAGGTAAAGTCCATCAGATGCAAGGCAGCGACCCAAGTCTGCATCTGGAACACAAGATTCACTTAGTTGAAAATTGGCACAAAAACTTTTTCCCTCTATGTACTTCTAAATAAATAAAAAAGGAAATGGAAGCCCAGAGAAGGGAGAGATACACAGGAATTAACTGCAGCATATCCACTTCCTTATTATATTTTCACAAGCATTTTTGCCCATCTATAATTTGCCTAAACTTTTAAAGCCTGTTAAAGGGATGTGGGCGACAGCGAAGTTCTATTAATCACTCTTCCTTGGAAAACAGAAATTAGGCTAACTTTAAGTATATCAGGTAATTGCAGATCATGCACAGTGTTTTCGAGGGATCTTCAACCCCTTAAAAACTGGCCTATTTTTGGCCTTCAGTAAAGCAAGGTTTTTAAATATTTCATCGGCTAATTCCAAGAGCCATAACGCTATGATCGAATGATTTGTAGTTTTTATTGGATGCATTTTGGAATTATATAATGTATTGATTAACTTTATTTGGGGGGGGGGGGGCGACAACCAGCAATTGCACCATTGTATTATTTTCATGCTATTATTTAACCCCTTCCCTCTCCTGGACGTACTATTAGGTCATGGTAACTGTATCGTTCGCGCCCCATGACCTAATAGTACGTCACGGGAGTAACGGCCATTTCGGCCGTCCTCCCGACACATACAGGAGCTATGACAGCTGCTGTCTCGTACAGCAGTTGCCGCAGCTCCTGCAGCGGGGACCGATCGCTGTGTCCCCCGCTGATTAACCCCTTAAAAGCCACATTCAATAGTGATCGCGGCTTTTTAGGGTTTAAGCTACCATCGCCGGCCTGCTACACGATAGCGGCCGACGAAGGTGACTATGGCAACCGGACACCTAACAATGGCGTCCGCCTATGCCATCGACGGAAGCCTAGTGGGTCCGGACAAAGTCAGGACCCACTATGCTTGCTGTCAGTGAGTAGCTGACAGCTCTAATACACTGCACTACGCATGTAGTGCAGTGTATTAGAATAGCGATCAGGGCCTCCTGCCCTCAAGGCCCCTAGTGGGACAAAGTAAAAAAAAAAAGTGATAAAAGTAAAAATCCCCCTTTTTCCCTCATCAGTCCTTTATTATTAATAAAAATATATAAACAAAACAAATAAACTATACATAATTGGTATCGCCGCGTCCGTAACGGCCTGAACTACAAAATTATTTTGTTATTTATCCCGCGCGGTGAACGCCATAAAAGAAAATAATAATAAACCGTACCAGAAACACAATTGTTTTGTCACTTCACCTCCCAAAAAATGGAATAAAAAGGGATCAAAAAGTCGCATGTACCTAAAAATGGTACTGATGGAAACTACAGTTCGTTACGCAAAAAATAAGTCCTCGCACGGCTTTCTTGATGGAAAAATAAAAAAGTTCTGGCTCTTAGAATAAGGCAACACAAAAAGTCAATGATTTTTTACAAAACTTATTTTATTGTGCAAACGCCATAAGACATAAAAAACCTATAAACATCTGGTATCGCCGTAATCGTATATCGCCCTGCAGAATAAAGTGAATATGTCATTTATAGCGCACGGTGAACACAGTAAAAAAAAGGAATAAAAAAAATAGTAGAATTGCTGTTTATTAGTCACCACGCCATCTAAAAAATAGAATAAAAACTGATTAAAAAGTCGCAAGCACCCCATGAAAACTACAATGGATTCCTCAAGGGGTCTAGTTTCCAAAATAGGGTCACTTTTGGGGGGTTTCCACTGTTTTGGCACCAGAAGACCTCTTCAAACCGGACATGGTGCCTAATAAAAAGGAGGCCTCAAAATCCACTAGGTGCTCCTTTGCTTCGGAGGCCGGTGCTTCAGTCCATTACCGCACTAGGGCCACATGTGGGATATTTCTCTAAACTGCAGAATCTGGGCAATAAATATTAAGTTGCGTTTCTCTAGTAAAACCTTCTGTTTTACAGAAAAAAATGGAATAAAAAGGATTTTCTGACCAAAAAAAAAAATAATGTCAATTTCACCTCTACTTTGCTCTAACTTCCTGTGGAATACCTTAAGGGTATGTGCACACAATGAGAGGCTTTTACGTCTGAAAAGACAGACTGTTTTCAGGAGAAAACAGCTGCCTCGTTTCAGACGTAAAAGCTCCTCCTCGCATTTTGCGAGGCTTCTCTGACAGCCGTAAATTTTGAGCTTATATATGAAGGGAAGGACACCAGTATTCAGCCCACAGAATGCCCCCGCTTACTGGGAGTTAGGCAAAAATTGTGTGGGATTTGGTGCACCCACTGCTGGACCAGGGTTACCACCTCTACCTGGATAATTTTTATACCGGCGTCCCACTTTTCAACTGCCTCGCTTCCAGAAGTACTGTGGCATGCGGCACTGCTAGAAGAAATATGAGAGGCCTCCCTAAGACTCTGTTTTGTCAAACACTCAGAAGGGGTGAGAGCAGGGCACAATCCAGCAGCAACATATTGTGTGTCACGTACAAGACAAGAGAGATGTCACACCAGTACCCATGTACCTGTACGAGGTACCAGTACAGAGACCCCCAAACCAGACTGCATCCTGGACTACAATAGGTACATGGGAGGGGTGGACTTGTCAGATCAAGTCCTGAAGCCCTACAGTGCCACGCGGTGTGGTATAAGAAGCTGGCCAGGCACCTCATACAGATGGCATTGTACAACGCGTACGTGCTACGTCGCTGTACAGGCCAGATGTGAACTTTCCTGGAATTTCAAGAGGTGATTATCAAGAACCTAATCTTTAGGGACCAAGAAGGGGGGGCTCCCAGTACTTCTGGAAGCGAGGCCACACGCATCGTACCAGGGCAACACTTTCCAGGAGAAGTTCCCCAAACTGGCAAGAAGGGAAAAAAAGTCAAAAGAGGTGCAAAGTCTGCTATAAGATGGGGATAAGGAAGGACACAATATATCAATGTGACACGTGTCCCGAAAAACCAGGGTTCTGTATGATCGTGTTGTAAAATTTATCATACATCCCTTAGATTTTTAACCTACCCTGACGGACTCCGCACAGCTTATCCTCCTCATCTTTGCTCCCTGAGCCCTGCTGTGTGCCCAGGCAGCTGATAACAGCTACATGTAGGGTAGTGCCGTACCCAAAAGAACCCACATTACAGTTTATGGGGTGTATGTTCATAACTTAGATGTGATCGTTAACAGGTGGATCCTGCATGTCTCGCGGTCACTGAACCCACAAGATACAGCTGCTCTGTATACAGGATACAAAGCATCTGTATCTAAAAAGTAAAATTTAATTTAATAAAAAAGCATTTACAAAAGTTGCACCAAACACACTGATAGATATTTTTATTTAAAAAAACAAACAAAAAACAACCCACTTACATAATGCTTTGGAATACTCAGTATTACAAAGCATTATTGCCAGTCAGCATTACAAATTAGACATTGCTATTGGCCACACTTATTCAAACTCCTTGGATGCCATGGTCACTATTAACCATAGCATGTAAAGGGTTAAAAGACCAGGATCAGAGGTCACTCATTGCAGAGCTCCCGCGGTGGTTGTGTGGTCCAAAACTCTGTGCCCACACGATCGCCAAGATGTACCTTATGCTAGGTGACTGCAATTAGGACCTAAAAGTGTGTCCTTTTGTGGGAATGGGTTAAAGGGGTTGTCTCATGAAGAAAACCCCTGTCCATATGCCATTTTAGGACATATGGACGTCAGAGAGGGACTTGGGTTCTTCTTCTATGAGCCAGAATAGCGGACTCCAGCTACTGTATGGGAAATGCCTGGCTGACAAGGTTCCCCTTGCAAAATCAGCTGTTTGCTGGGGGTACCGAAAGGCAAACATGCTGATCGCTGTGGCAGCTTTATGCTTAAAGCAGAAATGCCCACAATCTCCTAATCAGGCAGTACTGTATATACACGGTCTATTACTCTCTGCTTTTCAAACTAAACACCTCTCCTCACAGGCCATTGAATCTCCATCTTTCAGCCTATGTTAAAAAGATGATTTACCTTTGTTTTCATTGTTTGAGCCACTAGTTCCATCAGGAGCTGGAAGCATATCCTCAAAACCCCAGGATACAACGTGCTTGCTTCCGAGTAAACAAGAGGGAGATCCTGGCCCTCCTTCCAGAAGCAGCAACCTTAAGAAAATGAAACGCATAACAAGCTTACCGGGACGGTCTGCCGTTTACTGTACAAGTTGAAAATGTATCAAATGAAAAAAAGCACAAAGAATAACAGCGAGGAGAAGGTAAGCCGTACTAGATAAGCAAACATTCATAATTCAGAGACTAGGAACACATGCTGTGATATGGCCATGCACAAACACCAGGAAAAAAAATAAATCATATAAATTATAATATTTGTCTAAAATGCACCAAACAGTAAGGGCTTGCCCACATGTAACGGAATTACGGCAGAAAACTTCTGCAGTAATTCCGCGGAAACTAACAAATTCCTCTGCATAAAAACCGCACCATTTCCTGCGTTTTTTCCTGGAGTCAGCATGATTATCTTTATCTGGGCTATACAGTGTTTAGCTCCATTGCATATAATTGTTATATATGTATTTCTGAGTGGATTTGTGGACTTTATCCACTGCAATTGGGTGCTCCACTGAAAACAGATTAGTGCAAGCCGTCAGTACATTAGGATTCACAGTAATCAATATTTCTCGAGAGGAATAGATTGTCAGCAACCAGACTTTGTGTGCCTTTATTTAATGGGCAAAGCGCCTATGAGACCCACACTTTCAATCTCAGCTCCTTAATTGAAACACACCATTAAAGGGGTTGTCTCACAACACATATTTATGGCAGATCCACAGGATATGCCATAAATGTCTGACAGATGCAAGTCCCACCTCTGTGGCTCCCTGCCTGGTGAGCTTGCCCGTTGGCTGACACATCCAGGCGGGGAAGGTGGTCGGGATGTCGAAAAAAGCCAAGCTCACGGAGATACACTGTTTCCGTAACTGCCAGCGGCCACCTCAACAGGCGGAGATGGGGATGGGGACCCCTGTACTCGAGATAGGTCTAGGTCCCACCCCTATCATATATTTATGGCAAATCCATATGAAATTTCTATTGTGAAACAATCTCTTTAACACAGAGGTTTCTCTTACTTTTTCTTCCTGCACTGTGGCTGTTTACTCATGTGCTCAATAAAAGACAAACAGTACAGCTGTATGTGTGTAACTAGTTTAGTTACATAGTTACATAGTTAGTACGGCTGAAAAAAGACACATGTCCATCAAGTTCAACCAAGGGAAGGGAAAAGGGAAGGAAAAATTTCTACACATAGGAGCTAATATTTTTTTGTTCTAGGAAATTATCTAACCCTTTTTTAAAACCATCTACTGTCCCTGCTGTGACCAGCTCCTGCGGTAGGCTATTCCATAGATTCACAGTTCTCACTGTAAAGAAGCCTTGTCGCCTCTGCAGCTTGAACCTTTTTTTCTCCAGACGGAGGGAGTGCCCCCTTGTTTTTTGAGGGGGTTTTACAAGGAACAGGATTTCACCATATTTTTTGTATGTGCCATTAATATATTTATATAAGTTAATCATGTCCCCCCTTAGTCGTCTTTTTTCAAGGCTAAATAGGTTTAATTCTTTCAATCTTTCCTCATAACTTAAATTCTCCATGCCCCTAATTAGCTTCGTTGCTCTTCTTTGTATTTTTTCCAACTCCAGGGCATCCTTTCTATGAACTGGAGCCCAGAACTGAACTGCATATTCTAGATGAGGCCTCACTAATGCTTTGTAAAGTGGTAATATTACATCCCTGTCCCGCGAGTCCATGCCTCTTTTAATACATGACAATATCCTGCTGGCCTTTGAAGCAGCTGATTGACATTGCATGCTGTTATTGAGTTTATGATTTACAAGTACACCCAGATCCTTCTCAACAAGTGAATCCGCCAGTGTAGCTCCCCCTAGGACATATGATGCATGCAGGTTGTTGGTACCCAGATGCATAACTTTACATTTATCTACATTAAACTTCATCTGCCAAGTGGACGCCCAAACACTCAGTTTGTTTAAATCTGCCTGTAATTCATGAACATCTTCCATAGTCTGAACTATATTACATAGCTTGGTGTCATCTGCAAAAATAGAAATAGTGCTATTAATCCCATCCTCTATATCATTAATAAATAAGTTGAATAATAGTGGTCCCAGCACTGAACCCTGGGGTACACCACTTATAACCGGTGACCATTCAGAGAAGGAATCATTGACCACAACTCTCTGGATACGGTCCTTGAGCCAATTCTCAATCCAATTACAAACTATATTTTCTAAACCTATAGTCCGTAATTTACCCATTAGGCGTCTATGGGGGACAGTGTCAAATGCCTTTGCAAAGTCCAAAAACACTAAATCCACAGCGGCCCCTCTGTCTAGACTTCTGCTCACCTCTTCATAAAAACAGATTAGGTTGGTTTGACAACTTCTGTCCTTAGTAAAACCGTGCTGGATGTCACTTATAATGCTATTTATTGTCACATAATCCTGTATATAGTCCCTCAATAGCCCCTCAAACATTTTCCCCACGATGGATGTTAAGCTTACTGGTCTATAATTACCTGGGGAAGACCTAGAGCCCTTTTTGAAAATAGGCACCACATTTGCCCTGCGCCAGTCCCTTGGCACTATACCAGTCACTAGAGATTCTCTGAATATTATGAAAAGGGGGACAGAAATAACTGGACTAAGCTCTTTAAGAACTCTAGGGTGTAACCCATCTGGTCCCGGGGCCTTGTGCACATTTATTTTATTTAATATAGCTTGGACCATCTCTACATTCATCCAATTCAGTATATCAACTGATATATTAACAGCACTGGCACCGGCTACATCAGCTGCTCCTTCTTCAGTTGTATATACAGAGCGGAAGAACCCATTTAGTAACTCTGCCTTCTCTTGATCCCCTGTGACCAACTCCCCATTACCATTATCTAGGGGTCCTACATGTTCAGACCTGGGCTTTTTTGCATTTATATGCTTGAAGAATTTTTTAGGATTTGTTTTACTATCCTTGGCCACCTGCCTTTCATTTTGTATTTTTGCTAATTTTATTACATTTTTACAGATTTTATTAAGCTCTTTATATTTTACAAAGGCTACAGCTGTACCCTCAGATTTGTATTTTTTAAATGCCCTTTTTTTGTCATGTATTGCCCCTTTCACAGAAGGTGTAAGCCATGTGGGGTTTAATTTGAGTCGTTTATACTTGTTACCTGTAGGAATACATTTTGCACTATAATAACTCAAAGTAGATTTGAAAATCTCCCATTTATCATTTGTTCCATTATTTGACATTAGTTCTTCCCAGTCCATATCCTGAATTGCAGCCCTCACCCTGGGGAAATTGGCTTTCTTAAAATTAAATGTTTTTGCCCTCCCAGCCTGCGTTTGATTGTGTTTGTTAGATTGTGTTTGTCTAGAATTGTGGCTTTGATTACGAATAATGTGGTCTGATTGTTATCTATGTAGAAATCCAGGTAATTCCACTTACTTTTTCTATATTTTGGATGTTTGAGGGTATGGTCCTCCGCAGGAAATGTTTTTAATCAAATAAGATGTTACACTCTAAGGCCCAATGCACACGACAGTAGATTTTAGCCATAGTTATAGACCCATTCATATCTATGGCCAACTGACACCTTCCCGTAATTTACGGGAAGGTGTCCGGGCCATAGAAAGTTTCATTAAAAAATAGGACATGTCCTATTTTTTTTATTTTACGGACAGTGCCTCCATACGTTATAATTGGAGCAAGGCCCGTAAATGCATGTGTCCGGGACAACCGTGACCGTAATCATGGACCATGATTACAGGCACGGTCGTGTGCCTGTGGCCTAAAGGTGTAGGGTCATAGTAGACTAGAGAAGTTAGGCAGATTGTAAATTCAGTAAGAAAGTTAGGAGATCTCTATTCAATATCTTGCTAGAAATACAAGGCAAGAAACTCTAGTGATGGAAAAGGTTTTTCCTCCACTGCGGTCTTTTCCTCTGTGTGGGTTACTTTACTTACATTGTAAAGCTGAAGCCCAATACGGCCTATCGTCAAACATCTCCAAATAGAGGAGAATCTATACATTTTAAGTCCAGTAGTGGTGTATATTTTTAATGCAGACCAAATAAAGTTCCTATGATATTTCAGTGAATACAATATAGCCATTTACAAGAGAATCAGCCAATGCTTTCAGCACTCAAACAAAATATAGGACTGCTGGACAGTTCCAGATAAAACTAAATGTGAACTCTGGCAAAGAAATATTTTCGTGGTCCTTGTACATGAAATACTCTGGGCTGATAACTGCACAAGAACAGAAAAGCTTTAAAATCAGCATAAATTGCTAACCCTGATCACAACATTACATAATTTTTTTAATTAAGAACCACAAGGTCTAAGTTTGTGAGGAAAAGAACATCGAATCATGAGCAAATAACACAACCGAAATCGACTGCACTGAATGACACACACTTGACAGTCATCACAAGGCTTCTAACCAGGTTTAGGCAGCCCGCCACAAGAAAGTCAATGGCAGAAATAGCTTAAAGGGTTATTCCCATCTTCATAAATCTAACTATTAAGCTCACCCTTCTAAAGATATAAATTTTTGTAATTACCTTCCTTTATCCCAGCGATGTCGTTGTCTGCATATTCTTTCTTCATGTTGCTGTCAGTCCCTCTTTGTTTGTAGCTCGTTGTCTAGGATCCGGCCACCACTACTTACCTTTAGCGGTGGTCGTGCTTGCGCAATGATATCCTCTCCATCCTTAGGAGAGGATGTCATTTCTATCATGAACGCTCATATCGGCGCATGCGCATTAGATACCGGGCCGGCCACCGTTCGGACACATCAGCGGTCGGCTTCAGGTACAAGTAGCAGTAAGAAGGAAAGTGACGGGACAGTTCAGATCTTTGTGGGAACGTGTTAGGTGAGTTTTGTTTTTATTATTTTTATGGATCGCCGTGTGCTGATGCCGGACCAGTGCCGCGACTACACTTATTACATGGGGGGGGTGTTGCAACTGGGGGGGTGCAGTTTAGCGAGAGAAGTGGCTTGCCGCAAGGGGGGGGGGGAAATGTTGCAGAGAAGGGTGGCGGGCTATTGAAATTCACGGTGTGTTCGTCTCAACCAGGCTTACCATGCCTGGTTGAGAGGAACATTCTCCCGATGCAGCTAGAACTACATTAGCTAGCAACGTCGGGAGCGCGCACAGTGCAGAGCGGCTTGACTGACATCGAGCTGCTCACTCCCCTTTTTATAAAAGATAACCAGAACTAGCGGAGTTATCAAGTTTAAAAAAAAGGTAGTTAGGGAATGATTTTTTTGAAAAATATTAACAGCAAATGATTTTTCATTTCATTTCAGCTTAGAATGCATAAAAAATATTTGACTTGTGAATAACCCTTTAATGCTTTACTGGTATCCTATAGATATTAACTCATAACAACATAGAAATCAGTTGTACTCACCTGTACAATACATCTGCTACTGGCAGGGATCCTAAATCAGTCTGTTTTTGTAGCAGGTGTACAGTATGAATGAACGTTTTCAATGATCCTCTAAAATACAACACATAATAAAAACTGTGAAAAATACACATAATTCACACTAGCTTTAAATATACGTTTACCTCTCCTCCGTCAGAGGAAGAGAGGATTGAAAGATTAAACAGAAAGCAACGGTTCCATTAGAATTACCATTGATTTCAATGGTAATTCTTTTGTTTCAGTTGCTTTCCGGTTGTCAATGTTCGTTAGGTTTCCGTTTTTTTGACGGAAGCAAAAGTACGGTCTGCAGAATTTTTGTTTCCGTGAAAAAAAACGGAAACCTAGCGAAAGGATACAAACGGAAAGCAACTGAAACAAAAGAATTACCATTGAAGTTAAAGAGGCTCTGTTACCACATTATAAGTGCCCTATCTCCTATATAAGGAAAACATGATTACAGTACGGGACAGTTGTCCTGCAGCGAGGCAGGGACTCCTAGTATCGTACATAACTATGATACCAGGAGCCCGGCTCCCTGCACTGTGTTCGGTCCGGGACTTCCGGCCGAAATACGTTCCGTCCATTACGGACGTAACATGGTCGTGTGAACCCAGCCTAACAGGTGGGAGACCTGTCGTATATTATCGAAAGGCTGTCTATTTAGAACAAAACTAACCAGATTCCTATGCTTTCGAAGAACCCAAGCCAGTATTTAAACGCAGGGCCAGGGTCTTCGCTTGCAATTTAACATATATGTTTATTAGGGAAATTGCGCCATAATTGGACCAACTCAAGTGATCAGTTTTGGGCTTTGTAATCTTAAGAGATAGAGGCTGTGATCGTGATTAATTTATAGCCACGTAAGTTGTTCTGAAAAGAATTCCATGTGGTCGGACAGCTCCTTTAATGTATAAAAAGGTTAAGGGCCTCTGCACACGAGATGGAAACGATGGTGATGTTTTAGCAATCGGTGGGGGTCTTCGTGCTCGGACCCCCACTGATCAAAACTTCTTACAAATCACTAGGACATGTCAAAAGTTTTATGAAAGTTTAGTTATAACTTCACACGTTGGTAACTAGTAGCTTGTGTGGAAGTTGACTTTCAGTATTTATGGCTTTAAAAAAAAACAGTTTTAGGCTTCATGCACACGACCGTGCTCGTAATTACGACTCGTAATTACGAGCACGGCCGGGCACGGCCGGCGGCGGGCAGCCGGCCGCTTTTGCGAGCCGTGCTGTCATTATAAAGTATAGCAGCACGGCCCGTAAAATAGAAAAATAGAACATGTTCTATTTTTTTAACGACACGGGCACCTTCCCGTGAGAAAACGGGAAGGTACCCGTGGGTAACAGAGGTCTATGAGCCCGTTATTGCGGGTCGTAATTATGACCTGCAATAACGGGTGTTTTTACGGTCGTGTGCATGAGGCCTTAGAAGGTGGAATAGATCAATTACTTCGTCTTGCAAAATAGTCACAAAACCTTGTGATGTAACCCACCAAATCCAAAGCCAGAGAAGGAGTTATTTGTAAACAAGATACATGAACGAAATATATGTAACTTCTTTTATATAGTTCCTAAAGATGAAGAAAAACTTGCAGAAATCTTCTAGATCAGAAACATTCTTTGGATATCTTTCATGCACAGTTTTTAAATTTCTGACCGAGTCTCCCACCAGAAGTTTAAAAGCAATGAGGGGAGAGGCACCCGGGACAGCCGGCGCTCTGGTTGCTTGCAAACCATGCAATGCAAAAAGCCTCTTCTGCAAAAGCGGATTCCAGCATCATACGGCTGCCTAGACGGCTCTCCCGCTTGTGTCTCCTGCTATGACTTTACACATCTACAGCTTTAACATCTTCTTCTCTCTTAGGAGGGCCCAAAGGCATAATATAGGTTACTCCCAGAATTTGTTTTTGCTCATTTATAATGGACAATTATTGTTAAGTAAACTCCTAAGTGTTCATGTCTTAACAATAATTGCTTTTTGTCAACGACTTTTATAGTTTATTATATCAATATTTGCTAATGGCGCTTTGTAAGTGCTTAACGTTTAAAGGGTACAAAAGCTTTTAAACATGCATCATACTTCTGGACACGTCCCTAAGAAAACGGTCTCAAAGAATGGTGATCAATTCATGTACATAAGAAATTCCGTTCAGTCCAAGGTACACTTACCTAGCACATGCCAATGCAACTAAAGCAGCAGCAGAGTTTTCCTTTTGCTTGTAAGAGATTTGCTGGTCCAAAGTAGAGGTGTCTTCCAACCAAGAGCAAAGCAAAGACTCGATTCCATTCAAGCAGTCTGCTGGTTCTTTAGTCAAACTTAATGGCTGACAGTCCCGAAGGCAATTCAATAGCACCTCAGCAGTTATGTTACAAAGAGTGGGGTCTGTTTTACTCTGAGACTGGATGAGAGGAAAGACCAACAAGAGTCCCATCCGAGAAGTGAATGGAGCTTGTTCTGGTTGCTGTAACAAGCCTTGCCGCTTGAGCAATGCAAGGGTTTCCTCATCGGAGCCTTCTCGTTCGTGTTGATCCTCCAGAGCCAATTGTCGCTGTGCATTCCATAAACCACGCAAAGCATTGAGGCGATACTCAAGTAATCGTGCATAAGCATTGCTCTGGTTCCCACACACGGCTCTTAAGCGTTCTGCTAATTCTGTAGGGTTCTTGGTCTCAAATGTTAAAATCTACAAAGAAAAAATAAAAAAAAATAAAGAATTACAAAAAAATATAAAATGTACTGAATGTAAGATCATTCCACCATACAGTACAAAATTCCCACAGACACGGTAAAATCTTGTAGAAAGGATTCCTAGAATAGAGGAGAGTGTTCAAACCGCAAAAGGGGGACCAACTCCATATTAACACCCATGGTTTGGAATGGGGTGTCCAACAAGCTCATGAAGGTGATGGTTAGGTGGTCACATACTTTTGGCCATATAGTGTATTCAATAAATATATATATTGCCAAGAAGCATGATTGCGTTAAAAGCAGTTCCTTTAGGTATATAGTTAAAAACATAAAAAGTCTCAAGACACCAGAATAAGATAGAATAAAAAACATCACAAAGTAAATGGCAACTTTTGAAATATTTTTGGCATTCGTAGATTTTTAAAAGTATACCAGTGGACCTTACAGAGCCAAGAAAAGAACTGGAAAACGGGACGTGACCACAATTTTTTAACCAGTTCACAGGCAGGCACAAGGACATCTACATCAGCTAATTTACCAGAAGGACTAGACTAAACAGCTTACGGATGTCACCAGAGTGGTTTAGTGGTCCAGTTTACTGGATATTAACCTAAGTATAGAACGTCAAACTCAACCGTGTACCAACTGAATATAGAAAAACACAGCTTGTTTGGGCAAAAGCGACACGGTCAGCGCACGATTGCTGCAGTAGATAGTGTGTGAATGGTAAATGATCTGTGTACATGAACAATAAAGGTCTTCTGTATTTTAGTTAGTATCAGCCATACAAAACCGGTGATTTACGTATGAGAACCCTCATAGAAAATGCCCGCAGGCCAAAAGCTTAACAGATACAATTGCGGTCTGCATTGTAACTGCATGTTCACGTGACTTCGTACTCAGTGCTGTACAATCACATTGTTTTATGTGGGGAAAATAGAGGTTGCTAATATTAGAATAGACTAAACTGCATGTCTGTGATAAGAGCAAGGTACAGCAATAAAAAAAAAAGACCGCTGGAACTGGAAGAAGCTGTAAAAATAAACATTGAAGGCCACTTTTCCTTTCAAGAACACATTTCTAGTTATTGTTGTACTTTATTTTGCTGTGATACTTGTGAGCTGTACTTGTACTTGAAAAAGAATGCCCAGGTATGCAATACACAAATACGTCTTTACCATTTTTTTGTGTTCAAAGCAACCCCCTCCCAATGTTCAGTTTAGGCATGGCCATTCCATTTTGACATAAGCTGCCCATACACATTAGATAAAGATTGATCGCAATCCAGTCAATTGATCATACATCTAAGCAATCCCATTATCAACAGGACAGACTTGAATGATCAGGGAACACAGTTTCATACAGTTGTAGGGTTAAAAAAACAATGCCCAATTTTTATCTAATGTGTTTGGGCAACTACAGTGCCCTTCCATCTAATCTTAGAAAGCTTGTAAAGGGGAGAGTAAAAACCAAAGTTCATTGCTGGCTATTAAATCAAGCGAAGAGTTGTTTAGGCCTGTAATAGGAACAATATCTGTGGTACCATGTAGCTCATGACAGCGTGGCATCATTGTTATGGCCAGCTTAGGCTTTAGTCTAGTAGAGGATAATAGTGCTTTACGAAGAATTCGTGATCATACAGGCAGACATTTTTTTGATTTTCCGGTCAGTTATGCCATACATAAAAACAGTGACAAACTTAGGTTTAGCGTCCCTTTAATTAGAGTTGGTGACTGAACTTTCAAATCTCCAAGATAATACCTCCTTATTAGACTCATGACACCTTGATAACTGGATTAAAGGCTATGTCCTTCTTTGATTGCTTATTTGCTTCCTAAATGCAGAATTAAGCAGCTTTCCAAATAGCCTTCATTAAAAAAATCCTAACATTTTGCGGTTGTAGGGTTTATGTACCGCCTTCACCTAGCTGGTTGTCCTGCAGTTTGTCACATTAATCTAGCAGCACACTGCTCCTGGCTTTGTTGACAATATCTGCTTTTCCCAGCGTTAGGCCCCCTTCACATCACATTATTGCACTACGTTTGGCATATACGCCAGGAAAAGATATAGTGGTTCCGTTAAATGGATACATCATAGACTGGGGGTCATAAGACGTGCGCACGCTCCCATTCTCTCTTCAGCTCTCGGCAGGCAAGGACGACAAAACTGTGATCTCGCGAGAGAGATCACACAGCACAAGCCACTCTGACACTGTCCGTAGCGGATTGGACAGTGTCAGAGCGCTAAGTATCACACCTACCTGCCACTTACAATAAAAGAAACGCCCCATTGATAGTTCAGGG
Organism: Rhinoderma darwinii; assembly: GCF_050947455.1. Classification (NCBI taxonomy): domain Eukaryota; kingdom Metazoa; phylum Chordata; class Amphibia; order Anura; family Rhinodermatidae; genus Rhinoderma; species Rhinoderma darwinii. The sequence continues at coordinate 485,370,655 of NC_134687.1, forward strand.
GGTTATTTACATATTGGGTGCCAAATTTAAAGGCACCGATATCTAAATAACAGTGGAGGCTAGAAACATATAGTGACACAAGGTTTGTACTGTACATGTATGGGCTGGTAAAAGGTTCTCTTTAACCCCTTCCTGACATTTGTCGTAAGTATACGTCATGGAAAGCCAGTGCTTCCCGCAAAATGTCGTATACTTACGACAAATGCATGGCACCAGCTCAGAAGCGGAGTCAGTGCCATAATCCCCAGATGTCAGAAGTATCTAACATGCTGACATCCTGCTGTAATGGCTGGGACCGAAGTTAGCTTCGATCCCCGCCATTAACCCCTTGAATGCAGCGGTCAAAATCGATCGCTGCATTTAAGGTGTTTGCAGCTCATCGACATCCCAGCAATGAAATCGCCAGGGTGTCGGTGGCTGCAATGGCAACCTGAGGCCTAATAGTGGCCTCCCGGTGTGCCTAGCACGGAAAACTTTCAGCCCCCGCCTGGAGACGGGGCCTGAAAGACTACCGTAGCTGCCGGCAAGATGGCGCCGGCTCAGGAGATGAGCCGGCATCATCAGCAGTGGATGTCAGTTATATGTTACAGCTGACATCCATCTGTAATGGCAGGAACAGTAGGTAGCGATCACTACATCTTTGTGGTTGTTAGCAGATCGGCAGCTGTGCCCTGCCGACCTAACAATGGCCTACAGTCTGCCATTACGGAAGCCGATTAGGCCCCGCCAGGAGGCGAAGCCTAATCGGCTTGCTGTCAGTGAATGACTGACAGGTAGTGCAATGTATTAGAAAAAAACATCTGACAGTTGGACCTTCAAGTCCCCTAGTGGGACTAAAGAAAAGTGTAAAAGAAAAGTGTAAAAAAAAAAAACTTGCAAAAAATAGAATAAAAGTTTCAAGTAATAAAATAAAACACAATCGCCCTTTTTCCCTCATCAAAAATTTTGTGTGGTATAACTGCCGGTCTTACAAGTAGATACATTAAAATTTAGAAAACTGCTAATTTTTGCTACATTTTTGTGTTTTTCACAATTAAATACTGAATGTATCGAGCAAATAAGTTAGGATTCACCGGAATCGGACTGACCCGCAGAATAAAGTTAACATGTACTTTATAACGCATGGTGAACACCGTATAAAAAAAACTATGCCAGAATTGCTGTTTTTGTTCACCTTGCCTCTCAAAAAATAGGATAAAAAGTGATTAAAAAGTTGCATGTACCCAAAAATGGTACCAATAATAACTACAGCTCGTCCCACAACAAAACAGCCCTGATGCCACTAAGTCTATGAAAAAAAAAAATTGGTTAAGACTTCCCATAAGTCAGGAAATGAAAATATGCGGTTGTGCAGATCAGAGGGGAACATTTAGTCTGTTTCAAGAGGCGATTTATTGGGGCCCTAAAATTAGGGAACCAGGAGCCCGTATTATACCAGGACAACACTTCTCAGAAAAATTCCCCAAACTGCAAAGGTGCGGAGTGTGGACCAAAAGGGGGATAAGTAAAGACACCATTTATCAGTGCGACACCGGCCTGTGCAGAAAGGATTGCTTCACAGCGTAACACACATCTATGGATTATTTTATTGTTTACCCATTATACAACCTGACTATGACCCTGATGTAATCTGCCCAGTTTACATATGCCCCCACATAATAAACTGAAATACCAGTAATACTCAAACAAAACTACTACCAAGCAAAATCCAAACTTCAAAAGCCAAATGGCGCTCCCACCAATTCTGAGCCCTACAGTGTGCCCAAACAGCAGTTTACTTCCACATATATGGCACCGCCATACCTGGGACAACCCTTTTAACAATTTGTGGGGTGTGTCTCTCCAGTGGCATAAGCTGGGCATGACATATTTGCAAATTTTTACTTTGCACCATACGCATCGCTTTCATTTATGGAAATGACCTGTGTGGTGAAAATGCTCACTATACCCCTTAATAAATGCCTTGAGGGGTGTAGGTTCCAAAATGGGATCACTTCTCAGGGGTTTCTTTTATTATTTCACATCAGAGCCCTGCAATTGTGAACCAATACTTTGTAAGTCGCCAAATTAAGCCTCAATTTCGCATGGTACTCTTTCACTCCTGAGCCCGGTCAAATGTCCAGGCAAAAGATTAGTGCCCCATGTAGGGATATTCTAAAACCGGGAAACACAGCTTTATAATTAGAGAGCTGTCTTGTTATGGTGGCACAAGCTGGGCACCTCATATTGGCATATCTATGGAAAAAAATCCCATTTTCACTATGCAACATCGAGTGCACACTAATTTCTGCAAAATACCTGCAGGGGGTTAACATGCTCACAACACGCCTAGGTGAATCCCTTGAGGGGTGTAGTTTCCAAAATGGGGTCACTTCTGGGGGGGTTTGCACGGTTTTGGTCCTACAAGGGTTTTGCAAATGCTACACAGCGACCAGAAACCAATCCAGCAAAATCTGCACTCCAAAAGCGAAATGGCGCTCCTTCCCCTCTGAGCCCTGCCGTGTGCCCAAAAAGCAGTTTATGACCACATATGGGGTATTTCCGTACGCGGGAGAAATTGCTTTACAAATGTTTGGGTTCTTTTTCTCCTTTATTTTTTGAAAAAATGAAACATTTTGCGCTAAAGCTGCGTCTTATAGGAAAAAAAAATTACATTTTTGTTTTTGTTTTCACTACCCGATTCAAATAAAATCGATGAAACACCTGTGGGATCAAAATGCTCACTACATCCCTAGATTAATAGCTCAAGGGGTGTAGTATCCCAAATCGGGTCTCTTTTGAGTAGTTTCCACTGTACTGGTACCATAGGGGCTTTAAATGTGCCATGTGCCCAAACAGCATTTTATGACCACATATGGGGTATTTCCATACTCAGGAGCAGTTGCTTTACAAGTGTTGGGGTTCTTTTTTCCCTTTATTTGTTGAGACAATGAAAAATTTTGAGCTAAAGCTACATCTTATTGAAGAAAAAGGATTGTTTTTATTTTCACTGCCCAATTCTAATAAATTCTTTGAAACACCTGTGGGGCCAAAATGCTCACTACACTTCACTAGATGAATTCCTCAAGGGGTGTAATTTCCAAAATGGAGTCAATATTTGGGCATTTTCACTGTTTTGGTCGCTCTAGGAGCATTGCAAATGCGACATGGCCTCCGCAAACCATTCCTGCTAAATTTGAGCTCCAAAAGCCAAATGGCGCTCTTTTCGTTCTAAGCCCTGCCGTGTGTCCAAACAGCCGTTTATGACCACACTTTGGGTGTTGTTTTACTCAGTAGAAATTGCTTTACAAATGTTGTGGTGCTTTTTCTCCTTCAGTCCTTGTGGACATGAGAAAAAAAATAGCTAAACCTACATTTTCTTTGAAAGAATGTAGATTTTCATTTTCACGGCCTACTTCCAACAATTTTTGCAAAAACCCTGCGGGGGTCAAAATGCTCACTATACCGCTAGATAATTTCCTCAAGGTGTGTAGTTTACAAAATGGGGCCACTTGTGGGGGGGGGGGGTTCCACTGTTTTGGTTCCTCAGAGGCTTTGCAAATGCGTCATGGCCTCCGCAAACCATTCCGGCTAAATTTGAGCGCCAAACGGCGCTTTTTCCCTCCTGAGCTCTGCCATGTGTCCAAACAGCCGTTTATTACCACAAAGAAATTGCTTTACAAATGTTGCCATGCTTTTTCTCCTTTAGTCCTTGTAGAAATGAGAATTAGCTAAACGTACATTTTCTTTGAAAGAATGTAGATTTTCATTTTCACGGCCTACTTCCAATAATTTCTGCAATAAACCTGTAGGGTCAAAATGCTCACTATACCCCTAGATAATTTCCTTGAAGAGAACCTTTCACATCCCCATACATGTGCAGCTGTGTGCAGCATGTAATGGGCAGAGATGCACAAACCCTGGAGCAGTTTAAAAATGTTTTCTACCCTCCTTCGTTATTTAGATATCGGTGCCGTTATATTTGGCGCCCGATATTTAAATTACCCCCTGAACTGTCAATGGGGCGTGTACTGGCAAGGGGGTGTGTTACTATGGCTGTGACACTGTCCAATCAGATATGGACAGTGTTACAGCAACAGCGAGGCTAGAGGAGAGAATGTGCGCGCGCACGCACTCACTCTTCAGCTTTCAAGATCAGCCTTCTGCCGAACTGGCAAGGGGGCGTGTCACTGTTGCATACAGTGTAAGAGCTGTGGAGAAGAGCTCTCATCTCTTCAGCTCTTGTGAGAGATCAGTCTTGTACTTTGTCTGCCGAACTGGCAAGGGGGCATGTGTCTCTGCTACGGACAGTGTAAGAGCTGGGGAGCGCTTGCACTGTCCGTAGCAGAGATACGCCCCCTTGCCAGTTCCTCTATCCTCTCTCTTGCTGTAACACTGTCCATATCGGATTGGCTCCAAATAAAACGGCACCGATATCTAAAAAACGGAGGAGGGTAGACATTTTTTTTAAAGTGCCCCAGGGCTTGTGCAGCCCTCCCCATTACATGCTGCACATGTATGGGGTGGTTAAAGGTTCTCTTTAAGGGGTGTAGTTTCCCAAATGGGGTCACTTTTGGGGGATTTCCACTGTTTTGGCACCGCAAGAGCCCTTCAAACCTGACATGGTGCCTAAAATATATTATAATAAAAAGGAGGCCCAAAATCCTCTAGGCGCTCATTTGCTTCTGTGGCCTGTGCTTCCGCCCAGTAGCATACTAGGGCCACATGTGGGATATTTCCTAAAACTGCAGAACCTGGGCAATAAATATTGAGTTGCGTTTCTGTGGTAAAACTTTGGGTTACCAAAAAAAAATGGATTAAAAAAAGAATTTCTGCAACAAAAAAAAAAATTAAATTTGTAAATGTCACCTCTACTTTGGTTTAATTCCTGTGAAACGTCTAAAGGGCTAAGAAACTTTCTAAATGCTGTTTTGAATACTTTGAGGGGTGAAGTTTTTAAAATGGGGTGACTTATTGGGGGTTTCTAATATATAAGGCCCTAAAAGCCACTTCACAACTGAACTGGCCCCTGTAAAAATAGCCTTTTGCAATTTTCTTGAAAATGTGAGAAATTGCTGCTAAAGTTCTAAGCTTTGTAACGTCCTAGAAAAATAAAAGGATGTTCAAAAATCAATGCCAATCTAAAAGTAGACATATGGGGGATGTTAATTAGCAACAATTTTGTGTGGTATAACTGCCTGTCTTACAATCAGATACATTACAATTTAGAAAACTGAAAATTTGTGCTAAATTTTTGTGTTTTTCACAATTAAATACTGAATGTATCGAGCAAATTTTGCCAGTAACAAAGTCCAATGTGTCACGAGAAAACAATCTCAGAATCGCTTGGATAGGTAAAAGCAGTCCAAAGTTATTACCACATAAAGTGAAACATGCCAGATTTGAAAAATGAGGCTGTCAGGAGGGTCAAAAGTGGCGAAAGCGGGAAGGGGTTAAGGAATATTCAATACTTGACCTGTGGTAAATACAGCACTTCCTTATTATACTTCTGTTATTAGAAATTGAGAAAATCGGATAAATAAGATGAATAAACCGTGAGAAACCAAATTCCTAGTATATCCAACCCGTCATCAGCCACAGACTATTATATGAAAACAGTAGACTATATCCTGTTCATAGACTTGCAGTACCATTGTGGTCTTCCAGTCAGTGCCGCTCAGAAGATGGGCAACTGCTAATAGACGTATATTAGGGAATTGCCTTCTTGTAAGCAACCAAAGAGGGAATCCGCTCTAACCTGTATATAAGGTCCATTAATATGTATGAATGACACAAGAGATCCTTTATTTAACCGCTTCCCGATCGCCGACAGTAAATTCACATCGGCGCTTGCTGGGCTCTGTGCAGCGCCGACGTGAATTCACGGTGAGTGTTAAAAGAGCAATCCGGGTGTCTCAGAGTAGAGCGGACACTCGGATCGCGCTGTTAACCCCTGTCTCTGGTCCCGGAGACTTGATCGATACCTGATTGGTTCAGGTCCCGATCACGTGATCGCAGGGAAAGTTTGTTGTAGCCACAAACTGGAAAGTTTGTAACTATAACAAACTGAAAAGTTTGTTGCTACAACAAACTTTCCCGGAGACCGATTGCGGGTGCTGTATTCGGTTGCATGGCAAAACCGGAGGCCATACAACAGCCAGAGAACGGTCCCCATAGGCTTCCGGTCAGTGTGACTGTCAGCGTCACACTGACAGTTTATAATACATTACACTACCTAGTTAGTGTAATGTATCATAGCAGCCATCAGTACTGCAGGTCTCAGGTAAAACAAGTATAAAGAAAAAAATAAAAATAAAATAAAAGGGATCCACAACACCTCCGTATACACCTCCTCACCTCTCGACTCAGCATTGTTCATGGGGAACGCTTTATCGGGACTCTTGCATCTTCCTTATGGGAGCTGGACGAGGGAAACGAGGGCCAACCCCTTACTATTTACTACATGGAAGGCATGGCAGAAGATGAGATCTCTCTTTCATCTTTCTCCTCTGCTATCTCTTCATATGCCCTTGGTATGTAACCCTGACTTTCAGAATGGTAACCCCGATGTTGTCTTTCACAGATGGTACAGGCTGGGGCTCACTTCTGTGGGGCAATTTGTGAACATAGAAGAGCGTAGGATGTTTTCCTTTACGGAGTTATGTTCTAAATTTCCGGATCACCAGATTTATCTCTTTAGCTATCTGCAAGTTAAAAGCTACTTAACAAAGATATTACCACAACTACCTGATCAAGAATGGAACCCATACTTGCGGCATAACTTTTCAAAACAAAATTATCTCAGGGGTCAAATCACTCGTAATTATCAATTTATCCATGTTCCCTTAGATTACGCTCAAACCCAAACCCCCCTAACCAAATAGCAAACAGATGACCAAACGCTCACCTACACAACCATTTTAGCGGCCTTGACACAGGCACATAAATTTCTCCCTTCGGCACGTTTCCTGGAGATGAGATTGAAGGTCTCCCATAGGTCATACCTAACACTGCATGTAGGGCACAAAATAGGCGTCTATCCCACCTCGCATTGCTTCAAATGCCACACACCGGAAGCTAACCTATAGCACTGTCTATGGTCCTGCCCAAATATCCAAACTTTTTGGTCCAGAATACAATCATTCACCTCTGAACACCTCACAAACTTTGTTCCCAATACAGTGTTATGGGCAATTTTTGGGTACCTGGACCCTGATACACACCACTGTTCCCCCGGGGCACACAGACTATTGCACTACGTGGCAGCAGCAGGGGTAAAGGCTATCCTACAAACCTGGCTTCACGAGCAGGCCCCACCTTTCAAAATGTTTCTTGACAAACTTTCCTATCTGATGAAGATGGATTGGATGGAGGCATCTCTCCATAAAGAGCAAAAGGTCAAGCAATTTTTCGATACCTGGGAATCCTTTATCTCACTCCTCCGGCGGAACAAGCAAATGAAAATAAAACACTGCTTTGACTCCAGAATATGGTTTAACGAACAGGTACTCATGGGGGACGCACCTATATTGTAACGTGTGTTCACTATGAGTTGATGAGTTGTCGGGGATTCGAATTCTTATGATGCCGGCGGGGGTCACGCCTCTTTTCTCTGAGAAAACTTTTGGATAACACATCAGTGTGACTGGCACAGGGTATTTGGCTGGTTCCGTACCCATGCTTTCGTCACACTGGGGTTGAAAACCCGACGAGGAGGGGAGAGCCTGCATTTGCCTAATATGTAGATCCCCTCACCTGACTTATTGGATCTATAGATATAATGAGCTTAATAGTAATGGTTATGACTAATGTTTTTGTTCCCCTCCCCCCCCCTATTTTTATTTACTTCCCTTTTATTATTTATAAATTTTTTTGCTTTATCCCATTATTTGATCTTTCTTGATGTCATGGATATTTCTCATCCCCCATCCTCCACTTTTTACTTTATGTACCCCTTATTGGAAAATGTTAATAAAAACAATTTTGAAAAAATAAAATAAAAATGTTTTATAATTTTTATTTTTACACTTTCATAAGTTACAACATTTTTTTCTATAATAAGTCTTTTATTATAGGAAAAAAATGAAAACGTTAAAAAAAGTACACATATTTGGTATCACCGCGTTCATAACAACCCAAACTATAAAACGGTAATATTATTCTTACTGCACGGTGAACACTGCAAAAATTTTTTTTAAAAACAATGCCAGCATCACTATTTTTTTGGTCATCACCACTCCCAAAATATAGAATAAAAAGTGATCAAAAAGTCGCATGTACCCCAAAATAATACCAATAAAAACTACAACCCGTCCCGCAAAAAACAGCTTTTTTGATTGAAAAATAAAAAAGTTATGGCTCTCAGAATATGGTGACAAAAAATAAATTATTTTTAATCGAAAAGTGATTTTATTGTGCAAGCGCTGCAAAACATAAAAAAAAACGATATACATATGTTATCGCGATAATCATATCGACCTGCAGAATAAAGTAAAATGTCATTTATAGCGCTCGTGAACACTGTAAAAAATTAAAATAAAAAAGGACAAAAAAACATTGTCAGAATTTGTTTTTTTGTCACTTTGCTACACACAAAAAAATAAAAAAAATAAAAAGGGATGTCAAAAAATCACATGTACCCTGAAATGGTACCAATGAAAACGACAGATTGTTCCACAACAAATAAGCCCTCACACAGCTCAGGTGGAGAAAGAATAAAAAAAAGTTTTGGCTCTCAGAATATAGCGACAGAAATAGTGCAGTGTGTCCAAAATCGGATAAGATTTGGCACCATTTATCAGTGCGACTGCGACACCGGCCACATATCTCTGAAATATTATTTATTTACCCTCGTATTACACTGCATTCCAAATTATTATGCAAACGTTATTTTTCACTGATTTTCCTAAATAGTCGAAGCAAATGACAGTCAGTATAATCTTCAAGCCATCAACCGTTGGAGTATAATGCAAATTTTATTGAACAAATCTCCTAATGATAACAGATTTTTTTTAGAAGTAAAAAACTCAAAATGCACTGTTTCACATTATTATGCACAACAGAGATCAAAACATTTTACAGGTTGTAAAGAGAACTAAAATGGTAATTTGTTGAATTTGCAGCATCAGGAGGTCATATTTACAGAAATCAAAAGCTCTTTCAATCAAAAAAACCTGAACAGGCCAAGTTACATGTTAACTTAGGACCCCTTCTTTGATATCACCTTCACAATTTTTGCATCCATTGAATTTGTGAGTATTTGCACAGTTTCTGCTTGACTATCTTTGCAGGATGTCAGAATAACCTCCCAGAGCTTCTGTTTTGATGTGAACTGCCTCCCACCCTCAGATATTTTGCTTGAGGATGCTCCAAAGGTTCTCAATAGGGTTGAGGTCAGGGGAACATGGGGGTCACACCATGAGTTTCTCTCCTTTTATGCCCATAGCAGCCAATGACACAGAGGTATTCTTTGCAGCATGAGATGGTGCATTGTCATGCATGAAGATAATTTTGCTATGGAAGGCACGATTCTTTTTGTACCACGGAAGAAAGTGGTCAGTCATAAACTCTACGTACTTTGCAGAGGTAATTTTCACACCGTCAGGGAACCTAAAAGGGCCTACCAGCTCTCTCCCCATGATTCCAGTCCAAAACATGACTCTGCCACCTCCTTGCTGACATCGCAGCCTTGTTGGGACATGGTGGCCATTCACCAACCATCCATCTGGACCATCCAGGGTTGCACGGCACTCATCAGTAAACAACACGGTTTGAAAATTAGTCTTCATGCATTTCTGAGCCCACTGCAACCGTTTCTGCTTGTGAGCATTGTTTAGGGGTGGCCGAATAATAGCTTTATGCGTACTTGCAAACCTCTGGAGGATCCTACACCTTGAGGTTCGCGGGACTCCAGAGGCACCAGCGGCTTCAAATACCTGTTTGCTGCTTTGCAATGGCATTTTAGCAGCTGCTCTCCTAATCCTATTAATTTGTCTGGCAGAAACCTTCCTCATTATGCCTTTCTGAATCAGCCACAAAACGTTTCACAGTACGATGATCACGCTTAAGTTTTCTTGAAATATCCAATGTTTTAATACCTTGTCCAAGGTATTGCACTATTTCACGCTTTTCGGCAGCAGAGAGATCCTTTTTATTTCCTATATTGCTTTAAACCTGTGGCCTGCTTAATAATGTGGAACGTCCTTCTTAAGTAGTTTTCCTTTGATTGGGCACACCTGGCAAACTAATTATAACAGGTGTCTGAGATTGATTACAATGATCCAAAGAGCCCTAAGGGTATGTGCACACGCTAGCTTGCTTTTACGTCTGAAAAGACAGACTGTTTTCAGGAGAAAACAGCTGCCTCGTTTCAGACGTAAAAGCTCCTCCTCGCATTATGCGAGGCGTCTTTGACGCTCTTAAATCTTGAGCTGCTCTTCATTGACTTCAATGAAGAACGGCTCAAATTACGTAGCAAAGAAGTGTCCTGCACTTCTTTGCCGAGGCAGTCAATTTACGCGTCGTCGTTTGACAGCTGTCAAACGACGACGCGTAAATTACAGGTCGTCTGCACAGTACGTCGGCAAACCCATTCAAATGAATGGGCAGATGTTTGCCGACGTATTGTAGCCCTATTTTCAGACGTAAAACAAGGCATAATACGCCTAGTTTACGTCTGAAAATAGGTCGTGTGAACCCAGCCTAAGACACAATACCATCCATGAGTTTAATTAAAAAACTAGTAATTAAATGTTTATGACACTTAAATCCAATGTGCATAATAATTTGGAATACGGTGTTTGCCCTGATGTACTCTGCACAGCTTACATATACCACCACATTATAAACTGAAATACCAACAAAACCCCAAACAGAACTATTACCAAGAAAAACCTGTGCTCCAAAAGCCAAATGGCGCTCCCTCCCTTCTGAGCCCCACAGCGTGCTCAAACACCAGCTTACGTCCACATATATGACATTTTATATCTGGGAGAACCCGCTTAACATTGTATGAGGTATTTGCCTTCAGTGGCACAAACTGGGCACAACATATTGTGCATTAAAATGGCATATCAGTGGGTAATTGTAATTTTCACTTTGCACCATCCTCTGCGCATTAACTACTTTGCGCACCATGACTTAATAGCATGTTGTGGTGCGGGGGGTTAAATATGGAGCGGGCTCATGCGCTGAGCCCGCTCCATATTCTGCAGGTGTCAGCTGTGTATTACAGCTGACACCCGGGACTAACGGACAGGAACAGCGATCACGCTGTTACAGGAGCCTGTAAAAATGACATTATACTGCAATACTATTGCAGTGTATTGTACCAGTGATCTAATGATCGCTGGTTCAAGTCCCCTAGGGGTGGACTAATAAAATGTGTAAAAAACAAATGTAAATAAATTTATTAGTGAAAAAAAAGATATAAATATATTTAAAGTACAGAAAACCCCCTTTCCCATTTTCCCTCTAAAGTAATGTAAAAAATAAAAAATAAAACAAAAAATTGGTATCGCTGCATCCGTAAAAGTCAGAACTATTACAATATACCATTTAACTCGCACTGTGAACGCCGTAAAAAATAAAGAATTTAAAACGCCAAAGTCGCAATTTTTTGGTCACCGTAGCTTTTACAATTTTTTTTAATAAAAAGCGATCCAAAAAGTTGTATGTACCAAAAAATTATACCAATAAAAACTACAGCTCGTCCCGGAAATAATAAGCCCTCACACCACTCAATCGACCAAAACATAAAAAAGTGATGCCTCCCGAAGTGTGGTGAAACAAAGAGTCTTGTTTTTTTAATAAAGTTTTTACTTTGTAAAAGTAGTAAGATATCAAAATAAAAAATACTGTATAAATTTGGTATCACCGTAATCGTATGAAGTCTCATAAAAAATGTAAGTTGTTGTTTTTATTGCACGGTGAAAGCCGTTAAAACGAAACCCAAAAAACAATGGAGGAATCGCAGCTTTTTCCAATTTCAGCCTGCAAAGAATTTTATTTTCAAGTTTCCCAGTACATTAAATGGTACTTTACATGGTGTCACTAGAAACTACAACTCCTCCCACAAAAAATATGCCCTCACACCATTCTGACAGGAAAATAAAAAAAAGTTATGGCTCTTGGAAAGTGGGGAGGGAAAAACTAAAATGAAAAAGCAAAAAAATGGATCAGTCCTGAAAGGGTTAATTAATTTCTAATGAAAAAGCATTTAAGACCACGTGGGGTTTTTCCGTACTTGGGAGAAATTGTTGGGGTGCTTTTTCTCCTTTATGAAAATGAAAAAATTCAACATTATTGTGGAAAAAAAAAAATTTGATATTCATTTTCACAGCCTAGTTCCACTAAATTCAGCAAAAAAACTGTGGGGTCAAAATGCTAACTATACCCCTAGAAAAATTCCTTGAGGGGTGTAGTTTCCAAAATGGGGTCACTTTTGGGGGGGTTTCCACTGTTTTGGTCCCTCCAGGGTGTTACAAACGCGACATGGCACTGAAAACCATTCCAGCAAAATCTGTGCTCCAAAATCCAAAATGGCGCTCCTTCCCTTCTCAGCTCTGCCGTACATATGGGGTACTGCCATAATCGGGAGAAATATTTTTACAAGTTTTGGGGTGCTTTTTACGCTTTATTCCTTGCAAAAATTAAAAATGTTTATATTGTTTCAGAAAAAAGTAGATTTTCACTTTCACAGACAAACCCTAATAAATATAGCAAAAGACCTGTGGGGTCAAGATGCTCACTATACCTCTAGATAAATTCCTTGAGGTGTGTAGTTTCCAAAACCGTGTGACTTATAGGGAATTTCCACTGTTTTGGCACCACAAGACCTCTTCAAACCGGACATGGTGCCTAAAATATATATTTTTTAAAAGTAGGCCCCAAAATCCTCTAGGTGCTCCTTTGCTTCTGAGGCCGGTCTTTCAGTCAAATACCACACTAGAGCCACATGTGGGATATTCCTAAAAACTGCAGAATCTGGGCAATAAATATTGAGTTGCATTTCTCTGGTGAAACCTTCTGTGTCACAGAAGAAAATATATTACAAAATTTTAAATTTCCCCTCTACTTTGCATTAATTCCTGTGAAGCACCTAAAGGGTTAAGAAAAACTTTCTGAATGCTGTTTTGAATACTTTGGGGGTGCAGTTTATAAAAAGGGGTGATTTATGGGGTCTATCTAGTACATAAGGCCCTCAAAGCCGCTTCAGAACTGAACTGGTCCTTGAAAAAATAGCCTTTTGAAATTTTCTTGAAAATGTGAGAAATTGCTGCTAAAGTTCTAAGGCTCGTAACGTCCTAGAAAAATAAAATAATGTTCAAAAAACGATGCAAATATAAAGTAGACATATGGAATATGTGAAATAGTAACTATTTTGTATGGTATTACTATCGGTTTTACAAGTAGATACATTTAAAATTAGAAAAATCATAATTTTTGCACATTTTCTTTAAATGTTGGTGTTTTTCATAAATAAACAATGAATTCATTGACCAAATTTTTCCACTAGCATAAAGTACAATATGTCACGAGAAAACAATCTCAGAATCGCTTGGATAGGCAAAAGCATTCCAGAGTTATTACCACATAAAATGACGTTAGATTTGAAAAAAATCGGGCTGGTCCTGAAGGCCAAAATTAGCTCCGTCCTGAAAGGCTAAAACTGAATTTTTCTATCCACTCCAGTGTTCAGAATGCATCCGCTTTAGTGTGCAGGAACTTCCACAGTCTGCTCTAATGGATATCTAAAAATATCAGCATTTTTCCAAAATAAGCTGCGACTGTGCTGCCTGGCACAAACATAACATTTCATTTACTTTATTTATATCCCTATCAGTAACCGAACTCCAAGAGAAGTGCACACAATTACTGGAAAATAATAATTAACATTCAAAAATGATGTTTTAGGTTGTTTTTTTCCTAAGAAACCAGCAGCATAGATGATTTGAAGTCCTTTCATAATGTAAAATTAAAGGGGTTGTCCAGGATAAGAAAAACATGACTGTTTTCTTTCACAAATAGCACCACACCTGTCCACGGGTTGTGTTTGGTATTGCAGCTCATCTCCATTCGCGTGAATGTGGCTGAGCTACTAGATATAGCACCTGAACGAAGTTGGCGCTGTGCCTTTTAAAACAGGTATGTTCTGCGGCGCTTTACTAAGCAGCCCCTTTACTTCGAGATTAAAGGGGGGGGGGGCGGTCACATATTGGTGGCTTATCTAGAATGATATGCCATCAATTATTAAATAACCGGGAACCCTTTTAAGATGTAGAAATCATTCAAGATGTCATGAAATTAGAAAAACAAGTTGATACATTTACTTCAAGAGAGCATTCAGCTGCCCATCTTTTGACACATGGTTTGTTAAAACGAAAAAACAAAACCAAAAAAAGGATAACAAAAACAGTAGTGACTCCCATTACTTTCTATGGGATGCAATGCACGTGTGAGCTTAGCTTAAAGGGGGTCCTTCTGACATTTTAAATTGATGACCTATCTTTAGGATATCAATATCAGATCGGTGGGGGTCCGTCCGCCGATCAGCTGATTTGAAGGGGCTGCGGCGATGAACGACACGGTCTTTTCGTAGCTTACCAGGCACAGAAGCGTACGCATCCATAGCGGCTGTGCTTCGGATTGCAGTTTTAGTCCTATTCAAGTGAACATGCCTCTGTTGTGTGCATGTGGCCTTACATTGCGATTTCATGTAAGGCTGGATTCACACGAGCATGTTCGGTCCGTAAAGGACGGAACGTATTTCGGCCGCAAATCCCGGACCGAACACACTGCAGGGAGCCGGCTCCTAGCATCATAGTTATGTACGACGCTAGGAGTCACTGCCTCTCCGTGGAACTACTGTCCCGTACTGAAAACATGATTACAGTACGGGACAGTCGTCCCGCAGCGAGGCAGTGACTCCTAGCGTCGTACATAACTATGATGCTAGGAGCCGGGCTCCCTGCAGTGTGTTCGGTTTGGGACTTGCGGCTGAAATACGTTCCGTCCTTTACGGACCAAACATGCTCGTGTGAATCCAGCCTTAGCATTCAATTGAAACGAAGAAAGAGAGAAAAGGCCATTGTTTAATTATTTTACGCTCTAAAAATAAGCTATCACCTATTACTGGAAGCTTTTCTTAGCTTGTGGGTGGGTTGTAGGTCCAGAGGGAAAGGCGTGCAGCCTGCTATCTATCCTATGCACGATTCTGCTGATAAGTTATTTTGTAAGAAAAAAAACTTATGTTCCCCACACAAAAAACAATAACTAAATCTTGAATGAGCATTACATATTACTACTTTATTTTTTTCAGTGGGTAAATTAATAAAATATAGTAATAAAATGACCCTGTGCTGTAAGGAGTTAACAGTCGAGGTTAGAATGAAAGAAATTATGACGTTAGTTACCTCTGAACTATTGCTGTACTTGCTGAGGATTTTGCACTGTAAATCTGCAGCACTTTACAGTACAATACAAGTGGATGGGGCTTTCAAAACCTAATCCACGTGTACTGGAAAAATTTCAGATGGAAATTAAGGTGTGTTCCTACCGGCCGGATACGCTGATAGAGTCCAACCGAATGGGGAAAAAAAAGCCTATACTCACCTTCCCTGCTCTCCCGTCTGCTTTCTTTACATCTGGCCTCCTGATATTGACGTTTCATCACGTGACCACTACACCTGTGATTGGCTGCAGGGGTCACATGTAATGAAACGTCATCGCAGGAGGCCGGCTGTACACATAGCAGCCGGAAGACCAGGGACGCGTTGCTATGGGAGCGCCAGTACATACATTTTTTCTGAACATGCGGAATATTCTCCGAATACGCAGCGTAATCACATTTGAAATTTTGCACCAAATGCGCAGTCTTTCAGCAACATAAATAAAAATGCTGCGGATTTATAATACACACAATTTAAGCATGTATTCTGGTTGGAAATTCTGCAGTTTATCTGGCCCGCGGGAACATACTCTGAGGGCATGCTGCAGCTTCGCAAATCCACAGCATGATCAATATGTTGCGGAAATGCCACAGATTTCCATCCTTGGCAATGCATACAGTGAAAATCATGGCAAAATCCATAACAGATTTTGCATATAATACACAAATGACCTGCCGTGTCTGGACCGGACCTTAGGCCTCATGCAAACGACCGTAGCCATGTGCACGGCCGTGATTTTTGGGTCGGCCGGCAGCGGACTGTCAGCCGCGAGCCGCCAGCAAATCGCGGGCCATGCACATGGCCGCCGCCATTGTTTTCAATGAGCTCGGACCGCAGAAGACGGCCATAATAAGACATGTCCGTTCTTTCTGCAGTGCGGGCTCACGGGCAGTGCAAAGACCGCAAAAACTACGGTCGTGTGCATGGCCCGATAGAAATGAATGGGGCCGCAATTCTCCCTTGGATTTTCGGGGGAATTGCGGCCGCAAAAGCACGTTCGTGTGCATGAGGCCTAATAGATGTTCTAGAGTCTCAGCTAGCTTTAAAGGTTTTAGTATTAATAGCTTTAAAATAGAAAAATTGTCCGCACTCTGTTTTTTATCCAAAGTGCAAAAATGTTTATGTCTATACATGTGTATCCCATCCCAGGAACATACAAAAGTTTATTGTAGCGTACGTGTTTTGAACAGACTCTGTCATAGCTCTTATAAGAGTAAACGGTACCCTCAAAACGCGCAAGCTACAATACATTTTATGTGGTGTAGGTGTCTGGGATGGCATACAGATGAAAAGAAAAACTTTTTTGTACTTTGGATAAACCACGGACAGTTTTTCTAAGCCATTTACCTGCACTAGCAGAGTCCTGAACCTGAGGAAATCCATTTGGAAACTGGAGTGAGCGGAACACTTTTCTTCTCTTTTAGTGTTAATAGTCTATTCTTGGTGGTTGGTCCGAACCCTCACCACTCACACATTGATGACCTATTTATGAAGACAACCCCTGTCTATAGGCCCTATAGGGGGTTCTGTAACAGCTGATTGCCATGCCAACTTCCAGATAAAAAGGGGTTGTCTTCATGAGACAACCCCTTTAAAGAGGCTCTGTCACCAGATTTTGCAACCCCTATCTGCTATTGCAGCAGATCGGCGCTGCAATGTAGATTACAGTAACGTTTTTATTTTTAAAAAACGAGCATTTTTGGCCAAGTTATGACCATTTTTGTATTTATGCAAATGAGGCTTGCAAAAGTACAACTGGGCGTGTTTACAGTAAAAGTACAAGTGGGCGTGTATTGTGTGTGTAACATCGGGGCGTTTTTACTTCTTTTACTAGCTGGGCGTTAGGAATGGGAGTGTATGACGCTGACGAATCAGCATCATCCACTTCTGTTCGTTAACACCCAGCTTCTGGCAGTGCAGATACACAGCGTGTTCTCGAGAGATCACGCTGTGACGTCACTCACTTCCTGCCCCAGGTCCTGCATCGTGTCGGCCACATCGGCACCAGAGGCTACAGTTGATTCTGCAGCAGCATCAGCGTTTGCAGGTAAGTAGCTACATCGACTTACCTGCAAACGCCGATGCTGCTGCAGAATCATCTGTAGCCTCTGGTGCCGATGTGTCCTCGCTCGTCCGACACGATGCAGGACCTGGGGCAGGAAGTGAGTGACGTCACAGCATGATCTCTCGAGAACACGCTGTGTCTGTGCACTGCCAGAAGCTGGGCGTTCTGAAGAGAAGTGGATGATACTTCTCGTCAGAACGCCCAGCTAGTAAAAGTAGTAAACACGCCCCGATGTACGCACACAATACACGCCCAGTTGGACTTTAGCAAGCCTCATTTGCATAAATACAAAAATGGTCATAACTTGGCCAAAAATGCTCGTTTTTTAAAAATAAAAACGTTACTGTAATCTACATTGCAGCGCCGATCTGCTGCAATAGCAGATAGGGGTTGCAAAATCTGGTGAGAAAGCCTCTTTAAGCTTTAAAAGCAGAGGATACAGACTCAATTGTTCGGCCCTGTTCCTGTAAAGACATATATTAGAATCCTTTTTGCTATAAAATGTGGCATTATTAGTGCAACAGCAAAAAACAGAATTGTTGAACCATTTTTTTTTTTTCTCCTTTCACATATGGAAAAACCCTTCTACAATGTGTGTCTGGTCTCACCTATTTTTACCCATAATCCAGATATAAAACCAGACATGGAGAATGTTTGGTGCATGGGTACGTGCCATTTTCTTTTTCTATTTCTAAAACATGATTTTTATTGACAATTTTCACATTTTGTTTTAAACATATCACACGACCAGGTTCACATATTAAATGAAAAACAGTAGTTCCCCTACCCCTGAACACGACTTAGGTCAGCAAAAGTAAACAGAGCATAGAATATAATAATAAACCAGAGCGAACGAGAGCCAGAGATCTCCCCCCTACCATCTTCTATCAAGACCAGATTTGTAAACCTCCTAAAGTGCCTGCCAGAAGCTGCGTATGATACCAAGCAGTGTGCCTAAAAGGCGTAACAATTTCTGCCACCTCGGCAGCTGTGCATTGCGATTCAATAAAGATTTGCCATTTAGCAAATAGCTTCTTAGCTCCCGCTTCTTTCCGTCTTTCCATCTCCACCCTTTCAAGAGCTAATAACTGTTTCAAACGTAACACGATCATGTCAAGACCCGGCGTGTCAGCTTCCAGCCAACTACAGAGAAGGCACCTCAAGGCCACCAGTAAGATTGTGTGTATCAAGGGGGGACCATTTTCTTTTTCAGTCAGGCTCTATCCACACTGTTTGCAGTAAACGTTGGACATGTAGGATGGGAAAAGCTCCCAGCATACACGCCAAACGCGTCCATAACGTGTGGTATAAGTTCTCTCTATAATGGGGGACATATGCTTCCCTCTGTCGCAGGTATAAAGGTATAAACGCAGTGTGAATAGAACTCAAACTTGTCAAATTGAAAAGTTTTATAAAGGTCGAATAATATTGGCAGAACCAGGACGGACGCTTTCTTAGTGGGCTCCAGGTGGGCAGACAATCTGAAGCCATCCTCCCCTCTACACCTTTGTATTAAGGGTTTCAAGATGACAGTCTGCAAGGCCATCACCTGCCACACAATTTAAGACCAAAATTGGCCAAAACGGAAAATATATATTTTTTTGGGCCTACTTAGCACGCCGGAGCCAGGGAGTAAATTTCCGGCCTCCCCTGTACGCGAGACCCGCGGCCTACTTCTCCTGGAGTTCCTGATGTGACGGAGCACGATCTGAGACCCCTCTGAGACCTGCACAGACTCCTTGGGTCCACGTGAGTACCCCTGTACACCCCTAGAAGCCTCCTGACCCTGCCTTGAGGAGAATGGGAGGCACAGCCGCCATCTTGGAAGCCCCTGCGCACCACACCAGAGACTTTAAATATCTCATTGCCTAAGTTAACCTGGGACTATTCTCTGGGCTGCACATTCAAAAACTTACCACCAGATAAACTTTGTGTCTTTTGGGACTCCCGGGGGTGGTACCTTACAGAACGGCCGCATCTTACTTCGGCTTCGATCCGAGCTGGTCGCCAAATGAACCCTCTGTGTCACAGGACTGCGAATTCGGCTACACACGTCGTGGTACTATTAACAGCTGAGCTGGGCATGACAGCAGCCCCATACACCCTGGGGTCTGAGAGATACATTGCCCTCACTGTCTTGGTGCCAACGGTCGCCGGCCATGTTACCCGCCTTCACCCACCTCACTGGCATCCCGCCTGTATAACACCCCGCATCAGCGGAACCCCCAAACGGTGTCCTACTGGCCCTGCACACCTACCTGGTGCTACGACTGCAGCAAAGATTACAACGCTGAGATCATACATTCATACGGGCTCATAATACCTCACTGGCTCTGCTTAACACCTGGAAAAGTCTGAGCCACTATTCACTCTCACTGAAACAGCATTGCTCAACTCCCCTCCTAACTGGGATATGCCTCTTACGTGGTGGCTAAGACACTCTGGGGTCTCATTCTAAACAGCTTTCTCCCACCTGACCTGGAGGGTCCACATTGCTCCACGTGGCCCTTATACTCTTCAACCACCTAACAATCTGGACACCATGCTGCAATAGCATGTAAGCGCGCAGGCTTTCTGTCAGTGCTCCCTTTTTGTGTCACATACCTGCTGCCTTTTGATATGGACAAATACTTCCACCCATCAGCTAGTGAGATGCACAAGCGTACCAATAGATCTTCTATTACTCCGAGTTCTCCCCACAAACCAAAAAGCCGGAAAATTGAAAGCATGCAAAGGCACTACTGCAACCATGACATCGCCTTCGCAGGCGGAGGACCCTCAATTAAGCCCTGCTTACTCACGCCCAGACACTTCGCCTTACTCCGCCCAGTCTCTTCCTGACCAAAACCAGGCGGCTGCAGTGGCACAGGAAGTTTCCCGCCTGCTCATCCCGATATTGGACAAACGCCTGGAGGCACTTCACATCTCTATCAATAATGCATTATCTCAAATTACTTCCAATTCCCAAAGACTGGGAGAAGCCGAACAAAGGATCAGTACATGCGAGGACACCATTCACACTATACAACAGTCTTCCTCCCAACAAGTCTCGCAAGTGCAACTCCTACTTGACCATTTGGAGGACCTTGAGAACAGAAATAGAAGAAGCAACGTGCGCTTTATTGGTATTCCTGAATTAGTCAAGGGAGACGACCTGTTCTCCTTTCTATCACATGACCTCATGCAAGCCCTCGGCTTACCCACTGATCACCCAATGCCTCCCATTGAGCGGGCCCACCGACTGGGCAAAGAATCAGACAACCATAGGAACAGACCCCGCCCTACAATAGCCAAATTCTTCACACTTTTCTCACCAAGGAGCGAATCCTTCAGAATTACAGGAATAAAAGAGATCTGGAATTAAGAGGTCACAAAATTCTAATATTTCAAGACTTTTCGACATCTGTGGCTCTTAAGAGGAAGGCTTTCTCTGACGTCTGCAAGCATCTAGTGGAGACGAACGTCCGGTTCCAACTGCAGTACCCGGCCAGACTGGAAGGCCGCACCTTCTTGTTCGACGACCCGTCAAGAGCTAAAAGTCACTTCCTCCCTGAAGGCTGATTTTCATATACAAGAGCGCTCTCTGGACTGACCGTGCGCTTCATCGCTTGCTATGTTGCTGGACGACATGGTGTCCACTAAACTACATTACGTTCTTGTCAAAGTTCTAATGTGTTATGTGTTGTTTTTTTGCTCCCCCCCTTAACCTTTTCCCTAGGATCATGCATGAGTCACCTTTCTTTCCTTCGCGACCGGAGGAGTCGGCTGACTGGGACAGATATCTCAGGTCGTACACATCTATTGACTTTACGTTTTTCCTTTGTATTGGTATAGGTTAATGGCTCTCCACCATGCACATGGCCACACAACCACAACACAGCTAGATCTTAAACTACTGCCTTGGAATGTAGCGGGGCTGAACACCCCGATTAAGCGTAAGAGAGTTCTCTCACATAAATTTAGACCCCATATTGTCTTCCTGCAAGAAACGCATTAAAAAAAGGGAGATCAATGCACCCTTAAAGCTCCGTGGATAGGTCAGTGTCTCTCGGCTTCATTTCACTCCAAGACTAGAGGAGTCGCGTGCTCATAAACAAGAATGTAGATTATGTGATACAGGATACATATAACGATCCTGAGGCCAGATACATTTTTGTGGACATCACAATAAATTCCCACAGGTATTCCCTCTTTAATGTTTATGCCCCGAATTCACCCAGTGCTGAATTCTTCTCCCACATCCACAACTTCCTCCTATCCAGACCACTCTCTACAATAATATGGGGATGGGATTATAATGCAACGATGGACGCCTCCCTAGACTGCTCAAATAATTCCACACATGATGCTCCAACTGCTAAGATTTTGGCAACTCTACTGGCTCACCTACAACTTTGTAACCCACGGCGACTCAATAATCCAACAGCCCGAGACTTTACATTTTACTCCTCAGTTCACGACTCCCACTCTAGAATAGATAATTTTCTTATATCCACTTCACTATTCCCTGATGTAATGGACGCTGCCATACATAATATAATAATTTCGGACCATGCCCCCATTTTGCTAACTGTTAACCTTAGGGCTACCCTGACCACTAGTAAAAACTGGCGCTTTCCTGCATATCTGATGGACTCAGATGATTTTAAACAGTTCCTGATCCGTGAGTGGGCAAACTATGCAGATGACAATTTACAGCATGTGGATGACGCTAGCCTCTTTTGGAGAACCTCTAAGGCCATCATGCGGGGATTTATCATAGCTTATGTCTCTCACAAGACGCTCACAGACTGTCGGTATAACTCCCTGTATAGCAGTTTAACGGATGCCCATGTCCAACACATAGCTGACCCCACTCCGGAAACGAAACAACACTATCTAGAGTTGCGTTGGCTACTTGACACCTTTTTACTAGGACAGGCCCAATGGTCTAATGACACGGTTAGAAATATATATTACAGATGGGGAAATAAAATGGGACGTCTGCTCTCCAATCTTATTAAAAACACCCAAATCTAACTACAGCATTCTAAAACTAAAGACTAATGACACGTCCCCCATCACCGACCCTACTACTATTCAACAAATATTCATAGATTACAAAACATTATACTCACCCTCAACACCGGACCCCCAACTAACACGACACTTACTGAATGATACATGTCTCCCTAAACTAAACTCAGAATAACAAACCTTGCTCTCCCAACCAATCACTGAAGAGGAGATCGAATCGACGATCTCGCACTTCCTGAACAGCAAATCTCCGGGCCCAGACAGTTTATCGGAAGAATACTATACAATTCTAAAACCATACATAGTGCCTACACTCGTATCCCTATTCAATCTCATTTACATAAACAATACTCAAATGCCTGGATTTCATGACTCCAGGACGATCCTGATCCCTAAACCAGTCAAAGACCCTACTTTAGTACAATCCTATAGACCTATCGTTCTCCTCAACCAGGATTATAAACTGCTTGCTAAAATCCTAGCTAATAGACTACAACAGGTACTCCCATCACTTCTTACGTCGTCCCAACTGGGTTTCCTACAAAACTGTCACTCCTCTAAAGATATTAGACTAGCAATAGCAGCCACCATAGCCGCTCAATCTAGATCGGCTCTCCAATCCATGCTTCTCAGCCTGGACGCTGAGAAAGCATTCGATAAAATCTCTTGGACGTTCTTAACCCCTTCCCGCTCCTGTACGTACTATTAGGTCATGGTAGCTGTATCGTTCGCGCTCCATGACCTAATAGTATGTCTCGGGAGTAATGGCCGTTTCGGCTGTCCTCCCGACACATACAGGAGCTGTG
The DNA here is from genome assembly GCF_050947455.1 of Rhinoderma darwinii. NCBI lineage: Eukaryota > Metazoa > Chordata > Amphibia > Anura > Rhinodermatidae > Rhinoderma > Rhinoderma darwinii. Next base: position 485,393,970 of record NC_134687.1, read on the forward strand.
AAAGCTGCTGTCTCGTACAGCAGCTGTCACAGCTCCTACAGCGGGGACCGATCGCTGTGTCCCCGCTGATTAACCCCTTAAAAGCCACGTTCAATAGGGATCGCGGCTTTTTAGGGATTAAGCTACAATCGCCGGCCTGCTACACGATAGCGGCCGGCGATTGTAACTATGGCAACCGGACACCAAACAATGGCGTCCAGCTATGCCATCGACGGAAGCCTAGTGGGTCCTGACAAAGTCAGGACCCACTATGCTTGCTGTCAGTGACTAGCTGACAGCTCTAATACACTGCACTACGCATGTAGTGCAGTGTATTAGAATAGCGATCAGGGCCTCCTGCCCTCAAGTCCCCTAGTGGGACAAAGTAATAAAGTAAAAAAAAGATGTGTAAAAATAAGAAAATAAAAGTTTTAAAAGTAATAAAAGTAAAAATCCCACTTTTTCCCTTATCAGTCTATTATTAATAAAAATAGATAAACAAATAAACTATACATAATTCGTATCGCCGCGTCCGTAACGGACTGAACTACAAAATTATTTTGTTATTTATCCCGCACGGTGAACGCCGTAAAAGAAAATAATAAACCGTACCAGTATCACAATTGTTTGGTCACTTCACCTCCCAAAAAATGGAATAAAAAGAGATCAAAAAGTCGCATGTACCTAAAAATGGTACTGATCGAAACTACAGTTCGTTACGCAAAAAATAAGTCCTCACACGGCTTTATTGATGGAAAAATAAAAACGTTATGGCTCTTAGAATAAAGTAACACAAAAAGTGAATGATTTTTTACAAAACGTATTTTATTGTGCAAACGCCATAAGACATAAAAAAACTCTAAACATCTGGTATCGCTGTAATCGTATCGCCCCGCAGAATAAAGTGAATATGTCATTTATAGCGCACGGTGAACGCTGTAAAAAAAAAATAGAATAAAAAAAACAATAGTAGAATTGCTGTTTTTTAGTCACCCCGCCACCTAAAAATAGAATAAAAACTGATCAAACAGTCGCATGCACCCCAAGAAAACTGCAATGAATTCCTCAAGGGGTCTAGTTTCCAAAATGGGGTCACTTTTGGGGGTTTCCACTGTTTTGGCACCACAAGACCTCTTCAAACCGGACATGGTGCCTAATAAAAAAAAGAGGGCTCAAAATCCACTAGGTGCACCTTTGTTCCGGAGGCCGGTGCTTCAGTCCATTTCCACACTAGGGCCACATGTGGGATATTTCTCAAAACTGCAGAATCTGGCCAATAAAATTAAGTTGCGTTTCTCTGGTAAAACCTTTTGTGTTATAGAAAAAAATTCAATAAAAAAGGATTTTCTAACAAAAATAAATATGTAAATTTCACCTCTTCTTTGCTCTAAATTCCTGTGAAACACCTAAAGAGTTTATAAACTTTCTAAATGCTGTTGTGAATAATTTGAGGGGTCTAGTTTCTAAAATGGGGTGTTTCATAGGGGTGTCTAATATATGGGCCCCTCAAAGCAACTTCAGAACTGAACTGGAACCTAAAAAAAAATAAAAATGAGGCAATATTTTGCTTTTCCTAATGAGCATTGCCTACTCCAAGATGACCCCAGTTTTGCCAGTTTGTATAAACGGAGACCCCTAATAGACCGTTTCAGTGCCCGGTTTTCCCAAGCATACACCACCGAGACGTTTATTTCTATTGATGAGTTCTTGGTACATTTTAAAGGGAGGCTTCAATTCCGCCAGTACCTGCCGGGTAAGAGGGCAAGGTATGGTGTGAAGATGTATAAGCTGTGCGAGAGTGCATCAGGGTATACCTACAAATTTAGGATATATGAAGGGAAGGACACCAGTATTCAGCCCCCAGAATGCCCCCCCCCCCTTACTGGGAGTTAATGCAAAAATTGTGTGTGATTTGGTGCTGCTGGACCAGGGTTACCACCCCTACCTGGATAATTTTTATACCAGCGTCCCACTCTTCAACTGCCTCGCTTCCAGAAGTACTGCGGCATGCGGCACCGCTAGAAGAAATCTGAGAGGCCTCCCTAAGACTCTGCTTGGGCAAACACTAAGAAGGGGTGAGAGCAGGGCACAATCTAGCAGCAACATATTGTGTGTCAAGTACAAGACAAGAGAGATGCCACACCAGTACCCATGTAACTGTACGAGGTACCAGTACTGAGACCCCCAAACCAGACTGCATCCTGGACTACAATAGGTACATGGGAGGGGTGGACTTGTCAGATCAAGTCCTGAAGCCCTACAGCGCCATGCGGTGTGGTATAAGCAGCTGGCCGTGCACATCATACAGATGGCATTGTACAATGTGTACATGCTACGTCGATGTACAGGCCAGACGGGAACTTTCCTGGAATTTCAAGAGGTAGTTATCAAGAAACTAAGAATGGGGGGCACCCAGTACTTCTGGAAGCGGGGCCACACGCATCGTACCAGGGCAACACTTTCCAGGAGAAGTTCCCCAAACTGGCAAGAAAGGAAAAAGTCAAGAGGTACAAACTCTGCTATAAGAGGGGGATAAGGAAGGACACAATATATCAATGTGACACGTGTCCCGAAAAACTAAGGCTACGTATGAAAGAGTGCTTCAAAATGTATCATACATCCCTTGATTTTTAATCTACCGCAGTTTTACTTACCCTGATGCACTCCGCACAGTTTATCCCCCTCATCTTTCCCTTCTGAGCCCTGCTGCGTGGCCAGGCAGCTGATAACAGCCACATTGAGGGTATTGCCATACCCGTGGGAACACACATTACAGTTTATAGGGTGTATGTCTCCGGTCAAAATGCTCACTACACCTCTAGATGAATACCTTAAGGGGTGTAGTATTTAAAACGGGGTCACTTCTTTGGGTTTTAAACTGTACTGGTACCTCAGGGGCTTCTGCATACATGACTTCGCACCAGAAAATCCCCAGTAGGCCAAATGGTGGTCCTTTCCTTCTGAGCCCTCCCATGGGCCCAAACGTCAGTTTATCACCAGAAATTGGGCATTGCCGCACTCAGGACAAATTGGGCAACAAAATGGGGTATTTTATTTCTTGTGAAAATAAGAAATTTTGAGCTAAAACTACATATTATTGGAAAATATATACACTACCGTTCAAAAGTTTAGGGTCACTTAGAAATTTCCTTATTTTTGAAAGAAAAGAACAGTTTTTTTCAATGAAGATAACATTTAATTAATCAGAAATACACTCTATACATTGTTAATGTGCTAAATGACTATTCTAGCTGCAAACATCAGTTTTTTAATGCAATATCTACATAGGTGTATAGAGGCCCATTTCCAGCAACCATCACTCCAGTGTTCTAATGGTACATTGTGTTTGCTAACTGTGTTAGAAGGCTAATGGATTATTAGAAAACACTTGAAAACCCTTGTGCAATTATGTTAGCACCGCTGTAAACAGTTTTGCTGTTTAGAGGAGCTATAAAACTGACCTTCCTTTGAGCTAGTTGAGAATCTGGAGCATTACATTTGTGGGTTCGATTAAACTCTCAAAATGGCTAGAAAAAGAGAGCTTTCATGTGAAACTCGACAGTCTATTCTTGTTCTTAGAAAAGAAGGCTATTCCATGCGAGAAATTGCCAAGAAACTGAAGATTTCCTACAACGGTGTGTACTACTCCCTTCAGAGGACAGCACAAACAGGCTCTAACCAGAGTAGAAAGAGAAGTGGGAGGCCCCGCTGCACAACTGAGCAACAAGACAAGTACATTAGAGTCTCTAGTTTGAGAAATAGACGCCTCACAGGTCCTCAACTGGCAGCTTCATTAAATAGTACCCGCAAAACGCCAGTGCCAACGTCTACAGTGAAGAGGCGACTCCGGGATGCTGGCCTTCAGGGCAGAGTGGCAAAGAAAAAGCCATATCTGAGACTGGCTAATAAAAGGAAAAGATTAATATGGGCAAAAGCACACAGACATTGGACAGAGGAAGATTGGAAAAAAGTGTTATGGACAGACGAATCGAAGTTTGAGGTGTTTGGATCACACAGAAGAACATTTGTGAGACGCAGAACAACTGAAAAGATGCTGGAAGAGTGCCTGACGCCATCTGTCAAGCATGGTGGAGGTAATGTGATGGTCTGGGGTTGCTTTGGTGCTGGTAAAGTGGGAGATTTTTACAAGGTAAAAGAGATTTTGAATAAGGAAGGCTATCACTCCATTTTGCAACGCCATGCCATACCCTGTGGACAGCGCTTGATTGGAGCCAATTTCATCCTACAACAGGACAATGACACAAAGCACACCTCCAAATTATGCAAGAACTATTTAGGGAAGAAGCAGGCAGCTGGTATTCTATCTGTAATGGATTGGCCAGCGCAGTCACCAGATCTCAACCCCATAGAGCTGTTGTGGGAGCAGCTTGACCGTATGGTACGCAAGAAGTGCCCATCAAGCCAATCCAACTTGTGGGAGGGGCTTCTGGAAGCATGGGGTGAAATTTCTCCCGATCACCTCAGCAAATTAACAGCTAGAATGCCAAAGGTCTGCAATGCTGTAATTGCTGCAAATGGAGCATTCTTCGACGAAAGCAAAGTTTGAAGGAGACAATTATTATTTCAAATAAAAATCATTATTTCTAACCTTGTCAAAGTCTTGACTATATTTTCTACTCATTTTGCAACTCATTTGATAAATATAAGTGTGAGTTTTCATGGAAAACACCAAATTGTCTGGGTGACCCCAAACTTTTGAACGGTAGTGTATATATTTTTTAAATTCCCAGCCCAATTCAAATAAGTTCTGTGAAGAAACTATGGGGTCTAAATGGTCACATTACCCATCAATTAATTCCTTGAGGGGTGTAGTTTCCAAAATGGGGTCACTTCTGGTGGGTTTCCATTGCTTTGATACCCCTGGGGCTCTGCAAATGCGACATGGCACCCGAAAATCAATCCAGCAAAATCTGCACTCCAAAGAACACACAGCGCTCCTTCCCTTCTGAGGCCACCCATGGGCCCAAACGGCAGTTTATCGCCACAAATGGGGTATTGCTGTACTCAGGACAAATTGGGCAACAAAATGGGGTATTTTGTTCCCTGTGAAAATAAGAAATTTTTAGCAAAAATGACATCTTATTGGAAAAAAATTACATTTTTTTATTTCACAGCCCAATTCAAATACGTGCTGTGTAAAAACTGTGGGTCAAAATTGTCACAACACCAATAAATGAATTCCTTGAGGGGTGTAGTTTCCGAAATGGCGTCACTTTTGGGGGATTCCTACTGTTTTGGCACCTCAACACCTCTTCAAACCTGGCATGCTGCCTAAAATATATTCTAATAAAAAAAAAGAGGCCTCAAAATGCACTAGGTGCTTCTTTGCTTCTAGGGCTTGTGTTTTAGTCCACGAGCGCACTAGAGACACGTGGGACATTTCTAAAAACTGCAGAATCTGGACAATACATATTTAGTAGTGTTTCTCTGGTAAAACCTTCTGTGTTACAGAAAAAAATTTAATACAATTGAAAATCAGCAAGAAAAGTTAAATTTGCAAATTTCACCTCTACTTTGCTTTAATTTCTGTGAAATGCCTGAAGGGTTAAATAAACTTTCTAAATGCTGTTTTGAATACTTTGAGGGGGTCTAGTTTTCAAAATGGGGTGTTTTATGGGGGTTTCTAATACATAGGCCCCACAACGCCACTTCAGAACTGAACAGGTACCTTAAAAAAAAGGCTTTTGAAATTTTCTTAAAAATATGAGAAATTGCTGTTTATGTTCTAGGCCTTGTAACGTCCAAGAAAAATAAAATAATGTTCAAAAAACGATGCCAATCTAAAGTAGACAAATGGGAAATGTGAACTAGCAACTATTTTGGGTGGTATAACCGTCTGTTTTACAAGCAGATGCATTTAAATTCTGAAAAATGCTATTTTTTTTAAAATAAATTTTCTCTAAATTTTGCAATTTTTCACCAATAAACACTGAATATATCGTCCAAATTTTACCACTAACAAAGCCCAATGTGTCACGAGAAAACAATCTCAGAATCGCTTGGTTAGGTTTAAGCATTCCGACGTTATTACCACATAAAGTGAAATATGTCAGATTTCAAAAATGAGCCTTAGGCCTCATTTACACGAGTGTGTGCGTTTTGCGCGCGCAAAAAACGCTGCGTTTTGCGCGCGCAAAAGGCTCTTGGCAGCTCCGTGTGTCATCCGTGTATGATGCGCGGCTGCGTGATTTTCGCGCAGCCGCCATCATAGAGATGAGGCTAGTCGACGCCCGTCACTGTCCAAGGTGCTGAAAGAGCTAACTGATCGGCAGTAACTCTTTCAGCACCCTCGACAGTGAATGCCGAACACAATATACACCAACCTGTGAATAAAAAAAGACTTTCATACTTACCAAGAACTTCCTGCTTCCCCCAGTCCGGGCTCCCGGCCGTTGCCTTGGTGACGCGTCCCTCTCTTGTCATCCGGCCCCACCTCCCAGGATGACGCCGCAGTCCATGAGACCGCTGCAGCCTGTGATTGGCTGCAGCCTGTGCTTGGCCTGTGATTGGCTGCAGCTGTCACTTGGACTGAACTGTCATCCCGGGAGGTCGGACCGGAGTTATCGGTAAGTCAGAACGTCTTTTTTTTTTTACAGGTTCATGGATTTTCGGAGCGGAAGTCACTTCCATGGTGCTGAACCAGTTTAACGCTTTAGGCACCGTGGACAGTGACTGTCTCCTGACGTCGCGTACCCGAACATTTTTTACCGGTTTCGGTCAAAACGAGTTTGGCCGAACCCGGTGAAGTTCGGTGCGCTCATCTCGAATTTGACACTCCGTTTGGATGTTTGTAAACAGAAAAGCACGTGGTGCTTTTCTGTTTACATTCAGGAGTTTGACAGCTCTTGCGCGAATCACGCAGTTCGCACGGAAGTGCTTCCGTGCGGCATGCGTGGTTTTCACGCACCCATTGACTTCAATGGGTGCGTGAGTGCGCGAAAAACGCACGATTATAGAACATGTCGTGAGTTTTTTTCTGCGCACACGCGCTGAGCGCAATTCACGCATCGTCTAAACTGCCCCATTGACTAATATAGGTGCGTACGACATGCGTGCAAAGCACGCGCGTCGCACGCGCGTATATTACGTTCGTGTAAATGAGGCCTTAAGGCCAAAACAAGGCTGCGTCCTTAAGGGGTTAAACTCCTCTCTCCAATACAGAAATTTTTGACCTATTTTCACTAATTATGTACAACTGATGAACATCCTTCACCATAAATGGACTAAATACTGACCCCCTAAGGCTATGTTCACACGGAGTATTTTGGGGGAGGAATATCTGCCTCAAAGCTCCAAACGGAATTTTGAGGCAGATATTCCTCCCCCAAAATACTCCGTGTGAATAGCAATTATCGCGCCGTTTTTCGCCCGCGGCCATTGAGCGCCGCGGGCAGAAAACACGCTTTCTCCTGCCTCCCATTGAAGTCAATGGGAGGTCGGAGGCGGAAGCGCCCGAAGATAGGGCATGTCGCTTCTTTTTCCCGCGAGGCAGTTTTACTGCTCGCGGGAAAAAGACGCCGACGCCTCCCATTGAAATCAATGGGAGGCGTTCTCGGGCCGTTTCTGCCGAGTTTTGCGACGCGGTTTCCGCGTCAAAAAACTCGGCAAAAGACCCCGTGTGAACATAGCCTAAGACTTCATAGAGGGACCAGTCAGGGCTGCCCGCTTTCTCCTCTCCATTTTAACATATCAATAGACCCCCTGCTACGCTTGATTCATTCTGATGAAGAGGTCCAGGGAATCAAAATAAACTCCCAGGAAATTCATATCTCGGCATTTGCTGATGACGTATTGCTATTTCTTTCCAACCCCAGACAAATCGCACCCCTCTGTCCTCTCACGTATTGAGACATATGGACTGCAATCAGGTTTCACCATTAACTTACAAAAATTGGAAGCATTACTCCTTATGGGCCCATCTCTGCCTTCCTGGGCTGCAAGACTGCCACACCAATGGTCGAGATCTCACACCACCTATTTAGGGACGACCCTTACAAAAAAACCCGCAAAAATTATATGCCGATAACATAAACACACATATAGACCATCTAAAACACCTATTCTGCATTTGGCAATCTTCCACCCTCTCCTTCTCAGGCAGAGCCAACAAAATAAAATCTGTGGCCTTTCCAAAACTCCTATACTTGATGTAATCCCTTCCAATATATTTAAAACCTAAAGACGAAAAGGTAATTATGACCCTCTACAGAAAATTTATTTGGAACAATGGTCGACCCAGGATAGCCATGAGGGTCCTCCAGCAAACAAAATTCAATGGCGGCATTAAATTTCCAAACATCCACGATTATAACCTGGCATCTAATCTAAGAATTGTGTGAGATTGGACACACAACACCTCGCACTACTCGGAACAGTCTTTATTATATATCCTGCATGCCCCTAGTGACAGCCTGACAGACGGGGTGCGCCTTAACCCATCCTCTCCTCAGTCATCAAGACATGGCAGATTGTGCGCAAGAGAACCGACTTGACCTCCCATGCTTCATTATTACTACCATTTGTAGGTAATCCTGATTTTCAACACGGATATCCTGATACACTGATAGCAACAGCGCAGAAGAAATGCTAGCACAGGCTTCCAGTATCCGTAGTTTCAGTTGCTGCACATCTCGTATCTTCACAGCATAGACAATTGCCTTCAGATGACCCCAAAAGATAAAAGTCTAAGGGGGTCAGATCGGGAGGCATTTCTTCTGCGGTGTTGCTATCAGTGTGTGAAGAGTGGGAGAAGAGGGTTGCATTGACAATCCAACACAATGGGCAGCACTTTGAACACATTTTATAAGTGGTCAGAAACTTGTAAATAACTCATGAAAGAATAAAGTAACGTTAAAACCAAGCACACCATTGTTTTTCTTGTGAAATTCTCGATAAGTTTGATGTGTCACATGACCCTCTTCCCATTGAAAAAACTAAAGTTAGATACAAAATGGCCGACTTCAAAATGGCCACCATGGTCAACACCCAGCTTGAAAAGTTTCCCCCCTCCCATATACTAATGTGCCACAAACAGGAAGTTAATATCACCAACCATTCCCATTTTATTTAGGTGTATCCATATAAATGACCACCCTGTACATATATTTCTGATTATCTATTGTACTGCTTATATTTGGACCTTACGAATCTGCTGGTCTAACTGCATGTGATGTGCGACTATGTATATGTACAATCCCAAAGTTTATTTGTGTCTTCCCTCCTTCTCTGTTCCCCTTCCCTCCTCTTGTTATGCTTAAAATTTGTTGGAACCAAATAAAAACATTTACAAAAAAAAAAAAAAGTTTTATAAACGTGTCCCAGGGTGTTTTGCAGGAGTCTGCAGCCTGTACACACACAACAAACAAACTTTAGACTACTGGAGAAGTGTGCTGACTTGCTCCATGGGCCACCACAGGGAATATCATTACCAAGTTCGACCTTCAGTTATTGTACATGTGCTTATTCTGCGACTTACGGTAGATTGGGGAATTGCAGCTAAAAATCTCCTGTAGTCACATCCCCACACAAAGTACCCACTTCTTGTTTCTGGTTAAGCGACACATCCACACCTGCCCTATGTGAACATTGCCTTACTGATATACCACTCTCACTTCAATGGGAGAAAAGGCTGAAATACCTGTGAATCGCCGCTAAATGTGTGTCGACGACTCACAGTGAGCAAGAACAAACGAAGGGGAAGCAGTGCTCGTACGAGTGCTGCATCCCCTTCAAAACAGCTGATCGGCGGGGGTCCCGGGAGTCGCATACAGACCCATCAGTTATTGATGGCCTATCCTAAGGCTGGGTCATCAATTGTTTAGTGGCTGGAAAACCCCTTTAAAGCCTTTACAGGCCTGGTCATTAAGGGGTTACAGAGGACACATCTGCTGACATCTGTATTAGTAAATACTTGTAATCAACATGAAAGAACAACTTTGTAGCTTCTTTTCTTATTACTCTACGTTATCGCGTTCCTCTGTTATTCCTCCTAAAAATGTATGAATAAATTGACGACTGAGTGTTATTAGTTGGGTTCGTGTCCCTTCACAGACCGACAATGTCCAGTGAAAGAAAGAAATAGCTACTTTACTGCTCAAACGACCATATACAGTTCCACAAACAAGTCCAACGTTCAGGGAATATCACTCCTTCTTATACCAGGAAAAGGGAATAAACAAATTTAGATATTTTTATGCAACATTAGTTGCACATAAGTAACTTATACAAAAGATGATACCATGAATATGAGTTTTTGCTTATTCTCTAATTGTAGGAAAACATATACATTTCATTTTTATGCTGACATAATCGTGTTATGGATCATGAAATATGATATTCCCTGAACGTAGGACTTGTTTGTGGAACTGTATATGGTCGTTTGAGCGGTAGAGTGGTTGTCTCTTTCTGTTTTTCCTAAAAAAAAAAAAAAAAGGGAGATTGGACGCTTCTTGCCTTTACTTGCTGTTTGTTTATTTTTAACTTACATAAAAATATTTAAAAAAACCGAATAAAATATTTATTTTATCAACCATTGTCATATCTCCACACACTTCTCCACCTTCCCCTTCCCTTATCATTTAATGGAAAGCAAAAACCCTTCCAGCTGCAGCCACTGTTGACCTTCCTGATGTGTCACTTTATGTGGTAATAACTTCAGAATGCTTTTACCTATCCAAGCGATTCTGAGATCGTTTTCTCGTGACACATTGTACTTTAAGTTAGTGGTAAAACTTGGTCGATTGATTCAGTATTTAATTGTGAAAAACACCAAAATTTAGAAAAAAAAAAAATGGCAAAAACTTACATTAAAGTTTAGAAAAATGCATCTTGCTTGTAAGACAGTCAGTTATACCACACAAAATAGTTGCTAATTAACATTGCCCTTATGTCTACTTTAGATTGGGATCATTTTTTGAACATCATTTTATTTTTCTAGGACGTTACAAAGCTTAGAACTTTAGCAGAAATTTCCCACATTTTCAAGAAAATTTCAAGGGCCAGTTTTGTTGTGAAGTGGCTTTGAGGGGCCTATATAATTCAAGCCCCCATAAGTCACCCCATTGCAAATCCTGCACCCCTCAAAGTATTCAAAACAGCATTTAGAAAGGTTCTTAACCCTTTAGGAGTTTCACAGGAATTAAAGCAAAGTAGAGGTGATATTTACAAATTAATTTTTTGCAATGTTAAATACTTTTGTGTCAAAAAAGACAAAAGTATAGTAGGTACGATACCTTTATTGGCTAACCATAAAAATTCTATATTCGGCTTTCAGAGCACAGAGGCTCCTTCTTCAGGCAGGTTTACAAATGAATGACGTAGAAAAAAGCACAAAATTTAAGATGTTACACAAAGACAATCAGTACATGAGGTGATACATCATTAACCCCTTCCCCCTGCTGGCATTCTGGGCCCTAATGTCCAAGCGATTTTTTACATTTTTCCATTGTCACATTCGAAGAGCTGTAACTTTTTTATTTTTGCGTCGGCATAGCTGTATAAGGTCTTGTTTTTTGCGGGACGACTTGCAGTTTTTATTGGTACCATTTGAGAGTAGATGCGACTTTTTGATCACTTTCTATCACATTTTTTTTAAGTCAGGATTAACAGAAAACAGCAATTTTTCCATCGTTTTTTATTTTATTTTTTACGACGTTCACCGTGCGGGTTAAATAATGTAACAGCTTTATAGTCGGGGTCGTTACGGACGCGGCGATACCAAATATGTGTAACTTTTTTACTTTATTGTAGTTTTTTTTAATAGTAAAGCATTTTGTAAGGGGAAAAGCTGGGTTTTTCATTTTTTTTTTTTTCACTTTTTTTTTTAATTAACTTTATTAAACTTTTTTTTACTTTTTTACTAGTCCCACTAGGGGACTTCCCTATCCTCCGATCGCTATTATAATACACTGCAATACTTTTGTATTGCAGTGTATTACTGCCTGTCCGTTTAAAACGGACAGGCATCTGCTAGGTCATGCCTGCGGCATGATCTAGCAGGCATTCGCTGCAGGCAGACCTGGGGGTCTTTATTAGACCCCCGGCTGCCATAGAAGACACAGACACTCGGCGATTTTATCGCCGGGTGTCAGTGAGATGAGAGGGAGCTCCCTCCCTCTCTGCAAAACCATTCAGATGCGGTGCTCGCTATTGTGCACCGCATCTGAAGGGTTAAACGGGTGAGATCGATACTAATATCGATCTCACCCGGCAGAGCAGGGACGCCCCCAGCCCTCAGCTGCTTCTGGCAGCTGAGAGCAGGGAGATTTCACGGCTCCCTGCTCTGTTTACTTTATTCTAATGCAGCGACGTAGTTTGGCGGCGCTCTAGAATAAAGCCCACTAATGACCGCCGTAAAAAGACGTATCGGCGGTCATTAAGGGGTTAAGATAAGCTGGGCCCAGAAAACTGAGGTGATAGGGGTGATGACTTAGGAGATAAGGGATCTGGAGTCAGTCTGATGGGAGATGTGACGTGTCCATGTAGTGGCCCATAAATCCTGGTGTTAGATTGAGGCCTTGTGTCAATGACTGGAATTTTATCATCAGCTTGAATTCCCAAATTTTTCTCTGTTGTTTTTAAAATGACCCTTCAGTATTAACCCCTTAAGGATACAGCCTGTTTTGGCCTTGTGGACATGTATTACTTTATCTGGTGATAATTTACGAATGCTTTTACCTATCCAAGCGATTCTGAGATTGTTTTCTCGTGACATGTTGTACTTTATGATAGTGAAAAAATGTGGTCGTTAAGTTCAATATTTATTTGTAAAAAACACCAAAATGTATAGAAAATTAGCAAAAATCTGCATTTTTCTAAATTTTCATGTATCTGCTTGTAAAACAGATAGTAATACCACACAAAATACTTACTAGTTAACATTTCCCATATGTCTACTTTATGTTTGCATCGTTTTTTGAACATCCTTTTATTTTTTAAAGGACGTTACAAGGCTTAGAACTTTAGCAGCAATTTCTCATATTTTCAAGAAAATTTCAAAAGGCCATTTTTTCAGGGACCAGTTCAGTTCTGAAGTGGCATTGAGGGCCTTATATATTAGAAAGTCCCCATAAATCACCCCTTTTTAAAAACTGCACCCCTCAAAGTATTCAACACAGCATGTAGAAAGCAAAGTAGAGGTGAAATTTACAAATTTCATTTTTTTTTTTTTACAAAATTCATTTGTAATACAGTTTTTTCTGTACCACAGAAGGTTTTACCAGAGAAGCGCAACTCAATATTTATTGCCCAGATTCTGCAGTTTTTAGAAATATCCCACATGTGGCCCTAGTGCAGTAATGGACTGAAACACAGGCCTCACAAGCAAAAGAGCACCTAGAGGATTTTGGGGCCTCTATTTTTTTAGAATATATTTTAGGCACCATGTCCGGTTTGAAGAGGTCTTGTGGTGCCAAAACAGTGGAAAGCCCCCAAAAGTTACCCCATTTTGGAAACTACACCCCTCAAGGAATTTTTCTAGGGGTATAGTTAGCATTTTGAGCCCACAGGTTTTTTGCTAAATTTATTGGAACTAGTCTGTGAAAATGAAAATCGATTATGGCAATACCCCATATGTGGTAATAAACTGCTGTTTGGACCCCGGCAGGGCTCAGAAGGGAACGAGCGCCATTTGGAGCGCAGATTTTGCTGGAATGGTTTTTGAGTGCCATGTCGCATTTGCAGAGCTCCTGAGGTACCAGTACAGGGGTATCCCCCAAAAGTTTTGAAAACTACACCCCCTAAAGTATATATCTAGTGGAGTAGGGAGTATTTCGAGCCCAAGTTTTTTGTAGGATATGATGCAAAGTCCATGTGAAGAATTTAAATCAGATTTTTTCTTACAAAATTTCCTACAAAGTACAAACTGAATAATTGCACCCCAACATTGATTATGCCTGTTCTTCTAGGTTTATAAATACCCCCATCTGCTGCTCTATCAAATGGTGGGGCCCAAAAGGAGCCACGTGCGACTTTCAGGACACAATTTTATCTAAATTATAGGCCCTATTGCACGCCTTTAGGGGAAAGAATGATGTAACACCTCCAGAATTGTCTCCATTTTCAAAATTAAACCACCTAAGGTATTCATCTAGGGGGTGTAGTGCGCATTTTGAGCCCACATTTTGTTCGAGGACTTATGCAAAACTGGTATGAAAAATGTTAATTTGAGTTTTTTTTCACAAGTGTCATTTTAAGGGTATTTCTATCATGCAAAATTTATGATACTGAAGGAATGCACCCCAATATTTATTGCACAGTTTCTTCTGTGTTCAGTAATATCTCTACTTTGGCTATAGTCTGCTGCCTAGCCACACAACAGGGCCCGAAAATATACATCGTACCCAGAAATTACTCCATTTTAAAAACTATACCCCCTAAACTATTCATCTAGGGATGTAGTGATAAAAGTTTTTCAAGCGGAAAATAATGGGGGCTAGATGTAGAAAAATGCAAATGTGCCATTCTGGTACAGCATATATAAATGGCATGTATTCTCACAATTTATTCCTTTACTCTGTTACTCCTATGTTTAGAAATATGCTGCGTTTCTGGGGGATCAAACAATAGAGGAGCGCTAATTTTTACTGGTAAAAAAGGCTCGTCACTAACAGTGAATTTTTGCCTGAAGTTACTGCATGACCATATAACGCCAACAAAGCTGTTGACCATCAAATATAGTCCTGGTTTGATATATAGTAAGTTAGCAAGCAAGGAAAAATTGTCCTGTAGCGAAGGGCAATCTATCTAAAAATTGGAGGAAAAAAATTGATACAACCGATTGATACAAAATTGAAACGAAAGCGTGTTCACAGGATGAAAGAACAGTTGCAGGGAAATATATTAATCATCTTTTTTCAAAGGGACTGGTTGTACAACGCCTCTTTAGCACCATCAATCACTAGATGAGAGACGGACGTGCCAAGTGACGTTGGCACACCATAACAGGTCCCTGCCAGGCAAAGTAGGAACTGAAATGTGCGCAAAACAACCTTTTACCAGCAGAATATTTAAGGGGCAGTGTCCAACTCCGTATATATGGATAGTAAAGGACCACCAGTCCCCAAAGTATTGTCAGCTTTACTAGAAGTTTTGTCGGTTTTAAGAGGTCAGTGAAGAAACAGAATAAAACCATCTAGAGTCCATACTGTATTGATCATGAACAGCTTGATATCCTCCAAAAAGATGCCCATATCACCAGTTATGAGAATAAATATAACCGCTGAATGTGGCAGAATATGGTCATAATAACAGGCAAACACAAGCAAAAATATAAAAACCTCAGTTTATCAAAAGGTATGATAATTATTCACTTCTCAAGGTATTCATCTAGGAGTGTAATAAGAATTTTTAAAGCACAAGGGGTTGTCAGAAATGTATGAGGTTGTAGGGAGTAACAAGTGTTATTTTTTTCAGATGTGTCGGTTAGTTAAATTTTTTTGAAGGGTAACAATAGAGAAACAAATGTCTGGTCCGTTTTTTTCTGTAGTACAGAAATATTCCGTATGTTTTATTCATCTAGGGGTATAATGAGAATTTTTAGTTTTGTTATTTTGTAATGGGGCAATAAAGCAAGTGGCATAAGGAAAAATACGGGCACCCTCACTTCCAGCAGATATGTTTGGGCCCTACCCTTCCTGGTTCCCTAATTTTAGGGCCTTGATAAATCGCCTCTCGAAACAGAAGAAATGTTCCCCTCGGGCTGCACAACTGCATCTTTTTTTATGTCGTGACTTATTGGAGCCCTAACTAATTTTATTTTATTATCGAAGTAGTGGTATGAGGGCTGTTTTTATGTGGGACGAGCTGTAGTTATTATTGGTACCATTTTGGGGTACATGCGACTTTTTGATTACTTTCTCAAAAAACAGCAATTCTGGCATTGTTTTTTAGTTTTTTTTATACAGCGTTCACCATGCATTATAAACTACGTTAACTTTATTCTGCGGGTCAGTACGATTCCAGCGATACCTAATTTATAGCAATTTTTTTTATGTTTTACAACTTGCACAATAAAATTACTTTTGTAAAAAGAATGTATTTTTTTTGTCACCATGTTGTGAGAACCAGAACTTTTAATTTTTTTTCGTCAACGGAGCTGTATGAGGGCTTGTTTTTTGCGAGACAAGCTATAGTTTTTATAGGTACCATTTTTGGAGACATGCGACTTTTTGATCACTTTTTATTCCAATTGTTATAGGGCAAAGTGACCAAAAAACAGAAATTTTGGCAGTTTACGTTTTGTTTTTTACACCGTCCACCACGTGGAATAAACAACATAATATTTTTATAGTTCAGGCCGTTACGGTCGCTGCAATACCAAATATGTATGGTTTATTCAATAATAAAGGACTTGGTAAGGGAAAAGGGGAGATTTTGTTTTATTTTATTACTTGAAATGTTTATTTTATTTTTTACAACTTTTTTTTTTTGTCCCACTAGGGGACTTGAAGGTCCAACTGTCTGATTTTTTTTCTAATACATGGCGCTACCTATGTAGTGCCATGTATTAGATCTGTCAGTCGTTCACAGACAGCAAGCCGATTAGGCTTTGCCTCTGGGCGGGTTCTAATTGGCTGGCAGAGTAGGCCATTGTTAGGCCTCCTTTTGCCATAGCAGTAGTGGGCAGCCCTTCGATCGCATGCAGGGCTGCCGATTTGCTGCCAACCTCTAAAATGCATCGAACGCTTTTGATCGCTGCATCTAAGGGGTTGATGGCAGGGATCGGAGCTAGGCCCAGTTCCTGCTGTTACAGGTGATGTCAGCTGTAACATACAGCTGACATCCACTGCTGAGGACGCCGGCTCAGCTCCTTTTTGTACTGCCAAAGGCAGGGTTTAGCCGGAGGAACAAGATGACAGACCTGGGGGTCTTCATTAGGCCTCCAGGTTATCGTACCAACCCATATGCACCGCGTGATCGCATTGCGAGATGGTCGATGAGGTGCCAGAGGGAATAAAAGCGACCGCGGCATATAAACAGAATCAGAGTTATCTCCCCTCCCGGCCGTTAAAGCGAGGTGTCAGCTGTAGTATACAGCTGACACTCATGGCATATGAATCTTATCCATGCGGATGCATGTGAATTTATACTGTGGAATGGGCACAGATTAGGGCTCATGCACACGTCAGTATTTTGCTCCAGTATTTGGAAGCCAAAACCAAGAGTGGAACATAAACAGAGAAAACCTATAATGGAAAGATTTGCACCTCTTCTGTGTTTTGGATCCACTCCTGGTTTTGGCTTCCAAATACTGAAGCAAAATTCTGACGTGTGCATGAGGCCTCAGTTGCGGGTTTTCCCCCATTGAGTTCAATGGGGGGAAGTCATAACCCGCAACAAATGCAGAATTTGAAGCAGATTACCTACGGATCCACAGAAAGACTCGAAAGTCAAACGAAACAAACACATTATCTTTAAAGTTTAAAATAAATTAAAAAAGACTAGGCTCCTGTAGCAACTCGTCCATGCTCCCCTGATTGGTAAATAAAGTTCACTTGCTTTTGTCAGTGAATTTACCGAAGTGCTGATAAAGATAGATATATATATACACACACACACACGTCACATTATGACCACCTCGTTGACAGCACGTAAACCATGAAGGAAGTGATGTGTAGTGGGCTGGCTTGGTGGCTATATAAAGTGTGTGATAGGCTGTCTGAACACATATCACTCGTTGTTGCCATGAGTAAAAGGGGGGATCAGAGTTGCAAAAAGGGATGATTAACGGCTTTCAGGTCAAGGGTAGCAGTATTTCTCAAACAGCGCAGTTTGTGAACTATTCGCGTGCTGTACTGGTGAAAGTGTATCGTGAGTGGACAAATGGCAACATTGGGAATAACCGACGTGGAAAATGCGGAGCACCACGAGCCATTGATGTGAGAGATAAACGTCGGTTAAAAAGGGCGAACGACATGCTACAGAAGAGCAGCTCACCGTGAAAGTCAACCAGGGGGCTACCAGACTTGTATCTAATACAACAGTTCAGTGAACCCTACTGCGTATCATGCTCCGAAGTAGACAGATGGTCACTGCTCCTATGCTAACAAAGGTGCATCACATAAAAAGGATTCAATTTGCACGGAAGTATTGGAATTGGACCGCGGATGATTGGCAAAGGGTTGCTTTCTCCGATGAGTCACATTTTGTGCTTCATCGAACGGATGGACGTTGGCGTGTAAGGCGAGAAACATCAGAAAACAAACACCCTGCAACCATTGCTGGAAGAACACAAGCTGGTGATGGCAGCGTTATGGTCTGGGGAATTTTTGCATATAATTCTCTGGGCCCCCTCATCCATGTGGAAGGCACTCTGAACCGATTTGGGTATGAATCCATCGTTGCAGATCACGTCCACCCACTGGCGTAGCTATAGGGGTCGCAGCGGTCGCAATTGCGACCGGGGCCCGAAGCCAGGGGGGCCCACAGCCCCCCGCACCACATCAATAAAAAGTTACTATAGTAACTCGGGCCGCGGGCCCCTTTTACTATAGTAACAGACTGTACTTACCTTCCTGGTTCCGGATCGCAGCGGAGATCCGGACGTCAAGCACTGTGCGCAGCGCATGACGTCACAGCGCTGTGCGCATGACGTCACAGCGCTGTGCGCCGCGCACAACATCGAGAGGACAGAACTTCCGCCGCGGCTGAAGAGGAAGGTAAGATTAGTAGCCCTGACTGGCGGGGCTCCGACTCCCGGGACCCGCCCATCAGCTGTTTTGAAGGGGCCGCAGCACTCGTACGAGAGCTGCTTCCCCTTCATTCCGGTCACGCTGTGAATCGGTGTCGGCGATTCACAGTGTGAGCGAGTAGTGAAATGAAGGGGAAGCAGCTGTCGTACGAGTGCTGCGGCCCCTTCAAAACAGCTGATTGGCGGGTACCGGGAGACAGACCCCGACACATCAGCTATTGATGGCCTATCCTGAGGACAGGCCATCAATGTTTAGGGACTGCACAACCCCTTTAAGCCTACGATGTAGCAGGCTTAGAGGGCCCATTAGACAGGATCACAGATTGTGTGAGCCTGTCTGCTGGGCCCTGTATCTAAGCCAATCACATGGTAGGCTTAGATACATGGCCCATGTGTGATCCTGTCTGATGGGCCCTGTATATAAGCCTACCACAATGTAGGTTTAGATACAGGGCCCCAGCACACAGTAATCTTATACTGTATAAGATTACTGTCTGCTGGACCCTGTATCTAAGCCTACCTTGTGGTAGGCTTAGATACAGGGTCCCACAGACAGTATCACACATGGGCCCTCTATCTAAGCCTAACACGTGTTACTAATCGTTTTTTTTGTGTGTTTTCTTACAGGTTCGGTTGTTGGACTACGTCGGATTCCAGGACTACTTAGATGACGGCTTTTTTTTTTTATTATCAATAAAATGGTTAATGAGGGTTGTGTGTTTTTTTTTTTAATTTCAATAAAATATTTTTTCTATGTCTTTGTGTTTTTTTTAAAACTATATTACTACCGCCTTAGTAATGGCCGTCGGCTGATTGACAGCATCCATTGCTAAGGCGGGGCTTAGTGTTAGCCGGTGCAGAGGCTAACACTAACCCCCTTTATTACCCCGGTACTCACCGCCACCAGGGGTGCTGGGAAGAGTCGGTTACAATCCAGTACCTGACCATCTGTAGTGATGGTCGGCTACTGGGGGGGGCCGCCGGCTGGTATTAACAGGCTGGGAAAGGCCAGATACAGTGGCCCTTCCCACCCTGGTAATGCTAGGCTGCTGCTGCTTTATTGTATCTGGCTGGTTATGAAAAATGGGGGGGGACCCCACGTCATTTAAAAAAATAAAAAATAATTGGAAAGAACGATGTCGTGTCCCCCCCCAATTTTCATAACCAGCCAGATACAACACAGCAGCAGCAAGCAGCATTACCAGGGTGGTAGGTGCCACTGTTTTTGGCCTTCCCCAGCCTAATACTACCAGCCTGCGGCCGCCCCGGTGCCTGCCCGTCACTACAGATGGACGGGTACTGGTTCGTACCCGGCTCTTCCCAGTACCCCTGGTGGCGGTGGGTACCGGAGTAATAATGGGGGTTAGTGTTGGCCTTTGCACCGGCTAACATTAAGCCCCGCCTTAGTAATGGAGGTTGTCAATCAGCCAGCGGCCATTACTAAGGCAGTGATAATAAAGTTTAAAAAGATAAAAGCACATAGAAAAAATATTTTATTGAAATAAAAAAACACAACCCTCATTAACCATTTTATTGAGAATAAAAAAACGCCGTCATTGAAGTCCTCGTATCCGAAGTCCAACAACCGAACCTGTAAAAAAAACACAAACACACAAAAATAATCAGTAACACATAAAGAAGCAAAATTATTATTCTTACCTTTCCTGGGTCCAGCGCTGGAGCCGCAATGTCAGCGAGCTGAGTCCTGTATCTACTCCGATCATGTGTGATACTGTCTGCTGAGCCACTGTATCTAATCCTATCATGTGTGATACTGTCTGCTGAGCCACTGTATCTAATCCTATCATGTGTGATACTGTCTGCTGAGCCACTGTATCTAATCCTATCATGTGTGATACTGTCTGCTGAGCCACTGTATCTAATCCTATCATGTGTGATACTGTCTGCTGAGCCACTGTATCTAATCCTATCATGTGTGATACTGTCTGATGGGCCCTATCTCTAATCCTATCATGTGTGATACTGTCTGCTGGGCCCTATCTCTAATCCTATCATGTGTGATACTGTCTGCTGAGCCACTGTATCTAATCCTATCATGTGTGATACTGTCTGCTGGGCCCTATCTCTAATCCTATCATGTGTGATACTGTCTGCTGGGCCACTGCATCTAATCCTATCATGTGTGATACTGTCTGCTCAGCCACTGTATCTAATCCTATCATGTGTGATACTGTCTGCTGAGCCAATGTATCTAATCCTATCCATAGTTTATAGGGTCGTAGTGCTATAGATATGCTATGCTGTCTCCTATACACAATTTTTTTTGGGTGGACACATATTTATTGGGGCTATTTCCCCTGACATTTTAATCCCTTAGTGACGCCCCTGGCTGCTAGTGCTGCATTGTTGGGTCACTTAGGAGACCCAGCGATGCAGCTGAAAGCTACGGACCGTCGGCCATGAGAAGTTTGGGGGGGGGGGCCAATAAGAACTTTTGCATCGGGGCCCATGAGCCTTTAGCTACGCCCCTGCGTCCACCCATACATGCTGTTTGTCTTCCCTGGGGCAGATGGAATCTTCCAGCAAGATAATGCGACATGTCACACGGCTAGAAATGTCCGACAGTGGTTGGAAGAGCACGACCAATACTTCCATGTACTTCCCTGGCCCCCTGATTCACCAGTCTTGAACCCATTTGAGCATCTGTGGGACCACCTCGATCGTCTTGTTTGCACTTTGGATCCTCCCACACCCACCCTCCAGCAAATGTGGGATGCGCTGCAGTCAGCGTGGCGCCAGATACCAGAGACAACCAGATTCAGTATGAAGCCAACAGAAAAAAATATTGTATCATGTTTCTCTAGACCTGTGACAGACAAACAGTAGAGCCGACAGCCTCTGGAAAGAACATAGGTGGGTAAATAAACTACATGTGAATGAGTGTCACTAGCATACAAACCATCAGAGTCATCGGACTCATTTCACAAAGTTTGTTTCCATTTGTTCTTTTCATCTTGTGAGGCTATAATGAAACAAATATACAGTAATGTCTGTTCATATATACCGGGAGTTATACATGTGCGCTAGAGCCCAATTTATGACGCATCTTGTGCCAATCGCATGCGTTCACCTTAGCCCTGGTATGTCACGGGTGTATTTTTCCCCAGGCATACGCTGCACTGAATATCCTAGTGCTGAAATCAAAATGAGCTCATTCTGACATAGCCTGACAACATGAACAGATGCCTTGCATTTCAAGAGAGGGAGTGCGGTTATTAGGAGCTCATCATTAGGAAGCAGAGAGAGAACAGCACCTGCTCTCTGAGCCAGATGAGCGCTCAGTACAAAGGCCTCAACCACTGGGCACATCCATGTGCAGTGATCATCGACAAAGACTCATTGGGAAGCATCTCTGACCTACAGATCCAGTCTGAGCCGGGGCAGGGTGTGGAAAGGCATATGCCAGTTATCCGGTGGGGAGATCACTGATCACATCAGTACCAAACAGCATCATCGCATTCATAGCCAGTCATCATTCCTCATGGAATGTCCAGATCAAATCCCCAATAGCACATATGTCACCTTTGTGTTAGGAATGACAACGCTGAATGTGAAGCCCCTGCTCTTTATACAGATCAATGACTAATCTTCTATAAATGATAATACGGTTATTGATTGTACATCCATCAGAACTTAGCCATATCGCTGGTTGTCGTACAGTATTGGGATTATTGGGGTCTGGCCCATATGGATAGTCTTAGGTTACATTATCTTATGTGCCCCAAGGCATGCAAGAGGATGGAAAGAAAAGGGTCTGGAAGGTCCCCAGAGGAAAAGGCTTGTCACACCAGATGTGATCCCTGGACTATGGACAGCTATGTGTATGTCCCTATATATTTCTATGCACATACCGTGACATATAGACCAATACATCTCTAGGCAGTCAATACATGACGTATAACATAACACTATGTAGCTGCACTACATAGTCCTGAGCCCCAGAGAGCAGGTGGCTTTACCTCCAAGTCCGTGTCCCCGGCCTCCGTAACCCCGATCTCGCTCGGTAGTTCGGCCAAATCGGTGACCCGAATGAGTCCGTCATGTAAAAAGATGGTCTCTTCCTTCACCGACAGCCACTGAGCCGAATCCCCGGCCGCCACCGATCCCATGTCTTCCTTGTTATCAGCCTGCGGGCCGCTCCCTCATCCCCTGTCTCTCACTGACACCCGGTGACCCGCAGCATCACATACAGTGCAGGGTGGGGCAGCCACCGCTTAACTCCTCTGCCCACCCGTACTAGGCAAGGGATAAATAAAGACCTCCAAGCTACCGGCTGTAAACACACTGCTCCGGTATCCCTCCGTAGAACACAAACTGGTGACCGGGACCGCAGCAGCAGCGGCACAGCTGTCACGGAGTCGCCATATTGGCTGGAGAGGCGATCCCAGCATGCACCGCGCTGCCTGTACCTGCTGCTGAGAGCAGAGCAGAGCAGAGCAGCGCGGGGCAGCTTCAGTCAGTATGTGTAGGTGCTGGTGGGTAGGTATACATTGTATAATTGTGATATATATATATATATATATATATATATAGCAGAAGAAAATTTGCAGCACTCCAACATGAAAAAAATGGTGGTTTATTCAATCCAAACTAACAGCAACGTTTCAATCCTACAATAGGATCTTTATCAGGCTTGATAAAGATCCTATTGTAGGATTGAAACGTTGCTGTTAGTTTGGATTGAATAAACCACCATTTTTTTCATGTTGGAGTGCTGCAAATTTTCTTCTGCTATATATCATTATACGTCCTAGGATCGGGACGTTTTGCTGGGCACCTGGTCGATTATTCATTAGTGAGTGCTGCTGTCTTCTTGTGTGCTATATATATATATATATATATATATATATATATATATATATATATATATATATATCTCAAGACACTGGAAGTGACAGAACATGAATATCTATAGGAATGGTTGCACACATAAGAAAACTAGTGCATAGGAATACATGGTCATGTGACCCAAGTTCTGTCCACAAATGTATGGACAGATCCCCTAAATGGCAGCCAGCACCTGTTTATAGTCAATATTTGTGTTCTTGCTTTTAAATGAATAATAAAGGGACAAGACTAATAATGAGCCCTCATAAGTCTCCGCTGCAACTAGTGTTCGTTTGTTGCAAGTATTCTCTAAATGTATAAGTGTCTACGACATTCGCACCATTTTTACTGACCATGAAGCTATCAGCACACAGACGCTCTTTGTACATGTGGCCCTATGTTTCAATTTCCTTTTTTTGTTTTGTTACCTCATCTACCAGATTTAAGTTAAGAATTCCCCTACCCTGACTGCAGTATTTATCACAGCATGTTGCCCCCCCCCCCCCTAGAAGGCCGTCAGGTTGGCCCTATGTACACTTGATTTTGTTAGACACCAGATATTTCTTGGCGTTCCGACAATTTCAACTGTTTAATAAAAATTTAAAAACTGCAGCTTTCTAATATATATTAGGTTTCAATTTCTCACCATTTTACTGTCAGCTCATGGAAACATTTATTGCTTAGATTTAGAAGCTGACAAAATGTTGCCTATTTCTGCTTATACAGCTTTTGGGCTTGTTACAAGGGATCCGTCTAGGCAATCCTCTATGAGCCAAACATAGCAGCAAAATAAAGTTCGAAACGAAGCCCTGACGCAGATGTGAACATAGCCTTACTTGTACATGTACTTTTTTTTGTACATATATACATGTCCCTTTGACATAACCACAACGACCAGAATAAAAACACAAACATTTTTTATTTTATGAATAAAGAGTTTACTGGTAGAGCGCAGAATTATCGGTTCATTCATTGTCTAGGTCCTAAGTTTGATTAACTGCATTAGCTCTAGAATATAGGTAGGGCACATACGGTATTTGCCCTGGGGCCCGCCACCTTGGGGACCGATGGAGCCTCCGCCACCCATCCTTTCTACTCAGGCACGTTCTCCTGATTCCCTAATTTTCGCCAGACAAAATAACGCAGCATGCATCGCTGATTTGTCCGGCAAAATGACGGACACCATTATGTAAACTCAATGGAACCCATTAAAGTCAGAAGACTCCAGGGACTGACAAGTATATGGCGGCAGTAGCGTGAGGCAGCGGCCATTACACTTGTTTTTCCAGAACATCCTTCATATGCTCAATTGGATTGATATCTGGGAAATTTGGATGCCAAGTCACCACACCTTGAACTCTGTCATGTTCCAAAAACCATTCCTGTACAAGTGTGACAGGGTTCATAAAAGAGGCCGCAGCCATTAGGGCATACTATTGCCATGTAAGGGTGCACTTGATCTGCATCAATGTTTCGGTAGGTGGTACTGTATGTGTCAAAGTAACATCCACATAAATGGCAGGACCTAAGCAGAACACTTTCCAGAGCATCACACTGCCTTCACTGGATTTCCTTCATTCCATGGTCATTTTGCTGCCGTCTCTACCCCAGGTAATCAACGCACACACATCCACATCATTTAAAAAGATAACGTGATTCATCAGAACAGGCCACCATCTTCCATTGCTCTATGGTCCAGTTCTGATGTTTATGTGCCCATTGTCGGCGATTTTGCCAGTGGACAAGAGGTCAGCATGAGCACTTTGACTGGTCCACACCTACGCAACACTAAACATAGTAAGCTGCGATGCACTGTGTGTTCTGGCACCTCTCTGTCATAGCCAGCATTAACTTTTTTAGCAATTTGTGTTACAGTAGCTCACCTGTGGGATTGGACCAGGAGGACTAGCCCTGTCATTGGTTCACCAGTTGTCCTTCCTTGGACCACTTTTGGTATGCACTAACCACTGCATACTGTGTTCTGTCCCAGTCGTCTAGCCCGCACAATTTGGCACTTATCAAAGTCACTCAGAGCCTTATGCTGGCCCATGCTTTCTGCTTCCAACACATCAACTTTAAGAACTGACTATTGACTTGCTGCCTAATATATCCCACCACTTGACAGGTGCCATTGTACCAGGATAATTATTGTTATTCACTTAATCTGTCAGTGGCTTTAATGTTATGGCTGATCGAGGTAATGATAATATTTTAGTTTTTTTAAAATGATAATGAACAAGCAGGGCAATTATCGTCAACGAGCGTTCTATGGACGATCGTTTGCACGATAATTGGTCCGTGTAAAGCAGGGGTCTCAAACTCGGCCGGGTAAGTGGGCCGCATATAGAAAAAATGGGAAGTTGACGGGCCGCATTACTTTCAAATTTGATACAATACAAAATTATTAATAATCAATTAGTTATTTGAACTACAATAACACTATATTACTATAATAATAATACTACAGTACTACAATGCTACATTACTATAATAATAGCGCTAGGTTTAAAATGTGAGATATTTCTCCACGTATTTATTTCAACAATCCAGCTTTCCAGTTTATGTGTCGCTAAATGCAGTCCGGAGGCTCAGTTAGCAGCGTTTGGCAGACACACATGTCAAGATTGGGCAGCCCCTTTTTAGATAGTGCCACAGTGTCCTTGGTGGATGCTGCCGCAGTGCCCTCTGTGGATGCTGCCGCAGTGCCCTCTGTGGATGCTGCCGCAGAGTCCTCTGTAGATGCTGCCGCAGAGTCCTCTGTAGATGCTACCACAGTTCCCTCTGTAGATGCTGCCACAGTGTCCTTTGTGGATGCTGCCGCAGTGCCCTCTGTGGATGCTGCCGCAGTGCCCTCTGTGGATGCTGCCGCAGTGCCCTCTGTAGATTCTGTCGCAGAGTCCTCTGTAGATGCTGCCACAGTTCCCTCTGTAGATGCTGCCACAGTGCCCTCTGTAGATAATGCAACACACCCCTAGATAAGGCCACAGTGCCCTCCGCAAATGCTACCACAGTGATGTCAGGGTCCTGCCCAGAGCTGGAGTCCCGTAGCAGAGCCGCTTCTAGCACTCGAACTACAGTAGATTTGTGACTGCAGCTCTGGATTTGTTTGGAGTATGGGACCAGATGTTACAGTACAGTTGTGACTGCAGCACTGGATGTGACTGGAGTATAGGACATGATGTTACAGTAGAGTTATGACTGCAGCTCTGGATGTGGCTGGAGTATAAGACATGATGTTACAGTAGAGTTGTGACTGCAGCTCTGGATGTGACTGGAGTATAGCACATTATATAATAGTAGAGTTGTGACTGGAGCTCTGGATTTGTTTGGAGTATAAGACAAGATGTTTGCATCTACTGATCTTGCAGTAGAGTTGTGAGTGTAGCTGTGGATGTCTCTGGAGTATAGTACATGATGTTACAGTAGAGTTGTGAGTGCAGCTCTGGATTTGACTGGAGTATGACATGTTACAGTAGAGTGGTGACTGCAGCTCTGGATGTGACTGGAGTAAAGTACATGATATAATAGTAGAGTTGTGAGTGCAGCCTGGGATTCCAGCTCTGCTCCTGACATCACTGTCCATATATGGACAGAGATGTCAGGGGCAACCCCAGAGTTGGAGTCCCGGGCAGAGCGCTAGTAGGCTCTTCCTGGGACTCCAGCTGTGCTCCTGACATCACTGGGACTCCTGCTCTGGGGAAGCCCCTGACATCATTGTCGATGTATGGACAGCGATGTCAGAGGCTTCCCCAGAGCAGAGCCTATACTAGTGCTCTGCCCGGGACTCCGCTCTGGGGAAGACCCTGACACACTGTCCATATATGGGCAGCGATGTCAGGGAATTCCACAGAGTCCCGGAGCAGAGCCGATACTAGCGGCTCTGTGTCCTGCGGGCCGCAGATGACAGCCCCAGGGGCCGCATGCGGCACGCGGGCCGCGTGCTTGAGACCCCTGGTGTAAAGGGTCTTCGTCACGTCTGTGGGGTAAGTGGACCCACTAGGCTGCTCCGCCGTAGCGGAGTAGCAGCTGGCCAAGCGACAGCTGATAGTCTCTGGGGGGGCGTGGCTTGAGCATGGTGCCGTGAAGCAGCTTCTCTGCTCCCGGACCAACGCCCGATAAACAGCCCGGTCTTACCCATCCTTACCCCTCCTGCCTGCTGTTCTGACATGGGTCTTAGGGGGAAGAAGCAGGACACACCTGAGCAGCCACTATCCCGCTATTTTCGGCCCTCACAGCCTCCGGCAGGCCCCTAGGGCAGTTCCAACATGGCGTCTGCAGCCCTACACACACACACACACACACACAGGACGAGATCCCTGTTAAAGGGAGCTTGGCAGCCACAGATGCTCGTCAATGCGCCGTTGAGCCTCCTGCAACCTACGCTCAGGTAAATGCAGTACATGCCCCGCCTACCATGAACTACTTACTCAATCTGGCCTCCATCTCCTCTCCACATGGACAGATACTTGTGGATGTGTTGGGCTCCTCTGACTTCCCCTCCACACCCCCTATCCTCAGGGCAGTGTCTCCAGCACTATCAATGGCCTAATTGAGCTCCTCTATCTCAGCCTCGATTGATCCTGGCCCTAACTCTGCCCCGGCCTCTTCCTCTCATCAGGAAATCCTGGCAATGTTAAGTCTTCTGCCTACTAGGCAAGATATGGAATTATTGATACAGCGCTCTGAAGCCAAACATGAACAGGCGCTAACTGACATCAAACGAGCTGCAGTAGTTTGCTGCTCGTATTGATACGTTTGGACATATGAACGCTGATTTTACAGCCAGATTAGCCAGGGTAGAGGATTCGATCAGCCACCAACAACTCTTCAATAGATCGTTTCTGCTCCCGGTGGACGACCAAGCAAATCGCGGTTGGTGCAATAATGTCAAGCCACGTTAAATACCAGAGTCAGTACCCACTGGGGACCTATATGCTGCTATGACCTCCATTTTCAACCAGGTACTGGAGCGTCCTTTGGACACTGACATTCATATTGACAGGGTACACCATTTACTGGCCAGGCGCAGTGACAATCTTAGACCTAGAGACGTCCTCTGCAGAGTGCACTTCTTCAGAGAGAGGGAAGAAATCCTCCTCAAAGTCTGGCATCATGGCCTGGTGGACTTTAATGGCTCTTCTATTGCCCTCCTACCAGATGTTTCCAGACGTACGCTGGTGATGCGTAGGATGCTGAAACCGTTACTGTCGGTCATACAAGAGGCTCGAGCTACTTATAGGTGGGGCTACCCCTTCCATCTCATTGTAAGAAGGAATGTCTCTTTCTTCTCCCTCCACTCACCGGACCAAACAGCAGACCTCTGCCGTTTTCTAGAGGTACCACCTATCTCTCTTCCGGACTGGCTCCAGTTCCCTCTACCCCAACAAACCCCAATGCCTCCATACCCTACTAGACGCAGGCCTTCTCCTCGGGAGGCCGGTTCTGATTCTCCACAAAGTTCCCCTCAAGGTTTCCGGGATGAAGTTCCATTTATTGCATTAGAGGCCTGATTCTTCTCAGAAGTATTGGGACTTCTCTTTAGAGGAGCATCTCCTTATGTTGGCTATGGGATTGTTTCAGCGTTTATTCTGCATACTGCCTTTTGTTCCATTCCTGCTCTCACAGAACCTATCGTTTTGTTTGTTATATTGATGTATTTTGCTCTATAGGAGGGTGTTCCCGATCATTGTTTCTGTTTATGTCCCCACGAGATGGGGGCTTGTTCTCCATTTGAAGCCTCCTAGTCGACCCTGTTGTTTTGTCTGCTTTAGGCCTGACACGAGCGCTGCGCATCTCGGACATGAAAAACTTCAATTTTTCACATCCGAGGTGCATCCATGCTCAGCGCTGCGGGACGCGATGTCACGCATCCACCATAGTTTAGAGTCTATGGAGGGATGTGTGATGCGTGAAAAGATAGGACATGTCCTATTTTCGCACGGACCCTTCACACGGTCCGTTGAAACAACGGCTGTGTGAACGGCCACATTGAATTACATAGGTCCGTGGGACGGCCGCTGTTTCAACGGCCGTCCCACGGACATTTAACACGTCCGTGTGAATCAGGCCTTATTGACATATTCTGCTTTGCAGGTGCTAATTCCAGATCGTTGTATGTTCTTTATTTTTCTTTCCTCTCCTCATAATGTCAATACTACTTCTCAGCCATTGTTTCTAATATGACTGCTCTTTAGTTTATCTTAAACTGTTGATTAGGCCTGGTACGGGTCAGATCCCGGCGTCAGCTCTTCCGCCTATCCCAACTAGGTTCAGCTCCGAAGTGTGCTTCGACCACGGCGGACCTGTAATAGAGAGTTTTCTCTTCAGTTTTCTACCACTGTGTTTTCTACTAGCAACCCACAGTTCATACCTATTCTGTTTGTGTGTCCCCCTTTCTTCGTACTCCCACCTTTCTCACCCCTTCTGATTTCATAACTACCCCCTTTCTCTCCCCCATCCTTTTTTTTTCTCTCTTCCTCTTAGATCTACCTGATGGGTAACATCGCCTTTGCATCATTAAACGTCCAATGACTCAATACCCCTGAGAAACGTTCCGCACTATTCCACCTACTCTGGAGCAAGAAGATGCCTTTCTACAAGAGACCCACTTCCGCAGTGATGCAGTGGCCTCGCTCAAATCCAACAGGTACCCTGATGTTTGCGATGGTTGCTATTCGGGATCCAAGTCTTGAGGAGTGACCTTCCTAGTTTCTGACCAGGTACCTTAGGAGCTAGACTCGGTCTGTGCTGACACTGAGGGCAGGTATGTCTTTGTTAAAGGGAAGGTGTCACGAAAAAAAATATTTTTATATCTTATTGCTTTTAGTATGTTATTAAAATAAATTTTATTTATTTGTGTTTTTGTGTTTTACTTTTTTCTTTCTTTTACTTCTCTATGGGGGCTGCCATTTTTTTTTCATCTCTGTATGTGTTGATTAACGACACATACAGAGATGGAATACGGCACATACATCCCCATAGAGAAAGTGAACGGGAGCCGTTCCATTCACTATAGTGTACGCCGTCTGTGTGGGAACGGCGCATGTTCAAAAGGAAGGTCTTCGGCAGAGCGACATCCGGCACCATTTTCATGTGGACCGGAAGCCGGGGCCGGACAGTAAGATGACTACTTCCGGTCGCGGCTTCCGTCCATATGTTCAGAAGAAAAAACAGGGAGCAGAGGCAGCGGCAGCTGCAAGAGCAGGTAAGTTATGTTTGTGTATGTGGTGTGTGTGTATGTTCGTGTTATACTGTGTGATTACCACTATATTTAGCCTCCTACACTGTGCATTTGCTCAAAAAATGGCGGCACACAGTGTAGGAGGTTTGAACATTCAACCCCCTCCTTTCTCCTGGCACTAGACAGGACAAAGGAGGGGGGCTTGTTTGAGCACACTAGAGCGATTGTGTCTTCTCCAATTTTGCAGCATAAAGCAATGAGGTTGCTTTACCACATGCCAATGCTGCAATTTTGGGAATTGCTCCCTCTAGTGACCAGCACATGGAAATGTTATAAATTAGAATCTAATTTATAATATTTCCTGACTTGTGAAAAAATTAAAAAAATTAGAACAATGTGTAATCATTTATATACTAACTGTTAAACTAACAGAAAAGAAAAAAAATTTCTAGCGACACATTCCCTTTAAGGGTAAACTTGCATCCCACACATACACCTTTGCGAACATTTATCTCCCTAACTCCAATCAATTGAGCCTCAACACTGTCCTGTCTCATCTTGAGGGCCTTACTGAGGGCACCCTGTTGGTAGGTGGGAATTTTAATCTGGCACTAGATCCCTCATTAGATGTCTTGAGAGGTTCTTCCAATTTAGCCTATTTTTACCTACGCCGTGTCAAGCATTTGCTTCACTTATACCACCTCATTGATAGTTGGTGTTCAATACACCCATATGCTAGTGACTACTCTTTTTATTCCGCTGCCCACGACACTTATTCCTGACTAGACTATTTCTTCATTCGTCACGCTGACCTTCCCCTGCTTCGTTCAGCGGAAATAGATACCATCACCTTCTCAGATCATGCAATGCTCCGTGTTTCACTAGCTTCCCCTATTACTCGACTACTTTCCTCGCGTTGGCACCTCAATGATTCCCTCTTAAAGGATCAGGGAGTGTGTGGTGATATCAGGATGGAGCTGTCTAGATATTTTGAGGAGAACACTCGTCCTGAAACGCCCCCCTTTGATGGCTTGGGCTGCATACAAATGTGTAATTCGGGGCCTACTGGTGAAGAATGACGCTCATTTGAAAAAATAACGTGTGGCTAAAACAGCCGCCCTGATTCAAGAAGTGTCCAAGTTGGAGTCAGTTCATAAACGTTCTCATTCGACCAAAGTCCTCGCACAACTTACACTAGTGCATAAACAGCTGCGGTCGGAAAATATATTAATACTAAACGTTTACTGCACCGCAGCCCTTGTTTTTATTACGAATATGGTAATAAAAGCAGCCGTACATTAGCTAAATCCCTCTGTGAACAACGAGCCCGTGTAATGTCCGTGGCTGCGGGCCTTCAGCTCCAACCTCCCCCTGACAGCCGCAGCCATGAGTCGGCAAGCTCTGGCCCCAGCCTCCTCCTCAGGAGACGCCAGCGCTCGCGTCCACTCACCTCAGCCGTGATGAACTTTGACCCGTGAGTACCCTGGACTATAAGAGGGGTCCAGCCCCCTGCTTCTATGCCTGAATGTTGTTGTTTCCCTTAGTCTGTCTTGCAAAAGGTCTCCTAAGTGTCTTCCAGCTTCCCAATGTTCCCCGTACCTGTATCCGTTCCCGTGCTATCTGTACCATCCTGGTCTACTGCCGTGCTGAGCTGTTGTCGTCTTGTGCTCCATCTCCACGCCTGTTCTGCTGCTCCACGCCTGATGTCTACCTGCCGCCTGGTCCCAGCCGAGCCTGTCTTGCTGCTGTCTACATTGCCCCCGGTACCCTTTTTCTGGACTATAGACTTTGTACCATACCTGTTTGGCCAGCTGCCATCCCACTACGTGGAACGGCCCAGTGGGTCCACACCCCACCCCGTGACAGTACACTCTGGCCATGGACCCTGCTGGTTAATTTAAGGGCATGTCACCCTCCCAAGCCATGCAGGCGGACCTGCAGGATCTCCGAACAAGACAGGATCAACTTCTTGTGGCGGTGGACTCCATGGCGCAGCAGCTAGGGGCGCTAACTGCTTCCATTTCCTCAATACAAGTTCCCCCGACCGACCCTCCTGCTACTTCTCCTGGCGGTTCCAGTTCGGATTCCCGGTTCTCGCTGCCATTACCTTCTCGGTTCCATGGAGACGCAAGTACGTGCAGGGGATTTCTGAACCAATTCTATATCCATTTTTCCCTGCATGCCCGAGCATTTCTGTCGGATGGAACCAAGATCGCCTTCATCGTGTCTCTACTTGCTGACAAGGCCCTGGCATGTGCGACCCCAGACTCGAGACTTCCAGGGGTTTGTACGGTTGTTCCGTACTGTGTTTGAGGAGCCAGGACGTGTTTCATCGGCAGCCACGGCTATCTTCAACCTTCGCCAAGAGGACACCTCCGTGGGCGAATACACCATCCAGTTCCGGACCCTGGTGGGAGAGCTTTCTTGGAACAATGAGGCCTTGGTGGCATCCTTCTTGCATGGCCTGTCACCCAGGATCAAAGACGAACTTGCTGCCTGAGACCTACCACCTGCCTTGGACGACCTGATTCTGTTGGCTACTCGGGTAGATATAAGGCTCAGGGAGAGGTCTCATGAGATGTAGCAGGAACGACGGCTTCCTAGATTTGCACCCAACTTTCAACAACCCCTCTTGCCTTCATCTACTGCTACGCCCGAGGTGCCGATGCAGGTGGGTCGCCTAAAATTGTCTATACAAGAGAAACAGCGCAGGCGCACCTCTGGTCTCTGTCTGTATTGCGGCCTCGCTGGCCATGTCGTGCGTCTGTGTCCACAGAAACCAAAAAACCCCAACGCCTAGGTTTGGTTGGAGAGACAACACTGGGCACTACTGCATTTAATCGTAAACTCTCTACCAAACTGTTTACTGCTGTGACCATCGTCGCTGGCAAGAGGCTCCATCCGGTTTCTGCCTACCAGGACTCTGGCTAATTTCATCCGTCAAGACCTTGTGGATCTTCTCCAGTTGCCTACTGTTTGCCTGTAAAGGCCGTTGATCATTGCCTTGGTAGATAGACTGCCTTTGGCTGACCCAGTTTTTTCCGTGACCAAACCATTGAGACTTCAAGTGGGAGCTCTTCACACTGAGCTCATCTCCCTGTTTGTTCTGCCAAAGGCCATCAACCCCGTGCTGCTGGGTTTGCCTTGGCTCCGTTTGCACGCCCCAGTCCTGGATTGGAACTCCAGAGAGGTTCTCCATTGGGGTCCCAAGTGTCCCGACCGCTGTCTGGGTCATATCCATCCACCGAAGCCTTCTCTGCATCAGTCATTGGCAGGGTTGCCTCCGTGTTTCTCTCAGTTCGCTAATGTCTTCAACAAGAAGGAAGCAAGAGACCTTGCCGCCTCATGGTACCTATGATTGTCCGATTGACTTGGTTCCTGATTCATCCCCTCCTCGCGGTAGAGTATACCCTCTCTCCCTGCCAGAGACTGTCTATGTCGACCTATAGTAAGGAGAATCTGGAGAGGGGCTTCATTCGTAAATCCTCATCCCCGTCCGGAGCCGGGTTCTTCTTTGTCAAGAAGAAGGATGGATCCCTCCGTCCCTGCATTGACTACCGAGGCCTCAATCGGATCACGGTGAAGAACAGGTACCCTTTGCCTTTTATTTCGGAACTGTTCAATCGCATACGGGGGCCAAATTTTTTTTTTTAGCTGGACTTACGGGGGGCCTACAACCTGATTTGGATTCGTCAGGATGACGAGTGGAAGACCGCATTTAATACTTGTGATGGGCACTATGAATACCTAGTGATGCCCTTCGGCCTGTGTAACGCCCCCGCGGTGTTCCAGGAGTTTGTCAATTACATTTTCCGTGACCACCTCTATGTCTGTGTTGTCGTGTATCTCGATGAGATTTTGATTTTTTCCCCAGATCTTGTGACTCATCAGGGTCATGTTCGCCGGGTGTTGCTTAGTTTAAGGGAGAATCATCTTTACGCCAAGCTGGAGAAGTGCATGTTTGAAAAGAAATCCCTTCCCTTCCTGGGCTACATAATCTCCAATCAGGGCCTCAAGATGGACCCTGAGAAGGTAAAGGCTGTCCTGGAGTGGCCACGCCCCCAGGGCTTAAGGGCCATACAACGCTTCCTTGGATTCGCCAACTTCTACCGGCTGTTCATCCCCAACTTCACGTCATTGACAGCCCCCATCTTTTCCCTCACAAAGAAGGGTATGAATGCCAAAATGTGGACTCCTGAGGCTGAAGCTGCATTTGAGACCTTGAAAAAAGCCTTCACGTCAGCCTCTATTCTTCACCACCCTGATGTGTCCCTACAGTTTTCTTTAGAGGTGGACGCTTCCTCTGTTGGTGCTAGCGCACTGTTGTTCCAGAGAGGTTCTAAAGGCAAGACTGTGGTATGTGGCTACTATTCCAAACTGTTTTCTTCCGCAGAGTGCAACTACTTGATTGGGGATCGGGAGTTACTGACCATTAAGCTGGCCCTGCAGGAGTGGAGACATCTACTGGGAGGCGCAGTCCACCCTATACTGGTCTTCACGGATCACAAAAATCTGACCTATTTACAGACGGCTCAATGGTTGAATCCTCGTCAAGCCAGGTGGTCGTTATTATTTGCTCGATTCCGGTTCGAACTCCACTACCGACCTGCCGACAAGAATGTGAGGGCCGATGCCTTGTCTAGGTCATTTGAAACAGAGGACACTGTGGAGTCTCCACAGAATATTATTAATCCCTGCATCTTCTCTGTGAACCCTCTGCAGGTTAGAGACATTCCTCCAGGAAGAACTTTTGTACATCTGGTTGGGAAAGGAAGAATCCTTTGCTGGGGTCAAAGCTCCAAGCTGGCAGGTCACGCAGGGACTCGTAAGACCCAAGACCTAATCGCCCGACAGTTCTGGTGGCCCACGCTGCCCAAAGACGTCAGGAACTCGTCTCCTCATGCACGGTATGCGCAGCTAATAAAATTGCCCACTCCAGACCAGCTGGCCTGCTCCAACCACTGCCTGTGCCTGATGCCCCCTGGCAACATGTTGCAATGGACTTTTTAACGGATCTTCCTCTCTCTGCGGGTTGCAGTGTGATCTGGGTGGTGGTGGATCGATTCTCTAAAATGGCTCATTTTGTTTCCCTGACTGGCCTGCCTTCTGCTGCTTGACTGGCTGAGCTCTTCATACAACACATCTTCTGTCTGCACGGCTTGCCCCTGCATATTGTTTCGGATCGAGGGGTCCAGTTCACTTCGAAGTTTTGGAGAGCACTCTGTGGTCTCCTTGGTGTAAAGTTGGACTTCTCTTCGGCCTATCATCCCAAATCGAGAGGATTTACCAAATTATGGAGAACTATCTGCGGCACTTCGTTACCAGACGACATGATGACTGGGTGCAGCTGCTCCTGTGGGCAGAATTCTCCTATAATAACCATACTTGTGAGTCCACCACCTCCAGCCCGTTCTTCATAGCCTACGGCCAACATTCTCGAATATCTCTTCCTGTCTCTACTATGTCCCAGGTGCCTGCAGATGACTCGACCCTTAGGGACTCTCTGCAAATACGGCAACAGACCCGATCTTCTATTCTGCTGGCGGTGGATCACATGAAGAGAAAAGCAGATACTAGAAGACTGGATCCTCCTCCGTTTCTTCCAAGTATGAGAGTCTGGTTGTCCTCAAAGAATATCGGGTTGAGGGTGCCATCCTGTAAATTTTCTCCCAGCTTCCTCGGACCATTCGAGATCCTGTCGCCTACAAGCTTCGACTGCCTTCAACCCTCAGGATTCCCAACTCCTTCTGTAGTGACGGGGTAGGGAGACAGACAGGTGAGCCCTAATCTACCCGCCACTCAGTCCCTGCCTACTTGCACGGCCTGTCCTAGGCGACGGCGTACAACTGGGCGATGGTCCCTACGCTAATAAGTGTACGACAGACAAGGGTACACAGAAGCTAAGGGAAATGGGGCAGTTGCCCACGGCAACACCGTGAGCAACAGGAGTAGTGAACGAGCCGAGTCAAACCAGGAGTGTATGAGGTACCAAACGCAGAGCAGGAGCGTAGTCAGTAAAGCCAGGGTCAAAATGAAGCAAGGTCAATAATAATAGCAGGAGCAGCAGAGCCAGGAAACAGGAAAGAATCACAGGCAGAGGACAAACAGGAAATGAAGGTATAAATAGACCGAGGGCGGGAGCTAGAACCGTCTGGCCAGGCTGTGATAGGTTCTCCCACTCCTGAGCCTACCAGCCTGAGTGGTAGCAGATCGAGTCACTCTATCAGAGCAGGTGCAGACTGATTAACCACGGGCGTCAACACAGAAGCTGTGTCTGGCAGAACCTTTACAGTACCCCCCCCCTTTTATGAGGGGCCACTGGACCCTTTCTAGGTGGACCTGGATTATTGGGGAACCGAAGATGGAACCTTCTGAGCAATACCCCAGCGTGAACATCCCGGGCGGGTACCCAAGTCCTCTCCTCAGGCCCGTATCCTCTCCAATGGACCAGGTACTGGAGGGAGCCTTGGACCATCCTGCTGTCCACAATCTTGCCCACCTCGAATTCTACCCCTTCAGGGGTGAGAACAGGGACCGGAGGTTTCCTCGAGGTAGCCAAGGATGGGGAGCAGCGTTTCAGGAGGGAGGCATGAAACACGTCGTGTATATTCGAAAAGACGGGGGTAACTCCAGTCGGAAGGAGACAGGGTTAAGGACCTCAATGACCTTGTACGTCCCTATATACCGGGGAGCACATTTTTTGGACGGGACTTTAAGGCGCAAATTTTTAGAAGACAGCCACACCAGATCCCCGACCACAAACAAGGGGTTAGCAGAACGTCTTCTATCTGCCTGAG
The DNA here is from genome assembly GCF_050947455.1 of Rhinoderma darwinii. Lineage (NCBI taxonomy): Eukaryota > Metazoa > Chordata > Amphibia > Anura > Rhinodermatidae > Rhinoderma > Rhinoderma darwinii. Next base: position 485,431,483 of record NC_134687.1, read on the forward strand.
TCTTTTGTATGCTCTGGGACGCCTCTAGGTTCTTCTGAACCTGGGCCCAGACTGTGCACAGTTCCCAATGAACGACATCTACCTCGGGATTGTTGGAACCACCAGGTGAAACGGAAGAGAACTGTGGATTAAACCCAAAATTACAGAAAAAGGGGGAGACCCCTGACGAGTTAGTGACCTGGTTATTAAGGGAAAATTCGGCGAGGGAAATGAAGGAGACCTAATCATATTGACAGTCAGAGATAAAACACCTTAAATATTGTTATAGAGACTGATTAGTCCTCTCAGTTTGGCCATTCGTTTCAGGATGGAAGGCCGAGGAGAAGGACAGATCAATCTCCAACTTTTTACAGAAAGCTCTCCAAAACAATGAAACAAATTGTACCCCTCTGTCAGAAACAATATTGACAGGAACCCCATGGAGACGCAGGATGGGTTTGACAAACAAGGTAGCTAACGTCTTAGCATTGGGTAGTTTCTTGAGGGGCACAAAGTGGCACATCTTACTGAAGCGGTCTACTACAACCCACACCACCATCTTGCCTTGGGATGGAGGCAGATCGGTGATAAAATCCATGGAGATATGGGTCCAAGGTCTCTGGGGAATGGGCAAAGAACATAGTAAGCCCGCTGGTCGGGACCTGGGAGTCTTGGACCAAGCACAAATTTCACAAGCGGCGACATAGGCCTTAACGTCTTTAAGCAACCCAGGCCACCAATAGGTTCTAGAAATGAGGTGCTTGGTACACAGGATGCCTGGATGGCCAGATAGTGCAGAGTCATGATTCTACCTGAGTACCCTTAGCCGGAATTGCAGGGGAACAAACAGCTTGTTCTCAGGAAGGTTCTCGGGAGCTGAACCTTGATCAGCCGCAATTTCGGAGACTAAGTCTGAATCCACTGAGGATATGATTATACCTGGGGCAAAACACAAGCAGGATCCTCCTCCTCCGGAGGGCTGGCCATGAAGCTACGCGACAGCGCATCAGCTTTAAAATTTTTATACCCAGCCCTACAGGTGACCACAAAGTTGATTCTAGTAAAAAACAACGCCCATCGAACTTGTCTCGGGTTTAACAGAAAAAACTAGAAAAAACAGATTCTTGTGGTCGGTAAGGACCGTTACCTGGTGCCTAGCCCCCTCCAGGAAGTGGCGCCACTCTTCAAATGCCCATGTAATGGCAGGGGGTAGGGAGACGGACAAGTGAGCCCTAATCTACCCGCCACTCTGTCCCTGCCTACTTGCAACGACCCGCCCTAGGCGACGGGGTACAACTGGGCGGCGGTCCCTGCGCTCAGTAAGTGCACGACAAACACGACAAACATACAAAGGAACACAAGCAAGGAAAAGGGTCCGTTGCCCACGGCAACACCGTGAGCAACCAGAGTGGTGAACGAGCCGAGTCAAGCCAGGAGTGTGCGAGGTACAAAACGAAAAGCAGAAGAGTAGTCGGTAAGCCAGGGTCTGTATGGAGCAGGATCAAAAATAGCAGGAGCTGTAGCTGGGCCAGGAAACCACAAGGAAAGAATCACAAGCACTGAGGGACAGGAAGTGCAGGCTTAAATAGACCGAGGGCGGGAGCTAGCTGAGTCTGGCCAGGTTACGATAGGCTCTCCCACTCCTAAGCCTGCCAGCCTGAATGGTGGAAGCAGGAGTCAGTCTCAGGGATGTATTCTCAGGTGCTGACTGATTAGTTCTGGGAGTTAACCCCCGAAGCTGTGCCTGGCAGATCCTTTACAGCCCATTTAATGGCTAAGAGTTCACGGTTGCCAACATCATAGGGGGAGAACTTCCTGGAGAAGTAGGCACAGGGATGGAGATGGGTGAGAGACCTAGTACCCTGGGACAAGACAGCACCCACTCCCACCTCGGAGGCGTCAACCTCCACAATGAATGGCTCCATCTGGTTAGGCTGAATCAGCACTGGGGCAGAGATAATGCACCTCTTAAGGACCTCAAAAGCCTGGACCGCCTCCGGAGGCCAGTGCAGGAGATCGGCACCTTTGCGAGTAAGGTCCGTAAGAGGCTTAGCGATGACCGAGAAGTTAGCAATAAATCTCCTATAATAATTAGCAAACCCCAGGAAGCACTGTAAAGCCTTCAGGGAGGCAGGTCGGACCCATTCAGCCACAGCTTGAACCTTGGCAGGGTACATGCGGAATTCGTTAGGAGTGAGGATTTGACCCAAAAATGGTATCTCCTGCACCCCAAACACACATTTTTCGGTTTTAGCAAAGAGTTTGTTTTCCCGAAGGGCCTGGAGCACCTTCCTGACATGCTCAATGTGCGAGGACCAGTCCTTGGAAAACACAAGTATATCATCAAGGTACACTACAAGAAATACCCCCAGGTAGTCTCTTAAAATCTCATTTATGAAATTCTGGAAGACCGCGGGAGCATTACACAACCCAAAGGGCATGACGAGGTATTCGAAATGACCTTCGGGCGTGTTAAACGCAGTCTTCCACTCATCCCCTTCTCTGATTCGGATAAGGTTGTAAGCCCCCCGTAGATCAAACTTAGAAAACCATTGGGCCCCCTGAACCTGATTGAAGAGATCAGGAATCAGAGGAAGGGGATATTGGTTCCTTACAGTGACCTTATTCAAGTTTCGGTAATCAATGCACGGCCTAAGACCACCACCCTTCTTCCCTACGAAGAAGAAGCCAGCACCTACCGGAGAAGTAGAGGGACGAATGTAACCCTTGGCCAGGCTTTCCTGGATATGTTCTCTCATGGCTTCACGTTCGGGACAAGAGAGATTAAATATCCTACCTTTAACCCCTTCCCGCTCCTGGACGTATTATTACGTCATGGCAGCTGTATCGTTCGCGCTCCATGACGTAATAGTACGTCTCGGGAGTAACGGCCGTTTCGGCCGTCCTCCCGACACATACAGGAGCTGTGACAGCTGCTGTCTTGTTCAGCAGCTGTCACAGCTCCTACAGCGGGGACCGATCTCTGTGTCCCCGCTGATTAACCCCTTAAAAGCCGCGTTCTATAGAGATCGCGGCTTTTTAGGGGTTAAGCTGCCATCGCCGGCCTGCTACACGATAGCGGCCGGCGATGGTGACTATGGCAACCGGACACCAAACAATGGCGTCCGGCTATGCCATAGACGGAAGCCTAGTGGGTCCTGACAACGTCAGGACCCACTAGGCTTGCTGTCAGTGAGTAGCTGACAGTTCTAATACACTGCACTACGCATGTAGTGCAGTGCATTAGAATTGCGATCAGGGCCTCCTGCCCTCAAGTCCCCTAGTGGGACAAAGTAATACAGTAAAAAAAAAGTTAAAAGAAGTTGTGTAAAAATAAGAAAATAAAAGTTTTAAAAGTATTAAAAGTAAAAATCCCCCTTTTTCCCTTATCAGTCATTTATTATTAATAAAAATATATAAACAAACAAATAAACTGTACATAATTGGTATCGCCGCGTCCGTAACGGCCTCAACTACAAAATTATTTTGTTATTTATCCCGCACGGTGAACGCCGTAAAGGAAAATAATAATAAACCGAACCACAATCATAATTGTTTGGTCACTTCACCTCCCAAAAAATGGAATAACAAGAGATCAAAAAGTCGCATGTACCGAAAAATGGTACTGATCGAAACTACAGTTCGTTACGCAAAAAATAAGTCCTCGCACGGCTTTATTGATTGCAAAATAAAAACGTTATGCTCTTAGAATAAGGCAACACAAAAAGTAAATGATTGTTTACAAAACGTATTTTATTGTGTAAACGCCATAAGACATAAAAAAACTATAAACATCTGGTATCGCCGTAATCGTATCGCCCCGCAGAATAAAGTGAATATGTCATTTATAGCGCACGGTGCACGCAGTAAAAAAAAAAGAATAAAAAAACAATAGTAGAATTGCTGTTTATTAGTCACCACGCCACCTAATAATAGAATAAAAACTGATCAAAAATCCGCATGCACCCCAAGAAAACTACAATGCATTCCTCAAGGGGTCTAGTTTCCAAATTGGGGTCACTTTTGGGGGGTTCCCAATGTTTTGGCACCACAAGACCTCTTCAAACCGGACATGGTGCCTAATAAAAAGGAGGCCTCAAAATCCACTAGGTGCTCCTTTGCTTCGGAGGCCGGTGGTTCAGTCCATTACCGCACTAGGGCCACATGTGGGATATTTCTCAAAACTGCAGAATCTGGGCAATACGTATTAAGTTGCGTTTCTCTGATAAATCCTTTTGTGTTATAAAAAAAACGGTATAAAGAGGATTTTCTGACAAAAAAAATTATTTACATTTCACCTCTACTTTGCTCTAAATTTCTGTGAAACACCTAAAGGGTTCATAAACTTTCTAAATGCTGTTGTGAATACTTTGAGGGGTCTAGTTTCTAAAATGGGGTATTTTATAGGGGTTTCTAATATATGGGCCCCTCAAAGCAACTTCAGAACTGAACTGGAACCTAAAAAAATGAGGCAATACTTTGCTTCTTACATTATACTGATAATGAGCCGTGCCCACCCCGAGATGACCCCAGTTTTGACCGTTTGTATAAACGGAGACCCCTATTAGACCGTTTCAGTGCCTGGTTTTCCCAGCATTCACCCCCAAGAAGTGTATTTCTATTGATGAGTCCCTGGTACATTTTAAGGGAGGGTTCAATTCCGCGAGTACCTGCCGGGTAAGAGGCAAAGTATGGCGTGAAGATGTATAAGCTGCGAGAGTGCATCAGGGTATACCTACAGGTTTAGGCTATATGAAGGAAAGGCCACCCCCAAACCAGACTGCATCCTGGGCTACAATAGGTACATGGGAGGTATGGACTTGTCAGATCAAATCCTGAAGCCCTACAGCGCCATGCGGTGTGGTATAAGAAGCTGGCCGGGCACATCATACAGATGGCATTGTACAATGCGTACGTGCTACGTCGATGTGCAGGCCAGACGGGAACTTTCCTGGAATTTCAAGAGGTGATTATCAAGAACCTAATCTTTAGGGACCAGTACTTCTGGAAGCGGGGCCACACGCATCGTACCAAGGCGGCAACACTTTCCAGGAGAAGTTCCCCAAACTGGCAAGAAGGGAAAAAGTCAAAAGAGGTGCAAAGTCTGCTATAAGGGATGACACAATATATCAATGTGACACGTGTCCCGAATAACCAGAGCTCTGTATGAAAGTCAGTTTTAAAATTTATCATACATCCCTTGGTTTATAATTTACCCCAATTTTACTTACCCTTATGCACTCCGCACAGCTTATCCCCCCTCGTCTTTCCCCTCTGAGCCCTGCTGTGTGTCCAGGCAGCTGATAACAGCCACATGTAGGGTATTGCCATACCCGGGAGAACCCACATTACAGTTTATGGGGTGTAGGTCTCTGTTCAAAATGCTCACTACACCTCTAGATGAATGCCTTAAGGGTGTAGTTATTAAAACGGGGTCACTTCTTGCGGGTTTCAACTGTACTGGTACCTCAGGTGCTTCTGCATACATGACTTCGCACTAGAAAATCCCCAGTAGGCCAAATGGTGGTCCTTTCCTTCTGAGCCCTCCCATGGGCCCAAACGGCAGTTTATCACAACAAATGGGGTATTGCGGCACTCAGAACAAATTGCGCAACAGAATGGGGTATTTTGTTTCTTGTGAAAATAAGAAATTTTCAGCCAAAACTACATATTATTTGAAAAAAATAATTTTGTTTTCATTCCCAGCCCAATTCAAATAAGTTCTGTGAAAAAACTATGGGGTCAAAATGGTCACAACACCCATAAATGAATTCCTTGAGGGGTGTAGTTTCCAAAATGGGGTCATTTGTGGTTGGTTTCTATTGCTTTGATACCTCTGGGGCTCTGCAAATTCGACATGCCACCCGAAAACCAATCCAGTAAAATCTGGACTCCAAAGAACACACAGCGCTCCTTTCCTTCTGAGCCCTCTCATGGGTCCTAACGGCAGTTTATCACCACAAATGGGGTATTGTCGCACTCAGGAGAAATTGGGCAACAAAATGGAGTATTTTATTTCTTGTGAAAATAAGAATTTTTTGCTAAAATGACATATTATAGGAAAAAATATATATTTTTTTTAATTCCCAGCCCAATTCAAATAAGTTCTGTGAATAAACTATGGGGTCTAAAAGGTCACATTACCCATAAATGAATTCCTTGAGGGGTATAGTTTCCAAAATGGGGTCACTTCTGATGGGTTTCCGTTGCTTTGATAGCTCTGGGGCTCTGCAAATGCGACATGGCACCCGAAAAGCAAACCAGCAAAATCTGTACTCCAAAGAACACACAGCGCTCCTTCCCTTCTGAGGCCTCCCATGGGCCCAAACGGCAGTTTATTGCCACAAATGGGGTATTGCTGCACTCAGGAGAAATTGGGCAACAAAATTGAGTATTTTGTTCCCTGTGAAAATAAGAAATTTTGATAAAAAATTACATCTTATTGGAAAAAATGTCATTTTTTTAATGTCACAGCCCAATTGAAATAGGTGCTGTGAAAAAACTGTGAGGTCAAAATGCTAACAACAACCATAAATGAATTCCTTGAGGGGTGTAGTTTCCAAAATGGGGTCACTTTTGGTGGGTTTCCATTGCTTTGATACCTCTGAGGCTCTGCAAATGCGACATGGCACCCGAAAACCAATCCAGCAAAATCTGGACTCCAACAAACATATAGCGCTCCTTTCCTTCTGAGCCCTCCCATGGGCCCAAACGGCAGTTTATCACCACAAATGGGGTATTGCCACACTAAGGACTAATTGGGCAACAAAATGGGGTATTTTTTTCCCTGTGAAAATAAGAAATTTTGATCACAAATTACATTTTATTGGAAAAAATGACATTTTTTTCATTTCACAGCCCAATTCAAATACGTGCTGTGAAAAAACTGTGCGGTCAAAATGGTAACAACAACCATAAATGAATTCCTTGAGGGGTGTAGTTTCCAAAATGGGGTCACTATTGGGGGATTCCTACTGTTTTGGCACCTCAACACCTCTTCAAACCTGGCATGCAGCCTAAAATATATTCTAATAAAAAAGAGGACTTAAAATGCACTAGGTGCTTCTTTGCTTCTAGGGCTTGTGTTTTAGTCCACGAGTGCAGTAGGGCCACATGTGGGACATTTCTAAAAACTGCAGAATCTGGACAATACATATTTAGTAGTGTTTCTCTGGTAAAACCTTCTGTGTTACAGAAAAAAAATGAATAAAATTGAAATTCAGCAAGAAAAATGAAATTTGCAAATTTCACCTCCACTTTGCTTTAATTCCTGTGAAATGCCTGAAGGGTTAAATAAACTTTCTAAATGCTGTTTTGAATACTTTGAGGGGTCTAGTTTTTAAAATGGTTTTTTTTATCAGGGTTTCTAATACATAGGCCCCTCAAAGCCACTTCAGAACTCAAGAGGTACCTTAAAAAAAAGGCTTTTGAAATTTTCTTAAAAATATGAGAAATTGCTGTTTATGTTCTAAGCCTTGTAACGTCCAAGAAAAATAAAATAATGTTCAAAAATCGATGCCAATCTAAAGTAGACATATGGGAAATGTGAACTAGTAACTATTTTGGGTGGTATAACCGTCTGTTTTACAAGCAGATGCATTTCAATTCTGAAAATTGCAATTTTTTCAAAGTTTTCTCTAAATTTTGCAATTTTTCACCAATAAACACTGAATATATCGACCAAATTTTACCACGAACATGAAGCCCAATGTGTCACGAAAAAACAATCTCAGAATCGCTTGGGTAGGTTTAAGCATTCCGACGTTATTACCACATAAAGTGAAATATGTCAGATTTGAAAAATGGGCTCTGAGCCTTAAGGCCAAAACTAGGCTGCGTCCTTAAGGGGTTAAGGAGCTTAGCTCCTGGTACCAAATCGATTCCACAATCGTACTCTGTATGAGGAGGTAACTCTTCGGAGGCTTTTTTCGAAAAAACATCAGCGAAATCCTGAATAAACTCAGGTAGAGTGTTCACCTCCTCAGCGAGAGAAAGCAAATTAATAGAAAAACAGGACGTCATGCATTCATTACCCCATTTAGTAAGATCCCCGGTATTCCAGTTAAACGTGGGATTATGCATCTGCAACCAAGGAAGGCCTAAAACCAAATCGGACGATAATCTCTGCATGACCAACACCGAACACTGCTCCGAATGAACACCCCTACAACTCACGACTCAGCAGGTCCTAAATTACCGAAGGCGGAACGGTCTAGTCCCATTAAGGAAAAGAGTAGCTCAACCGCCATTCAAGGAGCCTCTGTAGGAACTTTAACCGGGGTCTTCTTCCCTTTCGGCGATCTGAGTTTCATTGCCGACTGCCATGGAGGAGAGGCACGCAAAGGAGGTAAGAAGTCCTTCATCTGGGACGGCATCCATGACGGGACCTCAACGGGTTGTAAATCCTGGAGTGGCCAGACCCTTTCAAGATCTGCAGGCGTGTGTATGTGGAGCCGTTTAACTTCCTTCAACTCCGCTATGCCAAAGGGATACAGCCAGGAATATTTCAGATTGTGCGACCTAAGGAGGTCCAGTAAGGGTCTCAGGAGACATCTTTTGGCTAAGGTAGAGGGTGCGATATCTTGAAAGAAGGCTAAGACTACATCGCCATATCTCACCTCACCCCGTTCTCTGGCCGCTTCTAAAATCTGTGCCGTGTCCTCAAATGAGAGGAGACCGCAGATGACATCTCGAGGCGGCTCGTTGTTTCTGGGTTTGGGTCTGAGGGTTCTATGAATCCATTCCACTATCATGCCAGCTGCCCTACCCGGATTAAGTAAGTCAAAGAAAATCTTACCCGCCACTTTCCTAAGGGCATCAGGTGCCTAGGATTGCGGCAAACCTTTGATGCGAACGTTGCGTCTGCGGCTTCTGTTCTCCTGATCTTCGATGAGAACCAGGGCTTTGTTCATCTTCTCAGTATGTTGTTCCACTTGGATGGCTAGAGCTCTTGAAAAGTGGATCACCTCTGAGCACGAGGATTCCAGGTCCTCGACCCTGTGTCCTATCTGTTTGACCTCTGTTTTTATATCTGCAAGTTCTGTCAGCACCGGGCGCAGGAAAGACTAAGGGTATGTTCACACGGCCTATTTACGGACGTAATTCGGGCGTTTTTGCCCCGAATTACGTCTGAAAATAGCGCCTCAATAGCGCTGACAAACATCTGCCCATTGAAAGCAATGGGCAGACGTTTGTCTGTTCACACGAGGCGTATATTTACGCGCCGCTGTCAAATGACGGCGCGTAAATAGACGCCCGCGTCAAAGAAGTGACCTGTCACTTCTTTGGCCGTAATTGGAGCCGTTATTCATTGACTCCAATGAATAGCAGCGCTAATTACGGCCGTAATTGACGCGGCGTTCAAGCGCCTGCACATGCCGGTACGGCTGAAATTACGGGGATGTTTTCAGGCTGAAACATCCCCGTAATTTCAGCCGTAACGGACGCCCTCGTGTGAACATACCCTTAGTGATCTGAGCCGACGAGGTCTCGCTGTGATCTGCTGTGCTGTCCACATCAGAGTCCTCAGCAGTGTCTGTATTTCCACCAGCCTCCGCCGGCATCTTAAGCGCTCTGGCGGGAGAATGTGCATTCCTCTTGTTCCAATATTTAGGTAAGTCCGACTGGTTTTTCCCTAATTTGGGAGTGCCAGGCTGGTCACTCGCTCTGTCTTTGCCAGTTTTAACCACCTTGGTCCGCTAAAAATCAGCTAAAAGGGCTACAAGAAGCAAAGCTACGTCTGAGCTACAGGCTCAAGCATCCATCTCACTCATCGGTCAGGCTCCGCCCCCACACAGAGTTTTTTGGCGCTGTTTTTGACGCAGAAACCACGTCTGAATCAGCGCCAAAAAAACATCCAAAACCGCCTCCCATTGATTTCAATGGGAGGCGGAGGCGTTTTTTGTCCGCTCACAGTAAAAAAAGGCAGCATGCTCTTTCTTGCCGTGGTTCCGCCTCTGACCTCCCATTAAAATCAATGGGAGTCAGAGAAAGCGTTTTTCACCCACGGCACTAAACCTCCGCAGCAAAAAAGGGAACAAAAAAAATAAAACATCTGTACTTATCTAGTAGTCTGTGTTTCCTCCTCCAGGCCGGCCTCCTGGGATAACGCATCATCCCAGGTGACCGCCGCTGCAGCCAATCACAGGCTGCAGCAGTCCCCTGGGATGAAACGTCATCCCAGGATGCCAGCCTGCTAGCAGGCCAGTTAATGCAGCAGTTTTCCGCAGCGGAAATTCCGGGTGAAAAACTGCACCAGTTTGGTGCGTTTTCTTCGCCACAATCCCCTGCGGCACACTACACGGCACCACAACAAGTGAAAAGATGGACCCACTTATCGGAGGTTGTCGTGAAGTGGCAAGTGGGCTTATACAATTTGATCAAAATGTTAACTAAGAACCTCATGTTCATTGATTAATATTGTGGACGTGCTGTCCTTGTTTCTCCACTTCAACCAGTATATTTATAGATTCTTTCTTTTTTTTTTTTATTTCTGGTACCAACACTCCACGCTTTTAACCCAGCTGATTTTAATTTAGGAATGACCTCATAAGTGTTTCTGCTCTTGTGCTCTCAGTTGGCCACTGGGGGCACATCTAAAGGTGAGTTCATGCCATCTTTTCACTTGTTGTGGTGCTGTGTGGTGTGTCTGTTGCTGTGGTGCTGAACTTGTGGGAGGATGTAGCCCAGTGCCAAGGTGGCTTGGCCTTCCAGCAGGGGTGCTTCTGGGCCACTGGGTTGCTCCCTCTGTGGGATTTGATCAAAATGTTAACTAAGAACCTCATGTTCATGGATTAATATTGTGGATGTGTGGTCCTCGTTTCTCCTCTTCAACTAGTATATTTCTTATATGGTGTGTGATGTTCATTCAGTTCTTATGTAGGTTTGATAAATTATCTGAAGGATGTCTGGGTTCAGCTCCCATTCTCCTGGTAGCAGAAATTGTCTGATCCAACGAACTGCTGAGACATTGTTCACTCCTCTTATCTGGACTGCAGATATCTCGGATAGATGAATCTCGGGCCACTGCATTATGTGAGCACACTCCTATTCCAACACTGATATCCTGGTGCCTCCCTGCTTGTTGAGACAAAAGACTGACACTAAGTTGTCCGACTGAACCTTGACATGAGACTTCAGCAGAAGATTATGGAAATGAAGTAAGGCCAGTCTGACTGCTCTCAATTTTTGAATGTTCGAAGATAACGTCTGTTCTTCCAGTGACAAGACTCCTTGAGACAAACTTCCCTGAAGAAGTGCCCATATCCGCAGACTGAGGTATCTGTAGTCAGGACCAACTGCTGCTGGGGAGAAAATTACCTTACTAAGGAGAGGTTTTTTTTCCAAAAGCCACCATCTTAGGGTTTGCCTGGTGATAGGAATTAAAACCTGACAGTCTATATAGAAAAGATTCTTCTCCCAAGCTCTGAGAAGAATGGACTGGAGCTGTCTGAGGTGGGACTTTGCCCATGGAATGGCATCTTTAGATGAAGTCAGATATCCCAGAATCCTCATGATTGTTCTGAAGGATAACAGGTGGTTAAGAATGATGGGACTGAGGGAGGAGATGGTCAACTTCTTCTCTTCCAGCGAAAAAAGATTTTCATGACCACAGAATGTATAATTAGACCTAGAAACTTCAGAGATGTTACAGGTGTTAACTGAGACTTTTGAAGATGGATCAGAAAACCGCTGTAAGTGCCTAACGTTTGTTTGGATATGCTCTAACAGGATTTTCTTAAAAAAGCAGCCTTGACAAACCAGTTGTCTTGATATGGAATTAAATGTATCTCCTAAATGCGCAGGTAAGCGGCCAAGACTACTGAAATCTTGGTAAAGACTCTTGGGGCTAAAGACAGGCCGAACGGTAAAGCTGTGAACTGCTATTATTGATATGCGCCACCATGTGAAACTCCCTGTGATCCTCTGAGGTCTATAAAGAAATGCCAACTGTTGTCTGGCTTTGGCACTGCAGATACATGGAAATAATGTATGAGTGAAGTGGGACAAATTTCAAGGCACCTTTCTTAGAAACTCATCCAATAAGGTGGAAACTTGAGGACTACTGTCTGAATTTACTATTTTTCTAGCTGGGTTAGAGACAAATTCAAGGTGGTCACTGCACTAAATGGTCGTGAGGACCCAAAGCTCTGTTGTAGATTCTTTACAAGCTGGAAGGAGATGACTCAACCTGGCTCCAACCACAGGATTTGAAGACTGGGTGTCAAAAGTCGTTCTTGGTGCTGTTATTTCCTGGCTTCTTATTTAGTTTCATTCCCTTGTAATCTATTCTTTTAGTAGGGTGAAAAGGCCTTGAGTCTCTGAGGAGAAAATAAAATAAGTATTAACTTGTTACCTTTATTATTTGGGGTGGTACATTTCTGGGCATTATGATTGCAATTATACCATATATGTGTATTGTTATTTTTTTTTAAACTTATCATATACAACCACTTTTCGTGGAAAAAATGCTTGTTTTATTTCATAAAGCTTTTAGTCCCACTACGGAACTTTACAATGTGATCCTTTAATTACTGACATAATGCTTTGGTATATAATATACTAAAGCATTATTGCCTGCCAGTACTAAATTGATTGCATCGAGAGGCGCCAGTGAGAGAGGGAGTCCCCTCCCTCTAACGACCTAGATGCCACGGTTGCTATTGACTGTGGCATCTAAGGGGTTAAATGGCCAGCTGCTGCTGTAGATTGCCCGTGCACTCACCATAACACAGCTGTCTGTCATAGTGGTCTTATGTAGGGCAATCCATGGAGGCTTAAAGGGGTTTTCCACCTTTAAAAAACAATTATGCAATACTATTTATATATGTATTAAAGTATTTTTTTTAATATACTTACCGTTTCAAAGGTGTAGATGTGTTCTAATACCGTCTAGTGTCACGTGACTCCACCACCATCGGAACTTTTGTCTTCCACTGACTCCCCGTTTGGTCTTTTTCATGCATGATTTCTGGACGAGCTCCTCTTCCGGTTTCTTCACTAACGGTGTGTCATCTATGACGTCCCTTTCGTGTTCTCTTCCGATCTACGTGTTCTTGAAATTGCACCTGCGTGTTCCAAACTATTTAACTTTTTCACGCATGCGCTGTTTGAAACATCACAGACAGTGCCGCCATCAGTGCAGTACTAGTGGTACTACCGTCAGGGGCCCGGCCGCAAGGCTGAAGAAAAGGGGCCCGACGGACAGTCGTCGCCCCCCCCCTCGCAACCCTCACGGGCCCCCCCTCGCAATGCTCGCGCCCCCCCCTGCAGACCTGTTGCAACTTCACAAACTGGACGAATAACTTCAGCATCGTAGAGGAATAACAGAAGGGGAAGATGCAGCATGAGAAGCAGAAGCTGCGTGTGGAGATCCCGCCCCCCAGACACGTCCTTCTCTATACAGCCGACTGGACCAGCAGGCTGGTGAGTGTGTGTCCTCCTCTCCATCCTGCTTCCCTTTCCTCCTAACCCCACTTATAGAATATATAAAGTATGTTAACATGTTTTTATTTTTTTTCATTTTCCTAGCGTTTTTTTGCCACGATTTTCGCAATTGTGGCAAAAATGTTGCAGTTTTGTGGCGATTATATAAAAATCGCGGCAAAACCGTGTAATTTGTGCTGCGATTCCGAAAATTGCATAAAAAAAAGGATACAAAACATGAAAAAGTAGTGCTATATTCTCACAGTGCAGTCAAAGCACATTTGTGGCGCGATTTTGCAAAAATTGTGGCAAAAAAATGGGATTTGACCGCACTGTGTAACTAGACTAAGGCCTTATTCAGAGAGCCGTGTTTGGTCCGTGATATACGGAGAGTGTATCAGTTGTATTTCCCAGGCCGACCACAATTCATGGAGCCGGACGCCTAGCATCACAGTTATCAATGCTGCTAGGAGTCCCTGCCCTCTCCACTGGAATACTGCCCCATACTGTAATGATGTTTTCAGTACGGGACCGGGGACAGTATTCCTACGGAAACGGAGAGACTCCTATGATTATAGATAACTGTGATGCTAGAAACCCGGCTCTCTGAACTGTGGTCGGTCCGGGAAATATGGCCGATACACGGTCCGTATATCACAGACCTAATATGTACGTCTGAATAAGGCCATTTACTTGTCTCTTATTTTTGGTGCAGATTGTGCACTGAAAATTCACTACAAATTACAATATAAGGCTATATTCAGACGAACGTGTGTGAAAACGGCCGTGAATAACGGACGTTTTTCACGGCCGATTTGCACACGTGCGGGGCCCGTTTTCACAGATCCCTCATAGACTTGAATCTATTGAGGGATCCGTGAAAATGCACAAAAATAGGACATGTCCTATTTTTTTTACAGGCCCTTCCTGGGCCGCCATCAGGGGGGGTATTAGGGGTACTGATGTGAGAGGCCCGGCCAAACCTAATTGAAAGGGGGGCCCGGCAACTGCCGCGACTTGCCTTTGGTAGAAAAAAAAAAACAGGCCCCTGCAATGGGGCCCGTTTTTTTCACCAAAAGAATGTCGTGAGCTGCGGGCCCCCCTTTCAATTAGGTTTGGCCTGGCCTCTCACATCAGTACCCCTAATACCCCCCCTGATGGCGGCCCTGGGTAGCATGGGGGTCGTCATGGGGGCCGCCAAACACCGCCCGCCCGCGCGACCGATCGCGCACACCCGCAAACTCCGCACCCGCGAGCGCGCACACGCAACCGCACGCACCTGCGACCGCCTGCGCACCCGCGACCGCCTGGAACCGCGCACCGAATTTTGAGGCAGATTTTGACCTGCCCACACTATCTTGCCACGTTTTTTGCTGCGTTTTTTGCCTGCGGCGATTGAGGACAGCAGACAAAAAACGCACCGAAAAATGCATTTTCTGCCTCCCATTGATTTCGATGGGAGGTCTGAGGCGGAACCGCGGCAAGAAAGGACGTGCTGCTTTTTCTTTTTTCCGTGACTGACTCCCATTGAGGGTAGGAACACACTAGGCATGAACACTGCGGATTTTATGCAACACATTTTATTGTGGAAAATCGGCAGCGTATTGCAGTCGCAGCAGAGTGGATGAGATTTCAACAAATCTCATCCACACGCTGCAAAAAAAATTGACCTGCAGTGTGGCTTTTTAAGCCGCAGCATGTCAATTTATTCTGCGGAATCGCTGCTCCTCTGTTGCGGAAATGCTGCGGTTCTGCCGCAAAAATCACAAATGAGAAAAAAAAAAAAGCCACTTTTTAAAATTTCTAAAAAAGTTTAGACTTGCCCCGGCCGTAGTTTAGGTGACGCATCTCGCTCTTCTGAATGTAGCCCCGCCTCCTGGGATGATGCTGTAGACCATGTGACCGCTGCAGCAGTCACATGGGATGAAACATCATGACAGGAGGCCGGGCTGCGCTAAGAATAGAGGATTGCGTCACCAGGACTACGGCCGGGGGAAGTCTAAACTTTTTTAGAAATTTTAAAAAGTGCCTTTTTTTTCTCATTTGGGATTTTTGCGGCAGAACCGCAGCATTTCCGCAACAGAGGAGCAGCGATTCCGCAGAATAAATTGACATGCTGCGGCTTAAAAAGCCACACTGCAGGTCAATTTTTTTGCAGCGTGTGGATGAGATTTGTTGAAATCTCATCCACTCTGCTGCGACTGTAATACGCTGCCGATTTTCCACAATAAAATGTGTTGCATAAAATCCGCAGCGTTCATGCCTAGTGTGTTCCTACCGCGGTCGAGCGCGCGTTTGAGGTCGAGCGCGCGCTTGCGCAAGCGGGCGGTATTTCACGGCGGTGTTTGATGAGAGGGGGGCCCGCAGCTCACGGCGGTGTTTGATGAGAGGGGGGCCCGCAGCTCACGACATTGTTTTGGTGAAAAGAACAGGCCCCATTGCAGGGGCCTGTTTTTTCCTACCAAAGGCAAGTCGCGGCAGTTGCCGGGCCCCCCTTTCAATTAAGTTTGGACGGGCCCCCTACAGTAGTACCCCTAATACCCCCCTGATGGTGGCCCTGGGCCCTTCACACGGTCCGTTAAAGTAACGACCATGTGAATAACCCAATAGAAATATATGCAGCTCTCCCGGACCTCTTACATAAGAATATATTTGTATGTGCATTATGATGTATATGATCTATTTGATGACTTTCTCTTCCTCATATTCTTTTTCTTTCTTCTTTAAGCCTCATTTGGGAAATGGTGTCAATACAGTGTGGTAATCTTGTTGAGATTTGTTCAGCACCTGCGAGTGCTCTGTTGCATTGATTGGGACACTGTTGTCCTTTACAATCTGTTTTTTTATGTCATACTGTGATGATTAAATTTTTACTTTTCAATAAAACGAGTTTAAAAAAAAGAAATACATGCAGCTGTGAGACGACCATTAAAAAAAACTTCCTTCACAAGGACGATTAACACGCTAGTCTGAATAAGCCCTAACTCATGTGAATGGGGTTTGTCAAAGCCCCATGCATGTGCAGCAGAAAAAAAATCTGCATGGAATTTAGGACGTGCTGCTGATTTATAACCCCTTAACGCGATATCACGAGCTGAGCTCGCTCCATACACAGCGGGTGACGGCTGTGTTATGCAGCGGACACCTCACTGCAATAGGCGGAATCAAAGATCACTTTGATTCCGCCCGTTTAACACCTTAAATGCTGCGGTCAATCGCGACCGCTGCATTTAAAGTGTTAGAATCAGGGGGGCGCCCCCTGAAACAAGCCATCGCGCCCCCCCTTCCCCGCGGCACGATCGGCTGTTAACAAGGGTTGTTATAGCAGCCTGGGGGCCCAATGAAAGCCCCCAGGTCTGCCATCTTTGTACTCCTTTGAAGCTCTGCCTCTGGCAGGGCTTCAAAGGAGACTCAGAATCACGATATACTGCAATACTTTAGTATTGCAGTATATCATGAAGTGGATGATTATTACAGTGGATCGCTGCTTCAAGTCCCCTAGGGCGACTAATAAAAAAAGTAAAAAACAGCTAAAGTTTTTTTTTTTATGTTCCAAAAATAAATAAAGTATTAAAAGTTAAAAAAAAAAACTTTTTCACGTTTTTTCCCTAAATCAGTGTTAAAAAAATAAAAGTTAACATAACTGGTATTGCCGCGTCCTTAAAAGTCCGAACTGCCACAATATAGAGTTGTTTAACCCGCTGGGTGAATGCCGTAAAAAGAAATAAATATATAAAACACGCTGGTTTTTGGTCACCTTAGCGCTAAAAAAAAATGAAATAAAAAGTGATCAAAAAGCATATAACCCAAAATGGTATCGGTGAAAACTACAGTTCGCCCTGCAAAATTTAAGCCCTCACATCGCTAAATTGATGGAAAAATGAAACAGTTATGGCTCTCAGAACATGGCGACAACAAAACATTTTTTTAATTTAGCAAATTTAGCAAATAGATCTATTTAAAACATAAAGCAAAACATATAAATTTGGCATCGCCGTAATCGTATCAACCTATAGAATAAGGTGAATATGTAGTTTTTACCGCCTGATGGATGCCATAAAAACAAAACCCCCCAAAAAATTGCGTAATCGCTGTTTTTTGCCCATTTCACCCCACAAATGATTTTTTTTCAGCTTCCCAGTACATTATGCGGTACAATAAATGGTGCCATGAAAAACTACAACTTGTCCCGCAAAAAACAAGCCCTCATATAGCTATATAGACGGAAAAATTAAAAAAATTATAGTTTTTGGAAGGTGGGGAGCAAAAGACAAAAGTGAAAATCCGAAAAATGGCTGAGGAGGGAAGGGGTTAAATCAGCTGCATGCCTATTATGTTGCAGAATTGTAACGTATTTCATGCTTTACAATGTAAAGGGTTAATTTGCTGTAAATCCCTAGCAAATTCTGTAAAGCACACATTGAGAAATTTGGTGCACAAAATCTGCATCAAAACTGTAATGTCGGGGTAGGGAGACAGACAGGTGAGCCCTAATCTACCCGCCACTCAGTCCCTGCCTACTTGCACGGCCAGTCATAGGCGACGGCGTACAACTGGGCGACGGTCCCTACGCTCAATAAGTGCACGACAGACAAACAGACAAGGGTACACAGAAGCTAAGGGAACACCGTGAGCAACAACAGTAGTGAACGAGCCGAGTCAAACCAGGAGTGTACGAGGTACTAAACGCAGAGCAGGAGAGTAGTCAGTAAAGCCAGGGTCAATTCGAAGCAGAGGTCAATAGTACTAGCAGGAACAGCAGAGCCAGGAAACCAGACAGAATCACAGGCAATGGAAGAGCAGGAAATGAAGGTATAAATAGACCGAGGGCGGGAGCTAGCTCCGTCTGGCCAGGATGTGATAGGTTCTCCCACTCCTCAGCCTACCAGCCTGAGTGGTAGCAGATCGAGTCACTCTATCAGACCTAGGAGCAGATGCAGACTGATTAACCACGGGCGTCGACACAGAAGCTGTGTCTGGCAGATCCTTTACAGTACCCCCCCTTTTATGAGGGGCCACTGGACCCTTCCTAGGTGGACCTGGCTTATTAAGGAACCGAAGATGGAACCTCCTGAGCAATACCCCAGCGTCAACATCCCGGGCGGGTACCCAAGTCCTCTCCTCAGGCCCGTATCCTCTCCAATGGACCAGGTACTAGAGGGAGCCTTGGACCATCCTGCTATACACAATCTTGGCCACCTCGAATTCTACCCCTTCAGGGGTGAGAACAGGGACCGGAGGTGTCCATGAGGTAGCCAAGGATGGGGAGAAGCGTTTCAGGAGGGAAGCATGAAACACGTCGTGTTTTTGAAAAGACGGGGGTAACTCCAGCCGGAAGGAGACAGGGTTAAGGACCTCAATGACCTTGTACGGCCCTATATACAGGGGAGCAAACTTTTGGGACGGAACTTTAAGATGCAAATTTTTTTAAGATAGCCACAGCAGATCCCCGACCACAAACAAGGGGTTATCAGAACGTCTTCTATCTGCCTGAGTCTTTTGTATGCTCTGGGACGCCTCTAGGTTCTTCTGAACCTGGGCCCAGACTGTGCAGAGTTCCCGATGAACTACATCTACCTTGGGATTGTTGGAAACACCAGGTGACACGGAGGAGAACCGTGGATTAAACCCAAAATTACAGAAAAAGGGGGAGACCCCTGACGAGTTACTGACCCGGTTATTAAGGGAAAATTCGGCGAGGGGAATGAATGAGACCCAATCATATTGACAGTTGGAGATAAAACACCTTAAATATTGTTCTAGAGACTGATTAGTCCTCTCGGTTTGGACATTAGTTTCAGGCTGGAAGGCCGAGGAGAAGGACAGATCAATCTCCAACTTTTTACAGAAAGCTCTCCAAAACAATGAAACAAATTGTACCCCTCTGTCAAAAACAATATTGACAGGAACCCCATGGAGAAACAGGATGTGTTTGACAAACAAGGTAGCTAACGTCTTGGCATTGGGTAGTTTCTTGTGGGGCACAAAGTGGCACATCTTACTGAAGCGATCTACTACAACCCACACCACCGACTTGCCTTGAGATGGAGGCAGATCGGTGATAAAATCCATGGAGATATGAGTCCAAGGTCTCTGGGGAATGGGCAAAGAACATAGTAAGCCCGCTGGTCGTGACCTGGGAATCTTGGACCTAGCACAAATTTCAGAAGCGGCGACGTAGGCCTTAACGTCTTTAGGCAACCCAGGCCACCAATAGTTTCTAGCAATGAGGTGCTTGGTACCCAGGGAGGTGCTTGGTACCCAGGATGCCTGGGTGGCCAGATAGTGCAGAGTCATGATTCTCCCTGAGTACACTTAGCTGGAATTGCAGGGGAACAAACAGTTTGTTCTCAGGAAGGTTCCCGGGAGCTGAACCTTGATCAGCCGCAATTTCGGAGACTAAGTCAGAATCAACAGAGGATATGATTATACCTGAGGGCAAAACACAAGCAGGATCTTCCTCCGAAAGAGGGCTGGCCATGAAGCTACGCAACAGTGCATCAGCTTTAATATTTTTAGACCCAGCCCTATAGGTGACCACAAAGTTGAATCTAGTAAAAAACAACGCCCATCGAGCTTGTCTCTGGGTTAGCCTCCGGGCAGATTCTAGGAAAACCAGATACTTGTGGTCGGTAAGGACCGTTACCTGGTGCCTAGCCCCCTCCAAGAAGTGGCGCCACTCTTCAAATGCCCATTTAATGGCTAAGAGTTCGCAGTTGCCCATGTCATAGTTACTCTCAGTGGGCGAGAACTTCCTGGAGAAGTAGGCACAGGGACGGAGATGGGTGAGGGACCTGATACCCTGGGACAAGACAGCATCCACTCCCACCTCGGAGGCGTCAACCTCCACGATGAATGGCTCCATTTGGTTAGGCTGAATCAGCACTGGGGCAGAGATAAAGCACTTCTTAAGGATCTCAAAAGCCTGGACTGCCTCCGGAGGCCAGTGGAGGAGATCAGCACCTTTGTGAGTAAGATCCGTAAGAGGCTTAGCGATGACCGAGAAGTTTGCAATAAATCTCCTGTAATAATTAGCAAACCCCAGGAAGCACTGTAACGCCTTCACGGAGGCAGGTTGGACCCATTCAGCCACAGCCTGAACCTTGGCAGGGTCCATGTGGAATTCATTAGGAGTGAGGATTTGACCCAAAAATGGTATCTCATGCACCCCAAACACACATTTTTCGGATTTAGCAAAGAGTTTGTTTTCCCTAAGGGCCTGGAGCACCTTACTGACATGCTCAATGTTGGAAAACACAAGTATGTCATCAAGGTACACTACAAGAAATACCCCCAGGTAGTCTCTTAAAATCTCATTTATGAAATTCTGGAAGACCGCGGGAGCATTACACAACCCAAAGGGCATGACGAGGTATTCGAAATGACCTTCGGGCGTGTTAAACTCAGTCTTCCACTCATCCCCTTCTCTGATTCGGATAAGGTTATAAGCCCCCCGAAGATCAAACTTAGAGAACCATTGGGCCCCCTGAACCTGATTGAAGAGATCAGGAATCGGAGGCGTGGCTTGGACATGGCGCTGACCAGACGTGCTGCTTGAGAGCTCCGCTCCTGCACTCCTTTAACCCGATCATAAGCTCATTAAAAAGCATCCTTTTACTTGCCTAATGGTCAGGAAATCCAAGGCCTCCACGGGGACTCCTTATTGCACTCGGCAGATGTCTGCAGCCGGCTCCATCCAGCGATTTCTGACCGACGTTGCTGCTGGAACATCTTCTAAGATGGCGCCGATGAAGGAGAGGCGAGATGGCACCGGGACCTTGCTTCCTGAGGGGATATCATCTGCGGCTGGCGCTGCTGCATCAGGTACCGTTAGTACCTTCTACTCACTATCCGGTTCGTCTGGGCGGATTCCCTCCCGGCTGGATGGGGTAACACCGAGCTCTTCTGGGGCTGTGATGGCGCTGCCTGTGCGGGACTGCTCGCCACGTGGTGCCTGTCATGGCGGCCGGGTCTCTCTATCATCCTTCCCTCATGTGCTGGGCCTGCATTGCTGCCTTCTACCTCTCCTACAGATATGGCTATTCATCCCTCATCTCCACTGGGAGTTTCTACTGTCCTAGGGGATGATTTACAGGGCTTGAGACGACAGTTATCAGCATTACCCACTAAGCAGGACATGGAGCGTTATGTTAGGGTATGTTCACACGGCCAAATTTCAGACGTATACGAGGCGTATTATGCCTCGTTTTACGTCAGAAAATACGGCTCCAATACGTCGGCAAACATCTGCCCATTCATTTGAATGGGTTTGCTGACGTACTGTGCAGACGACCTGTTATTTACGCGTCGTCGTTTGACAGCTGTCAAACGACGACTCGTAAAAATACAGCCTCGTCAAAAGAAGTGCAGGACACTTCTTTCAGACGTTTTTGGAGCTGTTTTCTCATAGACTCCAATGAAAACAGCTCCAAAAACGAGTTGGTAAAAAAATGAGTTGGTAAAAATGCGAGTTGGTAAAAAAACGTCTGAAAAGCAGGGTCTGTTTTCCCTTGAAAACAGCTCTGGATTTTCAGACGTTTTGGTTGACTACGTGTGAACATACCCTAACCGTCTTGAGATGACGTACAAGTCAGAGATACAATCTCTTACCACCAATCTATCCCAATTGTCCGATCAAGTGCAGCGTATGGAAAGCGATGTTTCAGTTATTTCACAACAGCAAGTTTCTCATGACGCCCGATTGGATCAACACTCTCATCAGATTCATGCGTTATTTAACCTTGCTGAGGATCATGAGAATCGGAACCGCCGCTATAATATTCGGCTTCGGGGCATTCCTGAGGATATCTCTCCGGGTCAACTCATCCCTGCTTTACAGTCTCTATTTAACACCTTACTGGGGCGCCCTGCTGATGACCCTATGGAGCTGGATAGAGCCCACAGGACCCTGGGCCCTCGGAAACCGGATCCTGATAGGCCTAGAGATGTGCTATGCCGTGTCCATTTCTTTTCTCTCAAGGAGCAGATAATGAGGAAGGCCCGAGATAAAGGCGAGGTTTTATTACAGGGGGCTGAGATTCAGCTGCTATCTGATTTGTCCAGGATGACTCTGGATAAACGCAGAGTGCTACATCCTTTGCTGGATGTGTTGAGGGAGCATGAGATCTCTTATTCTTGGGGTCACCCCTTCCAGCTGCAGGTTCGCAGGGATGGGACATTACTGAGTGTTCGGGACCCAGGGGATGTTCCGGACTTCTGCGCTGCTCTCCGTTTACCTCGAGTCTCCATACCTGATTGGCCTTATGTTCCCGTTCCGCCGCCGTGTCCACGGTCGCGCAGGCGAGGTCGTTCTCCTGCTTCTCCTATGCGGCGTCATGAGGGTCGCCCCGCTGAGCCGATCTGATATCCTTCTTATGTTTCTTTGCGGTCTGTTGTCAGAGCTCAATGCAACAGCTATTGTGTTCCTCATCTGAAGCAATTGCATTCTGTGTTTCTTATAGCCATTGCTGTCTGTGTTTACCTCTCGTTATAAATGATTGCTGCTGGAGATCTGATAGCTAATTGGTGTAGGTCGACTGCTGTTAATGCGCTACAAAAGCGAATGCTTAATATTTCTATAAATTCCATGTTTTGCTAACCTGTATGTGCACTTATGATGACATTGAATGTATCCAGGAGTGTTCTCCACTGAGGTATCTTTAGGTCTATACTAATGCTGCATACCATTGTCTCACTACTATTGGGTATCATGCTAAGTGCCTTGGTTTTCCTTTCTCTTATGTTCTATCGTTATTTGCTTTATTGTAATTTGCCGGGTTGGGGGGTGCGGGGCACTGGCTAGTCCTTGTCCTGACACTTCTCCTCTTAGGGACTCACTGGTTGACTCCGGTGTCTATTAGATTGTTTCTCCTTGAGTAGCTCAAGGAGTGGGTGATTATTTCGCCCGTTCGTCTGTCTTTGTTGTCGTGTCTCCCCTCCTTGTCTGTCTTGTTCTATTCACCACTGCTTTAGCGCATTCTATTTGTGTGTTCCTCTGGTTGGAGGAAGTGATGGCACAATTGAAAGTCTGTACCTTAAATGCTAGGAGGCTTAATGTCCCGGAAAAACGCTCGCAAATTTTATATAACATGCACAAAGAGCGAGTACATATCTTGTTCCTACAGGAGACTCACTTCCAGGTGGGCCATACGCCACAATTTACAAATCAATATTTTCCGACTTGGTTTCACAGTGCCAACCCGGAATCCAAGTCCAAAGGGGCTAGTATATGTCTCCACAAGTCACTCTCTCATAAACTCATTGATGTTTTGGTTGACCCAGGAGGTCGGTATGTTTTTCTCAAATTGTCCATACACAATAAGATTTTTACTCTGGCTAACTTGTACCTCCCCAATCAGGACCAGGCTAGAGTGGGTCGCTTGTTTTTGAAGAAATTGGAAGAGTTTACCGAGGGCGTTTTAATTGTGGGAGGAGATCTTAATCTGACTTTTGATTCCAGGCTTGATACCTCCTCGGGCAGGTCTACTGTTCCTAAATCGCACTTGGGGGCACTAAAGACTATGATGCATTCCATGCAATTGATTGACGTGTGGAGGATTCTGCACCCTCAGGTAAGAGCGTATACTTACTTCTCCCCATTGCATAATATGTACAGTCGGATAGACGCTTTTTTGATTAGTCACCATTTGCTTACCTGGCATCCTACTACTAATGTGGGTCCCATGATCTGGTCAGATCATGCCCCGGTGTTTCTGACTCTTACGTTTCCTCACTTGGTCCCGAATTTTCAGTCTTGGAAACTTAATGACAATCTATTACGGGATACAGTGTGTGTGTCGGCTCTTAAGGACTTGCTTTCCGGGTTTCTCGAGGTCCATGAACATGACCCTACCCCCTTGCCACTCCAGTGGGAGGCACTGAAATGTGTCATTAGAGGAGTCCTAATAAAACACGGGGCACGTTTGAAGCGAGAGAAAGGGGTAACTATTGCACGTCTCCTGACTCAGATTCGGGATTTGGAATCATGTCATAAACGAATTCCATCTTCACAGGTTTTTGCGGATCTTACTACAGCGAGAGAATCCTTACGCTCCCTCATAGATCAGTCCCACGCCCGGTTTAGGGATCGGATGAGGAAGCACTCCTACGAATTTGCAGACAAGTGTGGTAGGTCTTTGCGTGGATATTGCATCCCCGTACACAAGCGTCCTACATCCCTAAAATTCTATCTCCCTCGGGCAACGAGGTTCATGACCCGGCGGGTATTACTGATTGCTTTAGACATTATTACTCGGCCTTATATAACATTAAAGGTCAATTTCACGATATTCAGGCTGAGGCGTTGCGGGATAAAATCGATCATTATGTGCACAATACTGCGTTGCCGTCTTTGGAGGATGGGGAGTCTTCGGGGCTCGAGGAAGATTTTGTGGAATCAGAAGTGGAGCGTGCTATTGGAGACTCACCCATGGGCAAGAGTCCAGGGCCCGATGGGTTTAACAACAAATTTTATAAGACATTTAAGGCTCAACTGGCTCCCTTTTTGACGAAAGTCTTTAATTCTGTGTCTTCCTTGTGTCCCTTTGCGCCCCAGTCCCTCGAGGCTCACATCACCCTTTTACCAAAGCCAGGCAAGGATCCAACATCTTGCGCTAACTTCAGACCCATTTCACTAATTGATGTAGATGTAAAACTTTTTGCGAAGTTGCTTGCCTCTCGTTTGTCACCGTTGTTGCCTGGCCTGATACTGGATGATCAGGTGGGGTTCGTATGTGGTCGGAAAGCACGGGATAACACTAACAAAACTCTCCTTTTAACATCATACTGCCAATCCCGTAAGATACCGATGTGCTTACTCTCGGTAGATGCCGAAAAAGCCTTTGACAGAGTGCACTGGGTGTTCCTCCGCAGTGTCCTGGCGCAGGTTGGCCTTGGCACTACTATGGTGGATAGGATAATGGCATTATACCATAGACCTACGGCTCGGGTTCGTGTTAATGGATTTCTATCTGATTCCTTGTCTATTGCTAATGGCACGAGACAGGGGTGCCGACTCTCGCCTCTATTATATGTTCTGGTCATGGAACACCTGGCCGTGGCACTGCGGAGCAACCCTAATGTTAATGGTGTACGTGTTGGATCACAGCATCATAAACTGGCGCTTTATGCAGACGATCTCCTTGTATACATTACAACTCCCATGATTTCTTTGCCATCTTTGACTGAGGAATTTGAGCGTTTTGGTCATCTAAGCAATTTTAAAGTTAATTACTCTAAATCTGAGGCCTTGAATATATCTCTTGATGCTCCTCTGGCTACCCATCTCGCTCGGGTTTTCCCATTCAAATGGCAAACTACGTCCTTAAAATACCTGGGGGTGCATGTTCCCACGCAACAGGCAGACCTGTTCGCCTTGAATTACACGCCTATTCTGCAGCGTACTTTGAAGGAATTGGCAGAGTATGGTGGGAACCGTATGTCATGGTTTGGGCGTATCAACGCGGTCAAAATGGATATTTTGCCCAAATTTTTATACCTTTTCCAGACCGTCCCTATTGTAGTACCATCGGCCTTTTTCAAGACCTTACACAGGGCCATAACTAAATTTGTGTGGGGCGCCTCTAAGCCTCGCATCCGTTTTGCTGTCCTTAGTCGTCCAAAAGTAGATGGGGGCGCGGGTCTTCCAGACTTTAAACGATACCATCAAGCTGCATTGATTATGAGGGTAGTGGATTGGTTCCGCTCGGAAACAGGTAAGCAATGGGTGCGCATCGAAGGTGACATGTCTCCTCTTGCATTGTCCTCTCTGCCGTGGTTGACTGTCCTACAGCGCCATATGCTATCTTTGCCTTTCCTCACACGTCAGTTTCTTGTAGTCTGGGAGCGAATCTTTGGTGCTGCGGGCCTTGTTCATCGCCCGGGTCCTCTGACTCCTCTCTTTGACAACCCCTCCTTCCCTCCGGCGGTGGGTGTTGACACATTCCTCTGTTGGGAGAGAGGAGAGGGTGGATATTTGGCTGAGACCCTTACTCCTGAAGGGGCCATCTTATCAATGAATGTTGTCTCTGAGGCCTGCCCGGGGAGACGATCAACCTGGTGGTCATACTTACAGTTGCGTTCCTATCTCTCTTCCATGGAAGACTGTCTGGTGTTGTTACAGGATAGGACTCCTTTGGAACATTATTTGTCTTTATCAACTGCCCCTTCTCATGTCTTGTCCTATTTACATGGGATTCTCCTGCCCAAATTTTCTTTCTCTCAACTGTCCTTCACTACTGCATGGGACGAAGAAATGGGGGTTCAACATTCTGAAGAGGAATGGGGTACTTCTTTCTTTTTAGCTCACAAACTACCAACGTCTTGTTTTGCTCAAGAAAAAAACTACAAAATACTCACCCGGTGGTATCGTTGTCCTGCTTTGTTGCATAGGATATTTCCTGAAGTGTCTGCTGATTGTTGGAGGTGTGGGGAGGCTCCTGGAACCATGTTGCATATTTGGTGGGACTGTCCCAGGATACGTCCCTTCTGGGGAAAGATTTTTGACTTGGGCAACAAGCTCTTTCACACTGAGGTCCCGACCTCGGCTTCTATAGGATTACTCTCCATGGTTCCTGGATCACTCCCACACCTCAAAAGGGGTGTCTTTAGGCATTTCCTGACTGCGGCGAGAACGGTGATACTTCGTCACTGGAAGTCTCATACTGTTCCTTCTTTGACGGAATGGGTAACAGAGGTGAACGGGATTATGAGGATGGAGGAATTGCTGTCCGCTGACAGGGGCAAGTCTGTGCTCTTCGTCCAAACTTGGGCAGTGTGGTCTGGATTCCGGGGTGGTACTGATCTACCTCTCTGGCTGGATGGAAGGTTCTGAGCAACTTCTGTGATCTTACGCCATGCGCTATGTCTGTCTGTGTTTCCCTTTGTTGTCTGGTGTCTTGTGTTGGTGTTATAATATATTTGTGGCACTTATACGTACCAACTCTTACTTCACTGGGGCCTGGTCCCCATGTTTATTGCACTATCTTGATGTGAACATGGTACAGTTAGTACCACTGTATTTTGATTCATGCGCACTTTAGATGGCTGGGAGGTTACCTCCCATTGGTGTTCATGAATTTTATATACTGTTCATATACTGTAAAAATCTGTATTTTATATTGCGTGCAAATTTTTTTTTGCCAATGTTGTACAATGTTTTATATGCTGTAATCTTTTTTTGCAAAATAAAAATCTTGATAAAGAAAAAAAAAAGAGATCAGGAATCAAAGGAAGGGGATGCTGGTTCCTTACAGTGACCTTATTCAAGTTTCGGTAATCTATGCACGGCCTAAGACCACCATCCTTCTTCCCTACGAAGAAGAAGCCAGCACCTACCGGAGAAGTAGAGGGGCGAATGTAACCCTTGGCCAGGCTTTCCTGGATATATTCTCTCATGGCCTCACGTTCGGGACAAGAGAGATTAAAAATCATACCCTTAGGGAGCTTAGCTCCGGGTACCAAATCGATTGCGAAATCGTACTCTCTATGAGGAGGTAACACTTCGGAGGCCTTTTTAGAAAAAACATCAGCGAAGTCCTGAATAAACTCAGGTAGAGTGTTCACCTCCTCAGGGAGAGAAATAAAATTAACAGAAAAACAGGATGTCATGCATTCATTACCCCATTTTTTAAGATCCCCAGTATTCCAGTTAAACGTGGGATTATGCATCTGCAACCAGGGAAGGCCTAAAACCAAATCGGACGATAATCCCTCCATCACCAGTACAGAGCACTGCTCCAAATGAATGGAGCCAACAATGAGTTCAAAAACAGGGGGATGCTGCGTAAAATAACCATTAGCAAGTGGAGTGGAGTCGATACCAACTGCCGGGACAGGTTTAGGCAAATCAATCAATGGCATAGCTAGAGACATAGCAAATTCCACAGACATAATATTAGCAGAAGACCCTGAATCCACGAAGGCACTGCCGGTGGCAGACCTACCCTCAAAAGAGACCTGAAAGGGAAGCAAGATCTTATTAGGTTTCATATTTACGGGAAATACCTGTGCGCCCAAGCGACCTCCCCGATGGTCACTTAGGCGCGGAAGTTTTCCGGCTGCTTATTCTTACGCCTTGGACAGTTGTTCACTTAATGCTTGTTATCCCCACAGTAGAAGCAGAGACCATTCTTCCTGCGGAGCTCTCTATGTTGTTGGGGAGACACGGAGGCCCCGAGTTGCATTGGTTCATCCGAGATTCCCATGGAAGAATGAAGCAACAGAACCTCGGGAGCCATCATGGGGGAGCCAGAGGAGAAGGCACAAAAACGTTCAAGTCGTCGTTCCCTGAGAGGTCGGTCAAGACGTACCGCTAAAGCCATAACCCGATCTAGAGAGTCAGAAGAGGGATAGCTAACTAATAGGTCTTTCAGGGCGTTCGACAGACCCAATCTAAACTGGCACCTCAAGGCAGGGTCATTCCACCGAGAAGCTACGCACCACTTCCTAAAGTCAGAACAGTACTCCTCAACGGGTCTCTTACCCTGACGTAAGGTCACCAGCTGACTCTCGGCAAAGGCAGCCTTGTCAGTCTCGTCATAGATGAGCCCAAGACCAGAAAAAAAAAGGTCAACAGAGGAAAGTTCAGGGGCGTCAGGAGCCAAAGGGAAAGCCCATTTATTGGGGGCCGTATTGGAGCTGGGACATAATTATACCCACTTGCTGGCTCTCAGAACCTGAGGAGTGGGGTCTTAATCGGAAATAGAGCCTACAACTCTCCCGAAAGGAGAAAAAAGTCTTCCGGTCCCCTGAGAACCGTTCAGGCAACTTGAGGTGGGGTTCAAGAGGTGAGATGGAGGGCACTACCTGGTTAGCATCACGCTGGTTGTACCTCTGAGCCAGGGCATGGACCTGCAGGGAGAGACCCTGCATTTGCTGAGCCAGGGTATCAAGGGGGTCCATAGTTGTGTAGGAACCAGGGTAGAAAAGGTATATGGGCCTGTGTGTTAAGGATCTGCCAGGCACAGCTTCTGTATCCACGCCCATAGGTAATCAGTCTGCACCTGCTTCTATGTTTGTGAGACTGACTCCATCTTCCACCACTCAGGATGGCAGGCTTAGGAGTGGGAGAGCCTATCACAGCCTGGCCAGACGGAGCTAGCTCCAGCCCTCTGTCTATTTATACCTGCCTTTCCTGTTCCTCCTTGCTTGTGATTCTTCTCTGTTGGTTTCCTGGCCCTGCTGCAGCTTCTTGAACTACTTGTCCCTGCTTCGTATTGACCCTGGCTTACTGACTACTCTTCTGCTCTGCGTTTGGTACCTCGTACACTCCTGGTTTGACTCGGCTTGTTCACTACTCTTCTGCTCTGCGTTTGGCACCTCGTACTCTCTTGGTTTGACTCGGCCCGTTTACTACTCTTGTTGCTCACGGTGTTGCCGTGGGCAACTGCCCCGTTTCCCTTTGTTCTGTGTTTCCTTGTCTGGTTGTCTGTCGTGCACTTACTGAGTGTAGGGACCGTCGCCCAGTTGTACCCCGTCACCTAGGGCGGGTCGTTGCAAGTAGGCAGGGACTGAGTGGCGGGTAGATTAGGGCTCACTTGTCTGTTTCCCTATCCCTGTCATTACACTGTGATTATGTAATGTCGGGGTAGGAAGACAGACAGGTGAGCCCTAATCTACCCGCCACTCAGTCCCTGCCTACTTGCACGGCCCGTCCTAGGAGACGGCGTACAACTGGGTGACGGTCCCTACGCTCAATAAGTGCACGACAGACAAACAGACAAGGGTACACAGAAGCTAAGGGAAATGGGCCGGTTGCCCACGGCAACACTGTGAGCAACAAGAGTAGTGAACGAGCCGAGTCAAACCAGGAGTGTACGAGGTACCAAACGCAGAGCAGGAAAGTAGTCAGTAAAGCCAGGGTCAATTTGAAGAAGAAGTCAATAGTACTAGCAGGAACAGCAGAGCCCGTAAACCAGACAGAATCATAGGCAAAGGAGGAGCAGGAAATGAAGGTATAAATAGACCGAGGGCGGGAGCTAGCTCCATCTGGCCAGGCTGTGATAGGTTCTCCCACTCCTCAGCCTACCAGCCTGAGTGGTAGCAGATCGAGTCACTCTATCAGACCTAGGAGCAGATGCAGACTGATTAACCACGGGCATCGACACAGAAGCTGTGTCTGGCAGATCCTTTACAAAAACCGCGGGTAATTCTGCAGGTAAAATAGTGCATACGTTTTTAGGTGCGGTTTTTACATTTTGATGTGGAAATAGGTGCAGGTTTTATGCTGCAGATTTATATTTTTTTTTAAACTAGTCAAAAACAATTCGCAAGCGGAAACACAAGATAAATTGACATGAGCACAACATAAGAACACAAGAACCATATGTTTTTTTTTAGTGGTCCCAGAAAATATACCCACCACATCATATCGGTGCTTAGTGGTTCTTACATAGTCCAATATATGTTGGATCCTTTATACTAATTTTAACCTTGTAAACGGTGTATTGTGTATTTCCATGTACCAATAAAGATTGTGATTTTCTATTTTCATACCATTGATAGTTTATGACTCCTTGTGTTCTTTTGTTGTGCTCATGATATTTTGGAGTTTCTTTCCCTTTGACACTTTGGGGGTGGTACGCTACATGTGGGAACCACCTAAACTTTGACTTATTGTCTTGTGAGACTAATGTTTATCAAGATAAATTGACATGTAGCATATTTTCAAATACCCACCGCGGGTCAATTTTTGTGCAGAAAATGCGACATTTAGATAAGATTTATTGATCTCATTTACTTTGCTGGTACTGTATTACACTGCGGAATTGCCGCACGAAAATACCCGCGACAAATTTGCACGTAATAAGTATCGTGTGTGTAATGTCTATGGCCACGGCCTGTCGTTTTGACTTACCCTCTGCCGGCCGCGGCCATGGACATGTGAGTTCTCGGCGGCATCTCCCTCCTGAGAGACGCCGGGACTCACTTCCTGGTCCCGAGACTGTCTCCCGCAGGGCGCGCGCACCCGCGCGTGCACAGCCTTAAAGGGCCAGTGTGCGTACAATTGCAGAAAATCTGCAATCAGTCCAGAATGCTGCTGGACTATAAAAAGGGCTCTGCCCTCTTGGTCATTGCCTGAGCATTGTTGTGTACCTAAAGTTTGTCTTGCAAATGGTCTCCTAGTGTTTTCCAGTTCCCAGTGCTACCCGTTCCGGCTGCCTGTACCCTGTATCCTGTGCTACTGTGCCTCTGTGCCATCTAAAGTTGAAGTCGAATTGTGTCTTCCGCTGTATCTACTGTATCACACCCCGCCGGGTGTCTGTCTACTGCTGGAGCCTCATCTTCAGCCTGAATCACCGCTACGGTCTACATTGCCTCAGGTACCCTTCCTGGACTATAGACTTTGTATTGTACCTGTTTGGCCAGCTGCTATCCCGCTACGCGGTACCTTCCAGTGGGTCCACACCCTGTGCCGTGACAGTACATTCAAGCCATGGACCCCGCTGGTCCATTCAAGGGCCTGTCACCCTCCCAAGCCATGTGTAGCGCCCATGGCCGCGGGCCGTCGGGTTTACTCACCTCCCGACGCCCGCAGCCATTGATCTGTGAGCGCTGGCCTCCGTCTCCCTCCTAGGAGATGCCAGCGCTCACTTCCGCTCCGTTCGGCTGGATCCCATAGGGTGCGCGCGCACGCTCGCGCCCGGCCTTAAAGGGCCAGCTCGCGCAATTAGGAAATCGTCATCACCATCAACTGCCACGATTTCCTGGTCTATAAGAAGGCCCCTGGCCTTCTAATCCTTGCCTGAGCGTTGTTAGTCTTTCCCAGTCTGTCTCGCAAATGGTTCCTTAGTGTCTCCCGTTCCAGCTGTTACCCGTGCCCTGTTACCGTTCCTGTATTCCGTATTGTTCCTGTGCCTACCCGCGTTCCAGTGTCTTCTGCCACGTCAAGTGCCATCTGCCACGTCAAGTGCCATCTGCCACGTCAAGAGTCACCGGATACTGCCCGCCACGTCTGGCGCCACTTGCCGCACCTGCCTCCATCTGTGCTGAAGCCACAGCCACCGCCCGGACTATTTCAGGTACCCAAGCATACTGTCTACCATTTACTTCTGCTTAGACTGTGACCTGGTCAGCTGCCTCCCCGCTACGGCGGAGCGGCCTAGTGGGTCCACAGACCCTGTGCCCGTGACTGTACGCTCAGGCCATGGAACCCGCTGGCCAGCCCAAGACCCCAGTACAGAAGATTCAGACAGAGATGCATGACCTACGCACACGTCAGGATCAACTCCTTGAGGCGGTGAATTCTATCCTGGTCCGCCTGGATCTACTCGCTGTTCCACCCCCGGTTCTTCCCCCTGAAGCTGTTGCCGTGCCACTGCTTGTTGCTCCCCCTGTTTGTTCCGGATCCTCAGTTCCTCTGCCTCTTCCTCCTCGCTACGACGGTGACCCCAGAGCATGCAGAGGATTTCTCAATCAATGCACGGTGCATTTTAGGCTACGGCCTCATCTCTTCCCCTCCGAGGAGGCCAAAGTGGCATTTATTATCTCCCTCCTCACTGGCAAGCCCCTAGTATGGGCGAACCCAATCTTGGAGCAACAAGGACCTGTATCCGCGGACCTAGCCTTGTTCCTGCAGTCCTTTTGTGCCGTGTTCGAGGAGCCGGGTCGAACATCCTCTGCCGCAGCCACTCTGTTGACCCTCAAGCAACAAGGCTCCACAGTAGGGGAGTATGCTATCTCCTTCCGTACCCTAGCAGCCGAGCTGGCATGGAACAATGAGGCACTGGTGGCGACCTTCTGGCAGGGACTGTCCTCTCACATCAAGGACGAACTGGCAGCCCGCGACCTTCCTTCTACCTTCGATGCCCTCATACTGTTAGCCACCCGGGTTGATATGAGAATCTGGGAGCGCTCTCTAGAGGTTCGTCAGGAGAGCTGGGCCCACAGACCAGCACCCTCTGCCCAGAGACCACTATTGTCCACTCCTAGTGCGCTACCTGAGGAACCCATGCAGGTAGACAGAGTCCGGTTATCTGAACAGGAGAAGCAGCGCAGACGCTCCTCTGGACTTTGTATGTATTGTGGCCTCAAGGGTCATTTTGTGCGCCAATGCCCACAGAAACCGGGAAACTCCCGTACCTAGGGTTGGTTGGAGAGGCAACTCTAGGTGGAACGTCTCCAAACGTTAAAACCTCTTCCAAATTGTCGATACCTGTGGCCATCGTCACCGGACAGGCATCACATCCTTACTCCGCCTATCTTGACTCTGGAGCGGCTGCTAATTTTATCCTCCAGGATCTAGTGGATCGGTTTCAACTACCCACAGTCCGTCTGGAGAGACCCCTGGCAGTTGCTTCTGTGAATGGTCTACCGTTGCCTGATCCGATCATGCTCATCACTGAGCCGTTGACATTACGGGTTGGAGCTCTTCACTCGGAACAGATCTCCTTCCTGGTACTACCCAAGGCTATCAATCCTATCCTGCTGGGTCTGCCATGGCTCCGTCTACACGCCCCGACACTCGACTGGAGTTCTGGAGAAGTTCTTCAATGGGGTTCCAGATGCCATAACCATTGCCTGTCACAAGTCCGTCCTGTTGTGCCCCCTCTGCCTCAGTCACTCTCCGATCTACCTTCTCAGTATGCCAGTTTTGCGGATGTCTTTTGCAAACGAGAGGCTGAGACGTTGCCTCCACATCGGAATTATGACTGTCCCATTGAACTGGTTCCCAATGCTTCTCTTCCCCGTGGACGAGTATATCCTCTCTCCTTGCCAGAGACTTTATCGATGTCAGCCTATATCAAGGAGAACTTGGAGAGGGGTTTTATTCGAAAATCTTCCTCCCCGGCCGGGGCAGGATTCTTCTTCGTTAAAAAGAGAGATGGATCTCTCCGACCCTGCATTGATTACCGTGGTCTCAATCAGATCACGGTCAAGAACAAATACCCGTTGCCACTCATTTCCGAGCTGTTTGATCGCATACGAGGAGCCAAAATTTTTTCCAAGCTAGATCTGCGGGGGGCCTATAATCTAATCCGGATTCGCCGGGGTGACGAATGGAAGACGGCATTTAACACCCGCGATGGGCACTACGAATACCTAGTGATGCCCTTCGGACTGTGTAACGCTCCCGCAGTATTTCAGGAGTTCGTTAATGACATCTTCCGAGATCTCCTCTATATGTGCGTTGTAGTTTATCTCGATGATATTCTAATTTTCTCCCCAGATCTGATGACCCATCGGAGGCATGTTCGTCAAGTTCTTCTGCGACTAAGAGAGAATCGCTTGTATGCCAAGTTAGAGAAATGCACCTTTGAAAAGAGGTCTTTGCCCTTCCTGGGCTATGTCATCTCGGATCAAGGCCTTAAGATGGACCCTGAGAAGCTAAAGTCTGTCCTGGAATGGCCACGTCCTCAAGGCCTAAGGGCCATACAGCGGTTCCTAGGTTTCGCCAATTTCTACCAGCAGTTTATTCCGAACTTTTCTTCTCTGACGGCCCCCATCTCTACCCTTACCAAGAAGGGTGTGAACGCCAAGGTGTGGACTCCAGAGGCAGAGTCCGCATTCATTAGCCTCAAGAAAGCCTTCACTTCAGCTTCAATCCTCCATCACCCTGACGTATCTCGGCAGTTTTCACTGGAAGTGGACGCTTCCTCTGTTGGTGCAGGCGCACTTCTGTTCCAGAGGAGCTCCAAAGGAAAGGCAGTAGTATGTGGCTACTACTCAAGACTGTTTTCCTCTGCTGAGCGCAATTATTCCATTGGAGATCGGGAGCTACTGGCTATCAAATTGGCTCTGGAGGAGTGGAGACATCTTCTGGAGGGCGCTGCTCACCCCATCCTGATCTTCACCGACCACAAGAATCTCACTTACCTTCAGTCTGCACAACGGCTGAATCCTCGTCAAGCCAGGTGGTCACTGTTCTTCACCCGTTTCCAATTTCTCCTCCACTACCGTCCCGCTGACAAGAATGTGAGGGCCGATGCCCTGTCCAGATCATTTGAGACGGAAGACTCGGTGGAGTCCCTTCAGACGATCATAGACCCATCCTGCGTTGTCACCGCCAATCCTCCGCAGCTTAGAAATATCTCTCCGGGGAGAACTTTTGTTCGGTTGGCAGACAGAAAAAGAATTCTCCGCTGGGGACACAGTTCTAAACTGGCTGGGCACGCCGGTGTCCGTAAAACCCAAGACCTGGTCGCTCGTCACTTCTGGTGGCCCACGCTACCTAAAGATGTTCTGGACTTTGTCTCTGCTTGCACGGTGTGTGCCTCCAACAAAGTGACTCACAGCAAGCCTGCTGGCCTGCTTCAACCCCTGCCTGTACCCAGTGCCCCCTGGCAGCACATTGCTATGGACTTCGTCACGGACCTTCCTCTCTCAGCAGGATGCAACACCATCTGGGTGGTGGTGGACCGGTTCTCTAAGATGGCACATTTTATCCCGCTGACCGGCCTACCCTCTGCTCCTCGACTGGCAAGTCTCTTCATTCTGCACATCTTCCGCTTGCATGGCTTGCCTCTTCACATTGTGTCCGACCGGGGGGTTCAGTTTACCTCCAAGTTCTGGAGAGCCCTCTGTAAACTCCTGGATGTGAGTTTGGACTTTTCCTCAGCCTATCACCCCCAGTCCAATGGGCAAGTCGAGAGGATCAACCAGATCATGGAAAATTACCTCCGCCACTTCATCTCTTCACAGCACGATAACTGGGTACAGCTTCTTCCATGGGCGGAGTTTTCATACAACAAACACACAAGTGAGTCCACCACTTCCACTCCGTTTCACATCGTGTACAGTCAACATCCCAGAGTCCCTCTTCCTGTGTCGACTTCATCTCAGGTACCCGCTGCTGACTCTGCATATGGGGACTTCCTGCAAATCTGGCAACAGACCCGGTCCTCTATTTTGCTGGCGGTCGAACGCATGAAGCGAAAGGCAGATACTAGGAGAAGAGAGCCGCCTCAGTATCTTACGGGGACTAAAGTCTGGCTGTCCTCTCGGAAAATTCGCTTGAGAGTGCCCTCATACAAGTTCGCTCCCAGGTTCACTATTTTGCATGGAAAAGCCGAGGATAAGCAACTTTGAATGATAATGGGACTTAGGCCTTGTTCACACAATTTTTTGCAGGCAGAAAAATCTGCCTCGAAATTCCTTCAGGCTTTCTCTGCCTCCCATTGATGTCAATGGGAGATCAGAGATGGAAATGCAGATGGAGATGAACAGGGCTTTATTCTCGTGCGGATCTGCTACACGCTTGTGGCACATCTGCATCAGAAATCAAAGGGAAAGCCTCCGGTTTTTGCTGTTGAAAAACACATTGAACTTTAATGGAAACGTAAGAATGGAGCATTAGTTCTCCTTACATCCTCACAATTGCTCCCCTTCCCTTAAGGCCCCATCACAACATGTTGTTGCCCTAAGTTTATCGTGCACATCAGGAAATAACGTACACTATAAACAACATAGGGGAAAATTCATATTTCTCCATTATGTCCTTTTAGCCTCCATCGGGCTGGTAGACGTCGGTATACCTTATTTTTGAAGGATGGAATAGCGTAGTAGACTTTGCTATTCTATCCTGAGAGATTCCACAAAAAAACGTATACCGCTCTTGACATTAGTATGTGGACAGTGACATCAGGGACTTCCCAATGCCGGAGTCCCCAGACAGAGCATCACAAGTGCTCTACCCATAGACTTTGTCCCTGGGAAAGCTCCTGACATCACTGTCCATATATGTAAAGTGACCTCAGGCGATTCTCCAGGGCCGGAATCAACCGGCCAGAGCATTGCCGATGCTCCGGCTGTGAACTCAGGCTTTGCAAGGCTTCGGACGTCACTTTACGTACATGGACATCAGGAACAGTGCCAGAGTCCCTGGGTAGAGTGCTAGTAGAAGGCTCCAGCCCTGTTCATGGACAGTGACTTCAGGAGTTTCCCCTGGGCCATTCCCCAGGCGATGTATACCATAGTGTCGGATACGTTTTGGCAAAATAGATCAATATCCAGAGCATTAACCGATCACTGCCTGCTCCATGGTTCCTTCACTGTAATTGACATCAGCACCAAAATCCGTTAATGCGTAAAGCGTACAAACGTGAGTGCTACACTTTCCGTTGCCCACCCTCGGTAATGGATAGGGGTGGCCCAGACATCTTGGCTGTATGGGGCCCAGAAATTCCTGATGGCGGTCCTGAGCACAGAAATCGTGGCGTTTAGCTTCAGCTCTCACAAATCAATAAGAGCACTAAAATGGCGACAGAGTTTAGAAATTTGTTAGAGCTGGGTGTAGTAGGCGGAGTAAGTCCCTGCTGCCGGCGCATTGCAAGCTGGGACACAAGTGGTGCATGCCGCGAGCAGAAACACAGGAAGAGAAACGGAACGAATATATTTAGGTAAACAAACCTCAATAGGTAAACATTACAGCGTAATGGTAAATTAAATAAATACAATTCAGAAAATGATAGTCAGGGGGCATTAATATACCAATAGAGAAGCGTTGCAGTGATTATATAAAAAAAAAAAGTACTGGAAACAACGAGCGACGGATATATCCGTCGCTATCAGGTGTTAGTTCCCGCATGGCGACGGATGTATCCGTCGCTCTGATCGGGTGGGTACTGCCAGTGTACCCACGCGATCAGCAGCAGGAGCACAGCTGTTATACACAGCCGGGCTCCTGCCCCAACTGCTGTAATCGAAGCGCGCTCCGATTCCGGCAGTTTAACCTATTAGATGCCGCTGTCAATAGCGACAGTGGCATCTAATGTAAAAAGAAATCGCAGGTCGCCGTCGGGTTTCCATGGCAGCCTGGGGCCCCCAGGTCTGCCTTCAGCAACTGCCTATTAGGCCATGCCTCTTACACTGACAGGCAATAATGCTTTGATATACTAAGTATACCAAGGCATTATATAAGCGATCTGCGGATCGCATGGTGAAGTCCCCTAGTGGGCCAAAAAAAAAAAGTAAAACAGTTAAATAAAGTTTATGGGAAAAAAAAAGATACAGTAAAAATAAAATCACTTTTTTTTCCCCAAAAAGTGGTTTTATTTAGTAAAAGTGTAAAAAAAAAAATAACACATACAAATATATGGTATTGCTGCGATCGTAACGACTCAAACAATAAAGTTAACACATTACTTAAACCACCGGATGAATGATGTCCAAAAAAAATGCAAGAGAAAACAAAGGCAAAATTCCTTTTTTCCTCCCATTCCCACCATAAAAAGTAAAATAAAAGTTCATCAATATGTTCCATGTACCCCAAAGTAGTACCAATGAAAACTACACCTTGTCCCGCAAAAAAACAAGCCTGCATATGGCTACATCGACGGAAAAATAAAAAAGTTATGGCTCTTGGAATGCGCCAATGCAAAAACAAGTAATTTTTTTTTTTTAAAGGTTTTTTATTTTGCTAACGTAGGAAAACATAAAACCTTTACATATTTGGTATGCCAGTAATCGTGCCAACCCATAGAATAAAGGTAAAATGTTATTTATGCCGCATAGTGAACGGCGTAAACTTATAACGTGATAAACAATGCTGGAATAGCTGTTTATTTTCAATTCTTTCCTAAAATAAAGTTAATAAAAGTTAATCAATATATTATATGCACCCAAAAAATGGTGCAATTGAAAAATACAACTCGTCCCGCAAAAAACAAGCCCTTATACAGTTATGTCGATGGAATAAAAAAAAAGTTACGACTCTTAGAATGCAACGGTGAAAAAACAAAAAATAATCCTTGGTCATTAACGTGCAAAATAGCCTGGTCATTAAGGGGTTAATAGCTTTAAACATAAAATTAACAGATGTGAAATTTTGTTCTCTGCCATAATTTGGTCTGGCAGAGGAAGTCCATTTACAGATGCAACCACCAACGGCCTCTACAGAGGGGTAGTGGGCAATTGGAGAAGATCCACCAGGTCTCTACGAATGAAATTAGCAGCGGATCCAGAGTCTAGATACGCAGAGATCCGATGCGTTTTTTCGCCAGACATTATGGTCACGGGAATGGACAATTTAGACAAAAGTCCCTCTTTATCCAAGGTTGTCTCTCCTACCAACCCTTGGTTTTGGGGACACAGACGCACAAGATGGCCTCCGAGGCCGCAATATAGACAGAGTCCCAAGGTGCGTCTGCGTTGTCTCTCCTGGGTAGACAGCTTAAACTGGTCCGTCCTCACAGACTCCTTTGGAGGATCAGCATCTGAGGACAGCAGGGGTTCATGCAAAGTAGGAACCGAGCTAGGGAGCCGTCCCTCCCGACGAGCTTCTTGGAATCGTTCTTGGATCCTTATATCAATCCAGCCGGCCAGAAGGATGAGGTCATCCAGGGGAGACGGTAGATCTCGGGCCGCAAGCTCGTCCTTAATCTCAGGAGACAGTCCCTTCCAGAATGTAGTTCCACAACAATCCTCCCGCCAGGGTGCGGAAGTGGATGGCGTACTCGCCTATGGAGGTGTCCCCCTGGCGTAGGTTCAGCAATGAGGCGACTGCAGATGATACTCGTCCAGGCTCCTCAAACACCATGCAAAGTGTTTGTAGGAACCCCTGGAAGTCACGGGTCTCTGGTCCTTGTCTCTCCCAGATAGAGTTCGCCCATGCAAGAGCTCTGCCAGTGAGGAGAGAGATGATGAAAGCGACCCTTGCGCCGTCAGACGAAAATGCCCTTGCATACAGGCTAAAGTGGATCTGGCACTGGTTCAAAAATCCACGGCAGGTCTTCGCGTATCCATCATAGCGGTCAGGAAGCGGCAAAGAAAATCGGGGGTCAGCACTGCCAAGAGTTGTAGCCGGAGGATCTGTACTGCCAGGAGGTGTAGTAGGAGGAACGCCAGTTTGCACCTCCAGCTGATGTGCAATAATGTTCAATGCCTGGAGAAGTTGGTCCTGTCGGGACCGGAGGTCTAGCATATCCGCCCGCATCTCCTGTGACGTCGTCATGGTCTTGTATCGACCAGCGGGGTCCATGGCCTGAGCCTACTGTCACATCGGGTACGTGGACCCACTGGGCCGTACCGCCTTGACAGTATGGCAGCTGGCCAGCAGGACAGTCTATAGTTCGTATAGTGTACCTGTGAAAGCTCAGACAGTAGCAAGACAGGCTCGGCTGGGACTAAGCAGAAGGTAGGCAGCAGGCAGGCGCCAGGCGTGGTGTAGCAGGACAGGTGTGGTACTCAGCACAACACGACTTCAGCTCAGCACGGCACTAGACCAGGATAGCACGGGATACAGGTTACAGGCAGAAGGAAGACCATTTGCTTAGACAAACTTAAGGTAGGAC
The DNA here is from genome assembly GCF_050947455.1 of Rhinoderma darwinii. Taxonomy (NCBI): domain Eukaryota; kingdom Metazoa; phylum Chordata; class Amphibia; order Anura; family Rhinodermatidae; genus Rhinoderma; species Rhinoderma darwinii. Next base: position 485,472,114 of record NC_134687.1, read on the forward strand.
AACAACACTCAGGCAAGGCAGGAAGGGGCTGGGCCCCTCTTATAGTCAATAACAACCGCCGCAATTAATTGGTTGACAGAGGGAGGGGGCTCCCTGTATCCCCCCGCGAGCGATTGCAGAGTGCCGATGGTTGCTATGGCAACCAGGAAGCCTAGCAACGACTTTCTGGTTGGCCATGTATGGAAGCCTATTAGGCCCTGCTGCAATGCAGGCTATACCTGAACAGGTAATCAGGCAGCCAGAGGGTAAACAGAAAGTCCAAAACAGAGCTAGTGGAAATCAGGCACAGCAGAGGTCAAAACCTGCTGGGAGCAGATAATCAAAATCGGTAAACAAGGAGTTAACGAGAGACAAGCCGAGGTCAATTTCCAAGAAGTCCAGAAGTCTAGGGCACAAAGTAAGAGAGAGCTTGATCACAACACCTAAAAAAGGAGAAAAATTCACAATAAAGAAAGAGGGAGGCCAGGTATAAATACCCCACCCTACACCTGACAGGAAGTAAACAGAACCGCCCAGAAGCTAGATCAGTAGTCATGGTGATCTTAAAGACACAGATGCTTCCTAACACTGTGCATAATTTCTGAAAAACACTTGTGGGGTCAAAATGCGCACTACACCTCTAGATGAATTCCTTGAGGGATGTAGTTTCCAAAATGGGGTAATTTTTCGGGGGTGCCCAGGAATGAATCCAGCAAAATCAAAAGCCAAATAGCGCTCCTTCTCTTCTGAGCCTTGCTGTGTGCCCAGACAGCAGTTTATGACCACATATGGGGTATTTCCCTACTCTGAATAAGTTGCTTCACAAATGTTGGGGTGCTTTTTCTCCCATACATGTTAAGAAAATGAAATTGTTTTTAGCTAAAGCTACGTCTTATTGGGAAAAATTTAATTTTCACCGCCCAATTCTAATTAAAGCTATAAAACACCTGTGGGGTTAAAATGCTCACTACACCCCTAGATGAATTCCTCAAGGGGTGTAGTTTGCCAAATGGAGTCACGTTTGGGGAGTTTCCACTGTACTGGTACCTTAGGGGCTTTGCAAAAGCAACATATGTGCTCCAAAAGCCAAATGGCACGCCTTCTTTTCTGAGCCCTGCCGTGTGCCCAAACAGCAGTTTATGACCTTATATGGGGTATTTCCGAACTCTGGAGAAGTTGCTTTACAAATTTTGGGGTGCTTTTTCTCCTTTATTTGTTTAGAAAATGAAACATTTTCAGCTAAAGCTACATCTTTTTGGAAAAGATAAACATTTCACTGCCCAAATATGTGCTCTTTCACTGCTGAGGGTATGTGCACACGACCTCTTTTCAGACATAATGGAGACGTCAAATGGAGCGTCGCTGTCAAAAGACGGCGCGTAAAATTACGACCGCGTCAAAGAAGTGCAGGACACTTCTTGGGATGTAATTGGAGCCGTTTTTCATTGACTCCAATAAAAACCAGCTCCAATTACGTCCGTTAAAGACGCCGCGAAAAACAGGTGCACTTGTAAAAACGTCTGAAATTCTGGAGCTGTTTTCTCCTGAAAACAGCTCCGTAATTTCAGCAGTATTTGGTGTTGCCGTGTGAACATACCCTTAGGCTTGTGTTTGAGTCCATTAGTACACTAGCGTGACATGTGGGATGTTTCTAAAAGCTGCAGAATCCGGGCAATAAACATTGAGTTGTGTTTTTCTGTTAACACTTGATGTGTTACAGAAAAATATGGATTAAAATTGAATTTCTGCAAAAAAAAATTAATTTGTAAATTTCACCTCCACTTTAAATTCCTAAGAAACGCCTAAAGGGCTAAGAAACTTTCTAAATGCTGTTTTGAATACTTTAACGGGTGCCGTTTATAAAATGGGGTAGTTTATATATTTTATAATACATAGGGCTCCCAAAGCCACTTCAGAACTGAACTGGTCCCTAAAAAAAGAGGCTTTTGAAATTGCTGTTCTTTTATCCCCCCCCCCCCGAAAAAAAAACCTTAAAGTGTAGCTAAACGTTTGACAAACTTCTGACATGTCATAGTGACATGTCAGAAGTTTGGATTGGTGGGGGTCCGAGCACGGAGACTCCCACCAATCGCTAGAACGAAGCAGCTGAAGCACTCGTGTGAGCGCTCAGCAGCTTCGTGTCTGTTCCGCTTTTTCCGGAAGGTCGATGTATGTACGGGCTCATAGACTTTCTATGGAGTCCGTACACCGATACATTTCTTTCTGGAAAAAGCCGAACAGACACGAAGCGGCTGAGCACACACGAGGGCTTCAGCTGCTGCGTTCTAGCGATTGGTGGGGGTCTCGGTGCTTGGACCCCCAACAATCCAAACTCCTGATATGTCACAATGACATGTCAGAAGTTTGTCAAACATTTAGCTACACTTTAATAAAAGTTAATCAATAAATTATATATACCCAAAAATGGTGCTATTAAAAAATACAACTTGCCCCACACAAAATAAGACCTTATAAAGCTATGCGGACGCAAAAATAGTTTAAAAAAAAGTTATAGCTCTTTGAACGAAACGATGGAAAAACTTAAAAAATAGCTTGGTCATAAAGGCCTAAAATAGGCTGGTCACGAAGGGGTTAAAATCTGCACTGTCAGTTAATATACGAACGTTTTCACTGCGGTTTTTTTCCGCAGAGAGGGCATGAGACTCTAAATTTCATTCACTTTTCTGCTATTGTAAACGCTGCAGAATTTCTTCACAGAATTCCGTTGCAGAAATTCCACTACGTCGGAACCTGGACTCATTTTGAATGTTATAATGAGCTATTTTTCTTAAAAGATATGTACACCTTTGTAAGCATTATTATAATGCATGTATTTTGTGTTTTTAAGCAACTTTTAAAGGAGTTTTACATGTTCTGACAACTGATGACCTATCCACCGGATAGGTCATCAGTATATGATCGGTGCAGGTCCAACACCCAGACCCGCACCGATCAGCTGATCTGGCCTCCTCCGGATGTTTTGAACGGTATGCAGTAGTTGGAGCGCGAAGCAGATGGCTCCGACCACTGCATAGCGGCCGTCCAGCAGAACTGCGGATCTGCTCCTATTCACTCGAATAGGACCAGAGCTGCAATACTGCAGCTTGGCCACTATTATTTGCCTGCCTGGGGCCATCTGCTTCTGGCAATATCGTCTGATGCCAAACAATTAAGCGGTAAACGTAATCAACTTGCTTAATTCTTAAGGAGTTGCCGGGATTAGTTTATTCTTACAACTCCATAATACATCCAGAAGAGATGGTGCAGTACCCAGTTGAGTTTTTAAACTTTTTAGAAGCAACAGGAATGCCACCTCACCACTTGGATCTAAGGCCCTATTCACACGGCAGGGATAGTCAGCCGTGTGACAGCCGTTTATTTAACGGCCGTCACACAGCCGCAGTAAAAACAATAGACCCCAAATGGTGCTACTCACACCGCCATCTTTTTTTGACGGCCCGGTAAACAGGGCTGTCAAAAAAATGGAGCGTGCCCTATTTTGGGCCGTTCTTGCAGCCCCCATAGAAGTCGATGTGATGTGAGTGACAGCCGTGCTTTCTGCCGCTCACGCTCTCCTCCTCCTAGTGCACGTGATATTTTTATTTGCTGTAGGTAGTGCCACAGCCCCCTCATAGATAGCAACCCACCAGTAGATGGCACCACCCACCTGTAGCAGCAGTCTTACTGGCTGGCGATTCCACTCCTAGATGGAGTCCCTAACATCACTATCCATATATGGACAGTGACATCAGGGGCAACTCCTGAAGCAGAATCCCCAGCCACAGCGTTGCCGACATTCTGGCCAGGAATTCCGCTCCAGAAGCCCCTGATGTCACTAATAATATATGGACAGGGGCACTACCTACAGGGGGGCACCGTGACACCACTGAAACTGTGACTGAGGGATCAGGTGACATTCCTGTGGGTGTTTTTAGCCGGTTAGGACCCCAAAAAAATTAACCAATGAAATTCATCCGTTTTTAAAATGGACAGTCAACAACAGATTGCAATTGCTCATTAAAAACAAACTATCTGGAACGGAAGCAAAACAGTCAACACAGACCCGGTCGTGTGACTAGAGCCTAAAGATTGGTGCTCCAGTTATTCCCTTGAGAAATCTGGATGCACCAATGGAACCTGGACGAGAATTAAAACATGCCGTCCCATGTGCTTGAAGTGACCATCCTCAATGGATGTGCTTCTGGAGCAGAAGTTTTTATTCCATAAAGGTCACCCATTAAAGGGGTTTTCCGGAACTAAAAAATTACATTTATTTAAATAAAACAATGAAAAATATATAACTTTACAATGTACTTACGTTTCATCAGATGGCTGTAGCGTCGTATATCCTCCTCCGTCACCGCCCCCTTAGTAATGCAAAATCTGCACTTCCTGTGCAGACCCGTCCATTTGGTCTTCTGCCTTGCTTCCGGTTTCCGGCTTTCACACTGTACGGTTACGTCACAAATGACGTAACCGTACCACGTGCTTCTTTATCTCATTAGAGCATGCGTGGTTAGCACACTCCACCGCGCATGCTCTGTGAAATTATAACCCCTTATAAATTAGCGACGGAATATGAAGTTGCGGGAATAACGGCTGTTTCGGCCGTCTTCCCGACAGGTGCAGGAGCTGTGACAGCTGCTGTCTCGTACAGCAGCTGCCGCAGCTCCTACAGCGGGGACCGATCGCTGTGTCCCCGCTGTCTAACCCCTTAAAAGCCGCGTTCAATAGAGATTGCGGCTTTTTAGGGGTTAAAGAGGCTCTGTCACCAGATTTTGCAACCCCTATCTTCTATTGCAGCAGATCGGCGCTGCAATGTAGATTACAGTAACGTTTTTATTTTTAAAAAACGAGCATTTTTGGCCAAGTTATGACCATTTTCGTATTTATGCAAATGAGGCTTGCAAAAGTACAACTGGGCGTGTTGAAAAGTAAAAGTACAACTGGGCGTGTATTATGTGTGTTACATCTGGGCGTGTTTACTTCTTTTACTAGCTGGGCGTTCTGATGAGAAGTATCATCCACTTCTCTTCAGAACGCCCAGCTTCTGGCAGTGCAGATCTGTGACGTCACTCACAGGTCCTGCATCGTGTCGGCACCAGAGGCTACAGTTGATTCTGCAGCAGCATCAGCGTTTGCAGGTAAGTAGCTACATCGACTTACCTGCAAACGCCGATGCTGCTGCAGAATCATCTGTAGCCTCTGGTGTCGATGTGTCCTCGCTCGTCTGACACGATGCAGGACCTGTGAGTGACGTCACAGCGTGATCTCTGGAGAACACGGCTGTGTCTGCACTGCCAGAAGCTGGGCGTTCTGAAGAGAAGTGGATGATACTTCTCGTCAGAACGCCCAGCTAGTAAAAGTAGTAAACACGCCCCGATGTAACACACATAATACACGCCCAGTTGTACTTTTACTTTTCAACACGCCCAGTTGTACTTTTGCGAGCCTCATTTGCATAAATACGAAAATGGTCATAACTTGGCCAAAAATGCTCGTTTTTTAAAAATAAAAATGTTACTGTAATCTACATTGCAGCGCCTATCTGCTGCAATAGCAGATAGGGGTTGCAAAATCTGGTGACAGAGCCTCTTTAACTTACCATCGCCGGCCTGCTACACGATAGCGGACGGCGATGGTTACTATGGCAACCGGACACCAAACAATGGCGTCCGGCTATGCCATCGACGGAAGCCTAATGGGTCCCGACAAAGTCAGGACCCACTATGCTTGCTGTCAGTGAATAGATGACAGTTCTAATACACTGCACTACGCATGTAGTGCAGTGTATTAGAATAGCGATCAGGGCCTCCTGCCCTCAAGTCCCCTTGTGGGACAAAGTAATAAAGTTAAAAAAAAAGATGTGTAAAAATAAGAAAATAAAAGTTAAAAAAAATCCCCTTTTTTTCCCTTATCAGTCCTTTTTTATTAATAAAAATATATAAATAAATAAACTATACATAATTCGTATCGCCGCGTCCGTAACGGCCTGAACTACAAAATTATTTCGTTATTTATCCCGCGCGGTGAACGCCGTAAAAGAAAATAATAATAAACCGTACCAAAATCACAATTGTTTGGTCACTTCACCTCTCAAAAAATGGAATAAAAAGAGATCAAAAAGTCACATGTACCTAAAAATGGTACTGATCGAAACTACGGTTCGTTACGCAAAAAATAAGTCCTCGCACGGCTTTATTGATGGAAAAATTATAAAGTTCTGGCTCTTAGAATAAGGTAACACAAAAAGTGAATGATTTTTTACAAAACGTATTTTATTGTGCAAACGCCATAAGACATAAAAGAACTATAAACATCTGGTGTCACCGTAAGGCCGAGTTTACACGAGCGTGTGCGTTTTGTGCAAGCAAAAAGCGCGGCGTTTTGCGTGCGCAAAAGGCACTTAACAGCTCCGTGTGTCAGCCCTTTATGATGCGTGGCTGCGTGATTTTCGCGCAGCCACCATCATTACGTGGTGCTTTTCTGTTTTCATTCATCCTTTACAGTGCTGTTGCGCGAATCACACGCGTCCCACGGAATTGCTTCCGTGCGACATGCGTGGTTTTCACACACTCATTGACTTCAATGGGTGCGTGATGTGCGAACAGCGCACAAATATAGGACGTCGTGCGTTTCACGCAGCGGACATACGCTGCGTGAAAATCACGCACCTGGCTGCACGGCCCCATAGACTAACATAGGTCCCTGCGACGCGCGTTGCACGGACGTATAACACGCTCGTGTAAATGAGCCCTAATCGTATCGCCCCATAGAATAAAGTGAATATGTCATTTATAGTGCACGGTGAACGCTGTAACAAAAATAGAATAAAAAAACAATAGTAGAATTGCTGTTTTTTTAGTCAACACGCCACTTAAAAATAGAATAAAAACTGATCAAAAAGCCGCATGCACCCCAAGAAAACTACAATGAATTCCTCAAGGGGTCTAGTTTCCAAAATGGGGTCACCTTTTGGGGGTTTCCACTGTTTTGGTACCAGAAGACCTCTTCAAACCGTTTAACCCCTTAATGACCGGGCCATTTTGCACGTTAATGACCAAGGATTATTTTTGTTTTTTTCACGGTCACATTCCAAGAGTCGTAACTTTTTTTTTATTCCGTCGACATAGCCGTATAAGGGCTTGTTTTTTGCGGGACGAGTTGTATTTTGTAATTGTACCATGTTTAGATGCTTATAATATATTGATTAACTTTTATTAACTTTAGTTTAGGAGAGTATTGAAAATAAGCAGCTATTCCAGCATTGATTTTCACGTTATAAATTTACGCCGTTTACTATGCAGCGTAAATAACATGTTAACTTTATTCTATGGGTCGGCACGATTACGGGGATACCAAATATGTAAAGGTTTTATATGTTTTCCTATGTTTGCACAATAAAAAGCCTTTTAGAAAAAAATTACTTGTTTTTGCATCGCCGCATTCCAAAAGCCGTAACGTTTTTATTTTTCCGTCAATGTGGCCGTACGTGGGCTTGATTTTTGCGGGACAATGTGTCGTTTTCATTAGTACTATTTTGGGGTACATAGGACTTAGATTAATTTTTATTTAATTTTTTATGGGGGGAATGGGAGAAAAGAGCGAATTTTGCCGTTGTTTTTTTGGACGCCGTTCATCCGGCGGTTTAATTAATGTGTTAATTTTATTGTTCAAGTTGTTACGATCGCGGGGATACCATATATGTGTATGTGTGATTTGTTTTGACAGTTTTACTAAAAAAAAAACACTTTTTGGGCAAAAAAAGTAGTTTTATTTGATTTTCACTGTAATTTTATTTATTTTTTTTCACCAACTTTATTTAACGGATTGACATTTTTTTTTTTTAGTCCCACCATGGTACTTCACTATGCGATGTGCCGATCGCATATATAATGCTTTGGTATACTTAGTATACGGAAGCATTATTGCCTGTCAGTGTAAAACTGACAGGCAATCTGTTAGGTCATGCCTCCGGCATCGCCTAACAGGCAGATGCTGAAGACAGACCTGGGGGTCTTTGTTAGACCCCCGCTGCCATGGAAACCCGACGGCGACCCGCGATTTCTTTGCGGGGGCGCCGATGGGGGGACAGAGGGAGCTCCCTCCCTCTGTCAAACACATTAGATGCCGCTGTCACTATTGACAGCGGCATTTAATGGGTTAAACTGCCGGAATCGGAGCGCGCTTCGATTCCCGCAGTTGCAGCAGGAGCCAGGCTGTGTATAACAGCCGTGCTCCTGCCGCTGATCGCGTGGGTACACTGGCAGTACCCGCGCCATCACAGGACGGATATATCCCTCCTCCTGCGCGAACTAGCAGCTGCAGAGGACTGATATATCCGCCCTTCGGCGTTAAGAGGTTAAAAACGCAGATATCCAGTGATTTCAGCTTGTGCTATCAGTAATAGAATGAGAGCACCAAAATGAAGACTGAGATTGCAGAAGTTAGTAGAGCTGGGTGTAGTAGGCGGAGCAAGTGCACTGCTGCATGCACATTGCATGCTGGGACTAGAGCAGTGCATGCAGGGAGGAGAAACACAGGAAGAGAAGAGGAATGAACTTACTGAGCAAAACAAACCTCTCAAGGTAAACAATAGGGAGTAGTGTTACTAAAACCATTTATTATCAAGAAAAAGCTAGTCAGAGTGCACTAATATATTAATAGAGGAACATTGCATTGATTTAAAAAAAAAAAAAAGGATTGGAAAACCCCTTTAAAGCCCTGTTCAGAGGCAGAAAATTCTGCCTGGAAAAGTCCGCTCCGGTTTTTTTTAAGTGGTTTTGCACCACAGGCGTTTTTTGGCTGCAATTTGACGCATTTACCTCTTCTTACCACAGGCATAGGTAAAAAAAAATACAGAGTTTTTTTTTTTACTCAGAAAAAGGTGTCAAAAATAAGGTTTTTTTCCATCTCCCATTGATTTCAATGGGGTTTAAGGGAAGAGCCTCAAGATACGGCGTTTCTTTTTTCCGCGAGCGTTTATTTTGCTCGCGGGAAAAAAAACAAAAAAAAAAACTATCCAACTCCCTTTCAAATCAATGGGAGGCAATTTAGCCCATTTTTTGTGTTTTCCATGGCAAAAAAAACCTCTGATCAGGGCCTAACTCAGATATCTGTTAAATGATTACAGTCTATAGTTAAAAGGAGTTATCCAGGGACCAAAAAGCTGCATTAATATTTTTATGTAAAAAGTCACTTACTAATCCATATATGGACAGTGACATTGGCAGAAGTGCTGGAGTCCCCAGGCAGAGCATCATCTGATGCTCTGCTCGCAAATTCCAGCAATAGGAAACCCCTGAAGTCATTGACCAAATATCTGTAGTAGTGCTGGTGTCCCAAGCAAAGCGCTAGCTGATGCTCTGCTCGGGGACTTCAGCAACGTGACAGCCCCTTGCGGTCATGCCATTGATCACACGCCGACACGTACAGCACAGGAAGCAAACCCTCAGTCACCTGGGGCCGTGTCAGCACATCATCAATATTAGTAAAGCTCCAGGACTTTCGGAAACAATTCACTGGGTTTAAACAGCACCATTTAGTACCGAATTTTTTTACTTCAAGTATATTAGTAAGTGACTTTTTACATGAAAATATGAATGCAATTTTTGGTCCATGGATAACCCATTTCAGCTGTCATTTGCAATGACTATAAATAAGGCCCAAGGCCAATCATCGCATGTGCCTGGCATAAATCTGGACTCTGCATGTTTCTCGCATGGACAATTGCTTATTATCTGCTGCAGAGTAGGTTCAGATAAAAATTTTCGTCTACGTGCCTTACAATAAAACCGTTTTTTTTTAAAATCCTCAACAGGCTGTCAGTCTTATGAATCCACCTACTAGCAATATAGCGGTTGGCATTTAGTAGGTTAAGGGTAGGAACATGCACGGCCTATTCAGGGTGGATGCACTGCGTCAAGCTGCGCAGCGTATCTGCCCTGAACACCGCAGGGAACGCCATCTGAAATCCCGCACTAGTGTTTTTCCGGGCGGAAATCATCGCTCATGCTTACCCCCACCCTCCTCTGATGTCCGCTCCGGCCTCCCTGGATGATGTTGCAGGCCCTGTGACCGCATCAGCCTGTGATTGGCTGCAGCGGTCACATGGCCTAAGTCATCCAGGGAGGCTGAACTGGAGAAGCAGGGAACTCTGGATAAGTAGAACAATTTTTTTTTCCTTACTAGTGATTTTTGCAGCGGAATTGTTGCGATTCTGCTGCAAATATCGCAACACACACTGCTTTGTTGCAGGTTTAAGCACCCTGTTGAATTCAAGGGGAGAACGCGCAACAGAAAAGCTGCGATTCCACAGCATTAATTGACATGCTGCGGTTGAAGATACCGCAGTTCAATTTATGTGCGTTTTTTTTCGGCAGCATTTTTTACGTAGTGCGGGGACTAAATTTGTTAAAATCTCACCCATACTGCTGCTACTGTAATACGCTGTGGACTTTCTGCAATTAATTTGTTGTGTAAAATCCAGTGTTTACGCCGCGTGTGTTCCTACCCCAAGGGTATGTGCACCCAAAATAAAAAATTCTGAAAATAAGGAGCTGTTTTCAAGGGAATTTCAGACGTTTTTTAATCAGTGTCGCGTTTTTGGAGTGGTTTTTCTATAGTGCCTATAAAAAACTGCTCCAAAAATGGCTGAAGTAGTGACATGCCCTGTCGGAACAGAACACAGTTTTTTCCCATTGAAAACAATGGCAGATGTTTGGAGGCGTTCTACTTCAGATTTTTCAGCCGTTTTTCCGGACTTTTACGGCCCGAAAAACGTCTGAAAACACTCCGTGTGAACATACCCTAAAAGTGATAGTGTGTACTACCTGGGTATATACAGCTACTAAATGATTTACACTTAAAACCAAAAAAAAAACAAAACATAAGGGCATGAATTCACCTCCTTAGAAGAAATCCAATGAACACACAGACGGACCAACACTTTATAACCAGGTAGTGCCAGGTACTTTTTCTAGTAATGTATATTATGCATGTTTGTGTTCTGTTATTGTTTTTCATATTCTAGATCATGTGCATCCTATGTATTCATATATCTAGTTGTATTGTAGTTATTTACTAATAGAAGCGTCCTTATTTTTTTTGTTTACCTGCTCACATTATATGGTATGGAGTTTAACCCCTTCCCGACATTTGTCGTAAGCATACGTCATGGAAAGCCAGTGCTTCCCGCAAAATGTTGTATACTTACGACAAATGTTTGGCACCGGCTCAGAATCGGCTTGCTGTCAGTGAATGACTGACAGATCTAATACATTGCATTACGTAGGTAGTGCAATGTACTAGAAAAAAAAATAATCTGACCGTTGGACCTTCAAGTCCCCTAGTGGGACTTGAGAAAACGTGTAAAAAAAAGTGCAAAAAATAAAAGTTTAAAAACAATAAGTTTCAAGTAATCAAATAAAACACAATCCCCCTTTTACACTTATCAAGTCCTTTATTATTGAAAAATAATAATAAAACCATACGTATTTGGTATTGCCACGACCGTAACGACCTGAGGTATCAAAATATTATATTATTTATTGCACGCGGTGAACAGCGTAAAAAAAAAAAACGTAAAAAACGTTGCCAGTTTGTTTTTTGGTCACTTTGCCCTACAAATATTAGAATAAAAAGTGATCAAAAAGTCGCACGTATCCAAATATGGTACCTATAAAAACTATAGCTCGTCCCGCAAAAAACAAGCCCTCCGTCGACTAAAAAATTTAAAAGTTATGGTTCTCACAACTTGGCGACAGAAAAAATACATTCTTTTTACAAAAGTAATATTATTGTGCAAAAAGTTGTAAAACATAAAAAAGTTCTATAAATTAGGTATCGCCGGAATCGGACTGACCCGCAGAATAAAGTTAACATGTAATTCATAACGCATGGTGAACGCTGTATAAAAAAAACCTAAAAGCTGTGCCAGAATTTCGTTTTTTTTAATTTACCTGGCCTCCCAAAAAATAGGATAAAAGGTGATCAAAAAGTCACATGTACCCCAAAATGGAACCAATAATAACTACAGCTCGTCCCACAACAAACCAGCCCTCAGACCACTACGTCTATGAAAAATAAAATTAGTTATGGCTCCAATAAGTCAGGAAATAAAAAAATATGCAGTTGTGTAGGTCCGAGGGGAACTTTTTCTTCTGTTTCAACAGGCGATTTATCAAGGACTTAAAATTAGGGAACCAGGAAGGGTAGGGCCCAAACATATCCGCTGGAAGAGACGGTGCCCGTATTATACCAGGACAACACTTCCAAGCAAAATTCCTCAAACTGCAAAGGTGCGGAGTGTGGACCAAAAGGGGGATAAGAAAGGACGGCATTTATCAGTGCGACACCGGCCTGTGCAGAAAGGATTGCTTCACAGCGTAACACACATCTATGGATCATTTTATTGTGTTTTTACCCCATTATTATACCACATGACTATGCCCCTGATATACTCTGCCCAGCTTACATGTACCCCCACATTATAAACAGAAACACCAGCAATACTCAAACAAATCTACTACCAAGCAAAATCCGCTCTCCAAAAAGCAAATGGTGCTCCCTCCGCTCTGAACCCTACAGCGTGCCCAAACAGCAGTTTCCTTCCACATATATGGCACCGTCATACCCGGGAGAACCCTTTTAACAATTTTTGGGGTGTGTGTCTCCAGCGTCATAAGTCGGCCATGACATATTTGCCACTGAATGGCATATCTAGGGAAAAATATAAATTTTTAATTTGCACTATCCGCAGTGCAATAATTTATGGAAAAAGACCTGTGGGGTGAAAATGCTCACTACACCCCTTAATAAATGCCTTGAGGGGTGCAGTTTCCATAATGGGGTCACTTCTCAGGGGTTTCTTTTTATTATTTCACATCTGAGCCTCTGCAGTTGTGAACCAATACTTTGTAAATCGCCAAATTAGGCCTCAATTTGACATGGTACTCTTCACTCCTGAGCCCTGTCATATGTCCAGGCAAAAGATTAGTGCCCCATGTAGGGTGTTGCTAAAACCAGGAAACCCAGCATAATAATTAGAGAGCTGTCTTGTTATGGTGGCACAAGCTGGGCACCACATATTGGCATATCTATAGAAAAAAATCCCATTTTCACTCTGCAACATCGAGTGCACACTAATTTCTACAAACACCTGCAGGGTTAAAATGCTTACTACACCCCTAGGTAAATGCATTGAGGGGTGTAGTTTCCCAAATTGGGTCACTTCTGGGGGGTTTCCACTGTTTTGGGCCCACAGGCGCCCAGAAACTAATCCAGCAACATCTGCACTCCAAATGGCGGTCCTTCCATTCTGAGCCCTGCCGTTTGCCCAAACAGCAGTTTATGACCACATATGGGGTATTGCCGTACTTGGGAGAAATTGCTTTACAAATGTTGGGTTCTTTTTTTCCTTTATTTGTTGAGAAAATGAAAACATTTGCGCTAAAGCTACGTCTTATTGAAGAAAAAGGATTGTTTTTATTTTCACTGCCCAATTCTAATAAATTCTATGAAACATCTGTGGGGTCAAACCGCTCACTACACCCCTAGATGAATTCCTCAAGTGGTGTAGTTTCCTAAATGGAGTCACTTTTTGGGCATTTTCATTGTTTGTCCCCTCAGGGGCTTTGCAAATGTGACATGGCCTCCGCAAACCATTCCTGCTAAATGTGATCTCCAAAAGCCAAATAGCGCTCTTTCCCTTCTAAGCCAAGCCGTGTCTCCAAACAGCCGTTTATTACCACATGTGGGGTATTATTTTACTCGGGAGAAATTGCTTTACAAATTTTGCGGTGCTTTTTCTCCTTTAGTCCTTGTGGAAATGAGAAAAAAATAAAAAAAACCCGCTAAACTTACATTTTCTTTGAAGAAATGTCGATTTTAATTTTCAAGGCCTACTTCCAATAATTTCTGTAAAAAACCTGTGCGGTCAAAATGCTCACTACACCCCTAGATAATTTCCTTGGTGTGTAGTTTCCCAGATGGGGGTCACTTTTGGGGGATTTTCACTGTTTTGGCACCACAAGAGCCCTTCAAACCTGACATGACGCTTAAAATATATTCTAACAAAAATAAGGCCCCAAAATCCACTAGGTGCTCCATTGCTTCTGAGGCCGGTGCTTCAGTCCAGTAGCGCATTAGGGCCACATGTGGGATATTTCCTAAAACTGCAGAAACTGGGCAACAAATATTGAGTTGCATTTCTCTGGTAAAACCTGTGCTATAAAAAAAAAATTGTATTAAAAATTTATTTCTGCAAAAAAATATGAAATTTGTAAATTTCACCTCTACTTTTCTTTAATTCCTGTGAAATGTGTAAAGGGTTGAGACATTTTCTAAATGCTGTTTTGAATACTTTGAGGGGTGAAGTTTTTAAAATGGGGTGACTTTTTGGGGGTTTCTAATGTATAAGGCCCTAAAAGCCACTTCACAACTGAACTGGCCCCTGTAAAAATAGTCTTTTGAAATTTTCTTGAAAATGTGGGAAATTGCTGCTAAAGTTCTAAGCCTTGTGACATTCTAGAAAAATAAAAGAATGTTCAAAAAACGATGCCAATCTAAAGTAGACATATGGGGGATGTTAATTAGCAACAATTTTGTGTGGTATAACTGCCTGTCTTACAATCAGATACATTTAAATTGAGAAAAATGCAAATTTGTGCAAAATTTAGGTGTTTTTCACAATTAAATACTGAACATATCGAGCAAATTTTGCCAGTAACTTAAAGTGCAATGTGTCACGAGAAAAAAAACCTCAATCGCTTGGATAGGTGAAAGCATTCTGACGTTATTACCACATAAAGTGAAACATGTCAGATTTGAAAAATGAGGCTCTGTCAGGAAGGTCAAAAGTGGCTAAAGAGGGAAGGGGTTAAATATGAACCCCCCCCCTGGCCAAACGGATTACATTTTGTAAGGAAAAATGGGTGACATTGTGTGCCCTTGCACCTCCAACTTTCGCCCTTACCCGTGGCTTGTTACTTTACGTACTTCCTGTACACCTTTGGGTACTGAGTGTTCCCCTATGGCATTACGCCTAATTGCAGCGACATATCCACTCTCCTTGCTACCGATCAAGCCCCTGTACATACTCCTCCCTCCATTAGTGTAACTGGGAGATATCAGAAAACGACACTCAGTAGAAGAATTCCATTATTTTTAATAACCCTTTGTGAAGATTTAGAAGACCAGTTTGTGTGGATACATTCCGTTTGACAAAGAAAACACTGAGTGCAGGTATCCACGAAGTTGGGGCTCTTTTTTGATGAGAGGCAGGAGTTGCGAGTCAACAAACTTCTGATCTGCTTTGCGCTGTTGTGTAACTGCATATTTCTGGGGAACAAATAAAACAAGAGTCACAAAGTATTCTAAATGCAAATCTTTCATGTAGACGGTAGACTTTTGAATGATGCCTAAACATTCAAGGAAGTTAAATTAGGCTGGGTTCACAAAATATTTTGACTGCGATGTGAGAACCCAGCCTTAGGGTGCATTTACAGGAGATGTCCTTGGCAGCGTGGTAAAACCGCATGCAAAAAAAAAAATGTGGCAAACCACAATTTTACCGAAAATTGCAGCTTTGCGTGTGGTGTCTATACAGGTGTAAAATAAAATTAACGTGTGTGTGTGTGTGTGTGTGTGTGTGTGTGTGTGTGTATATATATATATATATATAAATATATAAATAAAAAAAAAGAGACTCCTTTAAATGGCCGTTTATGGCGTAGTTTAACGGATTGTTTTTAGAGAACCATGAGACCTGAGGCTACGTAAACAAAGTCTTATTATTTGGTAAATTAATGGTTAAGTGCTTAATCATTACTAAACACTATTATCATGATGATGGACTATCAGCGAGCTACATGGTATTGGGTACAGGGGTGCTAGGGAAGTTCTGCAGTTTCCGTAAATTCACTTCTATGGGAGTTCCTGTAGATATGACAAATGTCAGAGAAAAGCTCTGCCTTTTCAGTTTCTTTAATCAATATTAGCAAAAAATAAATATTTAAAACGCGAAATTCTCAGTTGTTTAGACATTTCAGAGAGATGCAAGATGATCACAAATCAATATCACGCTAGTGGAGCATTACGTTTTCACTAATGGAAATTTGTATTTGAAATAATGGTGGTTCAAGCTTTAGACCCCCTGCACACGACCATGCTCGTAATCACGGTCCACGATTACAGGCACGGCCAGCCACCCGCATTTGCGGGCTGTTCTGCCATATAAAGTATGGGAGCACAGTCCGTAAAAAGCGAAGAGTAGGACATGTCCTATCTTTTGCGGAGCCTTTATACGACAAATACACCTTCCCGTAAAGGTGTTTGTGGACAATAAGTGGGTCCATAATTACGGATGAATTCTACTTGGGGCCATAGAATGGTTGTTCTGGAATTTCTCCATCCGAGGAAAGCATACTTGTTGAAGATAACTATTTACTGAAAGGGGAAATCCATATCAGATCTATCAAATACGCTCAGCCCTAAAGTTTTAATGTACAAGTCTCCAGGGATAACAAAAAAGCTGTTAACATCCCATCGATAGGCACTTACTTCCTTCTCAGTGTCAAAGATCTCTCCCTCCTGATGCTTGGGTTTACGCAGCTTCTTCTTCTTGAAGTACGAGTCACTTAAGTGTTTTGGGATCTTGACACTGGAGACATCTACTTTGGTGGATGTGGCAATGACAAATTTCTGGTGAGCTCTTCTAAGAGGAACTCTGTTGATGACTAGAGGACCTAGTTTATGGTAAAGGGACATATAGATGTTAAGGAAAAGAACGCTCATTTGGAAAAAAAAATTATTAACATACATATCAATTAGTTTTATAGAAGTGTAGCTTAATATTTAGTATTAATAGTTTAAGTTTTTCACAAGTATCAGTTACTCTTCAAACATGGCAGGACCCCCTTCCCCCTGTTAAGTGTAAAGGTCATTGTGCATATGCATGAATATCGCGACATGCTACAGTATCACAGCATGCATGGCATATCAGCTCACTCAAATCTTAGATAAAAGGTACCGTTTTAAAGGAACAGTGTCATCACAATTTTTTTTTTAATATGTTAAAGATGTTAGTGCTTTATTAAAAACGTTTATATTTGTGTGTTTGTGTTTTACTTTTTCTTATTTTTACACTTTTTCTTCCCTATGGGGGCTGCCATTTTTTTTTCCATTTCTGTATGTGTCGATTAACGACACATACAGACATGGAATATGGCAGCCACAGTCCCATAGGGACTGCGAACGGGGCCCGTTCCATCCACTAACATGTACGCCGTCTGTGTGGGAACTGCGCATGCGCCGCTCCCACACAGTCCAATTTGAAATTGGCGCCGTCCGGCGCCATTTTCCTGTGGACCGGAAGTCGCGGCCGGACAGTAAGATTACTACTTCCGGTCGCGGCTTCCGGACTTGTGCACTTGGACCAGCGGCAGCAGACTGAGCGGACGGGGCCGGAGGGAGCCGCGGCGGCAGGAGCAGGTAAGAGATTTCAATGTATGTTCGGGTTTGTGTACGTTTACTACTGTATGTAAACCTACTACACTGTGTGTTAGCTCAAAAAATGGCGACACACAGTGTAGGAGGTTAGACCGTTCAAACCCCTCGTTTATCCCGGCACTAGCCAGGATAAAGGAGGGGGGGATTCTGAGAGCTCACTAGAGCGAGGGCTTTTTACCCAATTTTGCAATGCTGCAATTTTGGGAATAGCTCCATCTAGTGACCAGCAATGGGAAATATTATAAATTAGAATTAATTTATAATATTTCCTGACTCGTGAAAAAAATAAAAAAAATTTGAACAATGTTTAATCACCTACACACTAAATGTTTAATTTAAAAAACCAAAAAACATGTTTTTCTGGCAACACATTCCCTTTAACTACATTTAGTTCTGCATAAATCTCATTAGATGGCATACAAAAGGGGGAATAAAAAGTTAATGTTTGCATTGTGACATTTACCTGTTACTAACAAGAGACCAGTCGGAAGTTGCTTCAAGAAGACAACACGCTGCAAATGAAAATAAAATCGTAAGACTATGAAACAAGATTTACATGCAACAGATGCTAAAAAATGTCACCTTATACAAGTTCCGTGTGAGAACGTGCATGCCTAATGTGCGCCTACAGACATTGCCAAATCCAGAGTTCAAATTTCTCAAAATAAATTGAATGAACCAAACAGAGCCATATTGTCACGGTGTCAGCCGCTGTGGCAATCTTACATGACCAGATGTTACCTAGCTATACTTTTATTTATCAAAGAGCCTCTGACAAATGAAAGCTGGAATCGGATTTAGGAAATATTCACGCTACCCTTTCTACTGTGCCACCAGAATTGGCACCTCTCCCACTACAACTCCCTATCCATTCCAGTTTTGTAAAAATGCACACAGTATTTTCCTCCACTATTGACTGGCGGAAATATGGAGCATAGCAAACGTTTTGCAGTTCATAATTCTCCCCCCAAAAAATGAGCCTAACTTTCAGAATATTTCCCAGAACGGCTTCTTAATAGAAGCATTTTCATACTACAATATATAGAAACACACTAACAATTATGTTGATAAAGGACACATCTGCAAGGAACGATCCGTATACCCAAGCACTTCCAAACAATTTAAAGGGTTACTTCTAATAAAGACATTTATGGCATAGCCCACAGGATATGCCATGTCTGATAGAGGGTCCGAGCTCTGCGACCGAAAGCTACATACTGTGGATATTCCATAAAACGTTGGGAATATCCCTCCCTTTAACTAGAGTGTAAGGGTATGTTGACACGGCAGCGTCCGTTACGGCTGAAATTACAGGGCTGTTTTCAGGAGAAAACAGCTCCATAATTTCAGCCGTCATGGCATGTTGAGGCGCTTTTTCACTGCGTCAATTACGGACATAAATGGAGCGGTTTTTCCATGGAGTCAATGGAAAACGGCTCCATTTAACGTCTGAAGAAGTGACAGGCACTTCTTTGACGCGGGCGTCTATTTACACCCCGCGTTTTGACAGCGGGGCGTAAAAAAAATGACCGTAGGAACAGAACATCGTAAGACCCATTCAAATGAATGGGCAGATGTTTGCCGACGCTATCGAGCCGCATTTTCGGACGTAAATCGAGGCGGAAAACGCCCGAATTACGTCCGTAAATAAGCCGTGTGAACATACCCTTAGGCATGACAGATATTTGCCTTTATAAAAGGGACAATAAACCTTGTGTATAATTTACAAGGGTATTAAGGAACTCAAACCTGTACTTACCACCAAAACTGCAGTTACTAACACTCCATGAAATAGCAAACCTTAAAATAGTTGTGTTTGTGGTCGGGGCCACAGACAATTGTTAATACTCCCAATGTATTTGTCACAAGTGAAACTGCTGAACACAAAGGGCCTGTTCACACCAGCTGTAGCGATCGCGACAAAACCACACGTACGCAAAAGGTTATGCTGCAGCTTGACTGCTCCAAACAAAAACATTGCACAACCAACGGCTCATTCACAACAAAGCTATGTTCACGTGTCGGGTCTTTCCGGTCTGCTCCGTCAGTGGAGCAGAACATGGGAAAACCGGAAGCGCCAGTTGCCCCTTAGACACCATCAGCGGCCAACGGAACCCATTAACTATAATGGATTACCCCCTGGGGTGTCCGTGGCTTTACTGGAAACCGTAGCGCAGATTGCTGCGATATTTTCCAGATCTACAAGGCCTAAGCGATATTTACACAAGATCACATCAGTGATGTCCTCTATTCCTAACTCAGTCCAATTCTACAGAGGGAGACGATAAAAACATAGCTCTTAAATGTAAAAAAGTGACATTTTAAACATATTTGCCTTCTCCATATTTTAAAATTCCTTCAATTTTCTTTGCGCCACTTCTGTTTCAGAAGATACTTGCCTTTCCCCTGTGACGTCCATTGAGAAGAATGAGCACTGTTCCAGGGGTGATGCTGGCGCGCAGATTGCGCTTGTGCTTGCTGAAGGGCTTCTTTCCGTGGTTCAGTAGCTTGCGGGGCACATCTTCAGTGGGGTAGTAACGTGGCTGTTGATGAAAAATCAGACCGCGTCAAACAAAGTCATTAGTAAAACAAAAAAACCTTCCACAGCTTATGACTCAACATCGGTCACCGAAAATATCTGCCTCAGAATACGGCCATAGCCATTTATTGAAGTGGAAGGACCTGTTTAAACACGTACCATTTTGCGGAGCTTAACCACGCGTGTTCCGCCATTCTTCTCTCCACCGACTGTTTTAGTAATGGTAGCTTGGGTCTTCTCCCTCTTCTTCTTCTCAATCTAAAGAAGTCAAATAACCAATATCACGTGATGGAAGAAAAATAACCTGGTCCCATTAAACTACAACATGGGAACCACTTACCTTGGTTTCAGGGGCCTTGTACTTGCGCTTGTATAGTGCTTTCCTGGAAAACATTGCAGAACGGGAATACTTCCCAATTCCACGTGCCAGGGTTGGGTTGCGACTGGCATGATGCTTTTTGACCTTCTTCACAGCCTGCTCTCCTGCCACCTGTAACAAGAAATAGATCTGTTAGAAAATCTGGCAATGGATAAATAGATAAAGTTATAGGAAGACACCTACTGACCTTCACAGCCTGCTCTCCTGCCATCTGTAAGAAATAAAGCAATTAGAAACTCAGACACAGCTAAATACAGTTCTATGTATACAGCGATACACTAATACTACAGCTAGCCATACCAAGACTGCCTATACACACTCAATGGCCACCGTGCAAGCAGAGGGGGGGTTGTCACTGCATTAGAGATGTCAACAGTTAATTCACTACCTCAGCTCTGCTACACGAGAGCAATGCAAACCCGCTTCATAGACGTGCAGGTAAGAAGCACATACCATGAGGGCTATGACTGGCGGGCTACAAGGGGCACAGGTCGGGGAAGGCTGTGCAATACACAGTGGCACTAGTTGTGGGGTCACTGATACAAGTCCACCATTGAAAACCGCGACCAGCAGGAACATAAACATATGTACTGAGCGCTGGCGCACTAGGCCGGTCCGGACATGTCAAGCCGACACTATTACCCCAAAACAGGGCGCGATAACTTCAATATCGGCTCCTCGTCACAGTCCGAGCAACTTCTACCAACCCTAAATAGTCCTAGAATGTGGAGAGATCCACCCGGGACAGGATTGCATCGGATGAAATCACCAGGGCCCAGCTCTTACTAAACGAGATCCGCCATTCCTACCTTGGCTGAAAGGAAAAAGGGTTAACATCCGGCCAATGCAAGTATAAGAACCCGTCGCGCTACGTCACTTCCGCCGCATGGGGTTCTGGGATATGTAGTTCTAACCCCAGGGCGATAGCTTTTACGCCTTGCCGCCCGCCTTTGACGTCACGTTACCGCGACCATGCCGGTGGAATTAATTCATTTCGACGATATGTTATTGTAAACGATCCGGTGGAACTCGAGCCTAATCCGTAATCCGGAAGAGACGAGTTAACGCATTCCCGGTGTTTGATGTATAACTAATGCTGACCGTTTACGCTGCTTGTAGAGTAGTTTAGTTCTAGTCTTTACGTAGTCACCCTTTATAGAACTCTTCGCCGCTTTCGTTTACTTCTGATATTCAGCTAAAGTTACCGGAGGGCTGGGTGTCGTGGCGCCGTCTGATGACGTCATTGGTGACCGCCCGGGTGGTGGTGGAACTGCTGCTGCTTGTACTGCTGGAGGCCTTCATCTGATTTCCACCCGATTACTATCTCTGCGGTGTTGAGTGGAGGCCCCGGGGCCCAGTATACAGCAGCCGGGAGTGAGACAGGGGGAGAGGGTCAGGCAGAGCCTGCAGCTGAGCTCATACAATGACATCCAGGAGGTGAGCCTGCTCCTACTGTCACCACTAACCCCATTCCACTCTTCTGTCCTTCTCTAATCTCTGATCCGCTGCTCATTTAAAGACCTTTTCCACCTAAATGTATTTTTAGAAAAATCTGATTAATAACACCGGCTGAAATGGGGAAGGTTACATACAGTCAGCACAGGGCAAGTCCAGCTTCGGGGTGTCCAGTCTGACAGAATGCTTGCTGAGGATACAATGCCAGACAACCATTGGGGTTGTCAGACCGCATATCCCTAGTAACCAGTCTGTCCCCCATTGCCCGGGTCTGGTGGATTTGCCCTCCGCTGACAGCAGGGATGGGGCAATATTCAAATGTCAGTTTTGTCTATTGATATTAATCATTTGTTTTTAGGTGGAGCGGCCCTTTAACTAGTTAGTGTATTAATATGTAAATGTTGCTTTATTGGAGCCATCCATATGATAAGTTTCCCATTCATTTGTAAAGACTATTCTTGTATGTGAGTGTTAGTAAATCTTAGGTACTGGATACATGTAGTATTATTGTTTTGAATCTGTGGTTGAGAAATGTCACACCTGAAAGACTCTTCTCCGTACATACTAAGGTTAAATGTTATGTCTGCATCAAATTTGTTGCATAAAATGCAGTAAAATCACTGTATAATAAAATGTTCAGCAGCGTTCTAATATACTTTGTGTTTCAATTCCATGCCATTTTTAAGATCTCTGCTTGCTTTCAGTGCATGGAAACATTCTTCACATCTAAGGACTGAAAACATGTCCTAAACTTTATCGGTGCATTAGGCCTCCTTCACACACACACTTTTTTTTTCTGCCAATTTAAACATCTAAAAACGGCAGCATTAGTAAAATGTAGCGGGCTGTTTGTTGGCATTTTTTTTTTTTTATTTGTCATTTAGTACATGCTTTTTTTTTTCTGTCACTTTTTTAAGTCCTATGGAAAAGCCTCCGTACACAGAGCAATCTGCGTTTGGAAAAAAACGACTGACCGAAAAAACGCCAATAAAAACAACACCGAAAATGCATCGTGAATCTAGCCTTGAAGTAAACTTAACCTTTTCAGGACCGGGCTATTTTGCGCCTTCAGGACCAGACACCGTTTAGCCCTTTTTAGCACGTGTTCGTTAAATGGCTATAACTTTTTTATTTGTTGGGCTAACGACGTGATTTTTGCGACGTTTTTTCCGTAGACAATGCAGGTTTCTTTTTATATCGTTTTTATACACATCCTTTTTGCTATTTTAGAATGTTTATTCTTAAAGTTTGAAAATAATAGTAAAAAAATAAGCTTTTTTACGTTTCAGCTATTTTTTTTGGTAATAACATAGTTTTACCCTAAAATAGACTTTTATTTGTGATCGTCATTGTCTACCGTAAATTTTAATATATTACATGTCTATATTAGGGTAATTGGGTCAGCGCTAGCGTTACAACAATGATTGGCGGGGGGAACGTTTTTTTTGGGGTGGGTATTTTATGTGTATTATTATTAATTCTTTTTTGCACTTTACTTTCCTATTTTTTTATTACTATGGTCTGTCCCTCAAAGGTAAAAAAAGACCTTTGGGGAACTTTATATATTTTTTTCCTTTCTTTTACACCATGTTTTTCCACTGTAACTGGGCTTAATTGCTGCGTTTTCAGATGCGTTATCTCCATCTCCTAACATTGTGAAAAACGCAGCATAAAAACCGCAGGAAATGGTGTTTTTGCCGCAGCGGAATGAGTTTTTGAACGGAATGGCTGCATACAAGCCCATACAGTTCAGGCATATGTTTTTTACTGCATACCTCAAAAAAGTATACTGCAAGAAAAGGATTCAGCCGGACGCCTATACAGGTGAATACTGCGGCCATTCTCACGTTAAAAAATTGTATGTCTGGATACTGTACAGCCCGCTACGTTTTTTGTTTTTTTTCCCTTCACAAATGAAGTCAATGGTGAAAGGATTTTATAGGCATCTTATTGCAACCTTTTCTTGCAGTATACGGTTTTGCAGTATGCATAAAAAAAAACATGCCTCAACTGTATGGCAAAAATATGGTGTGAACCTTGAGCCCCGCAGCTCTGTCAGCTAAATATTATTAGGATAGGTCACCTTAGGATGTTAAGAATGTTTCCAGTCACTGACAACAAGCCACTCGATACGACACCTCCATTAGCCAGGGTGGAGATCTTTTGCAAGGATCCGTTTTTTTCTCTGGCGCACGTGGTATCACCATGTATTACATGATCACCAATCAGGGGCCATTTATTACTATGTTTTCGGTGTAGCGGCTGCTGCAGGTGAATTTGTGACACTCCCTGAAGCTCACCCTGGTGATAACTACTATTCACCGGAGGTTTCAAAAGCCAGACTTGCAGTGATCGGATGTAAACATACGCTGCGGAAAACTCTACAATACGTGCCTGTGGGAAAAATATTCCGCTAAGCGAGCAGTAGAGAAATCTGTCTGCGTCACGGAATATTGTAGTGTTCTTCAGCGTAAACATACAAAGCAAGTCCGCCACGTGTGACTGCCCGCTAAGTGTGAGACGCTTGATTTCCGGCAGGGTTTTCTTGTCTGCGGTGAAGTTAATCTTCGTTATGCTGTGACTTGTCTTTGTGTCTGTACAGAAATAATGGCTGCTTGACTGGGAGAAAGCGATATGGTAGAGATATATTGCTCTCGGGTAAATGGACTATACTTCCCTGAATACTAGACAAATACAGCAGAGACCTCCTTTCTTTTTCTCTTTCACTTTTCCAATTTTTATAAAAATATTTAAGGTCTTCTGCATGGCCGTGTTTGAGATCCACATCACACATATCCTGAATATGACGCCCATACCTCCTATTCTACTTGGCGAGAAAAAAAATCTGTAAACACGTGCCTTGTTAAGCGCAAGCACTGCAGAATTTCTAACCAGATTTTTTGAGCGGAAATTGCGCAGCATTTTTGCAAGAGAAGTTGACATGCTGCAGATTTAGAATTCGCACCGCAAGTCAATTTCCGCACGTCTTTTCTGCGTATTTTATCCACAGCGTGTGGATGAAATTTGTTGAAATCTTATCCGCTCCGCTCCCACAGTAAGGTCCCATGCACATGACTGTGTTCGGTCCGTGATATACGGTCCGCATGTCCCGGACCGAACACCGTGCAGGGAGCCGGGCTCCTATATCTATGACGCTCGGTGTCACTGCCTCGCTGCCGGACAACTGTCCCGTACTGTAATCATGTTTTCAGTACGGGACAGTAGTTCCGCGGACAGGCAGTGACACCTAGCGTCATAGATAAGTATGATGCTAGGAGCCCGGCGACCGGGACTGTGTTCGGTCCGGTACGTGTGGCCGACATACGGACCGTATATCACGGACTGAACACGGTTGTGTGCATGGGGCCTAATACTCTGCAAATTTGTTGCAATTAAATCCGTTGCAGAAAATCCGCAGCTAATCTAAGTGTGCACGTCCATAAAATCAAGATCACACACGTAAACCGTGTCAGAAACAGTGCCCAAAAACATGTACTTTCTTTGGACGTTTCCGTCTCTGACCTCCCATTGACATCAATGGGAGGCAGAGATCGCGTTTTTCGCTGCGGTTTTTTGCCCGCGGCGCTCAGTGGCTGCAGACGAAAAACGCGGCAAATGTTCTGCCGGCGGGTCAAAATCTACCTCAAAATTCCTGAAGGAATTTTGAGGCAGATTTTTCCGCCTGCAAAATAACTGTGTGAACAGGGCCTTAGGCTAAATGCACACTTTTGCGGATTTGACACGCGTATTTTCATGCGTCAAATACGCAGCGTAATACACTACTGGCAAAGTAAATGAGATTTCAAGAAATCTCATCTACGTGGTGTGGATTTTTTTTCTGCACGTAAATGGACTTGCGGTGTGTATTTTAAAATCCGCAGCATGTCAATTTATCCTGCGTTTCCTCTTGCGAATTGTATCTAACTAGCTTTATTGAAAAATCCTCCAAAATCCGCAGCATAAAACCACACTTAAGGCCGGATTCACACGAGCGGGTGCGCGTAGCACCGACGTATATCTCACGTTCGTGTGAATAAGGCCTAATGTGTAGTTTTAGCTGCGGAATAACATGCGTATACCTGCCGTTTTGATGCAGATTTTCCACATCAAATTACGCAACGCGTGCATGTTCACACGGCTTATTTTCGTCCGTTTTCCGGGCCGTAAACGGCCGAAGAATCGGAAGCAGAACGCCTTCAAACATCTGTCCATTGATTGCAATGTGAAAACGGCGTTCTCTTCCGACGGGCCGCTTTTTTACGCGGCCGCGTAAAAAAACGGCTGCGAAAAAGAAGTGCATGTCACTTCTTCAGCCGATTTTGGAGCAGTTTTTCATAGACCATAGAAAAATGCTGCAAAAATCGCGAGTGGCTCAAAAAAACTTCTGAAAATCAGGAGCTGTTTTCCCTTGAAAACAGCTCTGTATTTTCAGACGTTTTTGAGTTTTCGTGTGAACATAGCCTGAGCCTTATAGAGAGTGTTCACTCCTAGAAGCTTTGCCCCTAGTTGAGAAATACAGTGCCTCATAGAGGTACTATACAGAGGCACATGGACCCATAGCCATGTTCACAAGGTTTTTGACTTCCATATGAAATTGGATTCTGTCAGGGGAAGCAGGGAAGCGGTTTCCAGTGGACTCGTGCACACATTACTGATCCCATACCCTTGCTATGTGGAGGGCATGCTTTACCTCCATGTGCCTCAGATTTTATGTGGAACAAACCGTTTTTTTTTTTTTTCATACAGAATGTCTTCAGAATCTCAGAAGTGCTGTATTAGGGTATGTTCACACGCGGAGTCAAAAACGTCTCAAAATACGGAGCTGTTTTCAAGGGAAAACAGCTCCTGATTTTGACGTTTTTAAGCCACTCGCGTTTTTTACGGCCTTTTAGGAGCTTTTTTCAATAGTCTATGAAAAACGGCTCCAAAAACATCCCAAGAAGTGACCTGCACTTCTTTTTCGCTGCTGTTTTTTTACGCGGATGTTTTTCAAAAAATGGCCCATCGGAACAGAACGCCGTTTTTCCCATTGAAATCAATGGGCAGATTTTTGGAGGCATTCTGCTTCCGATTTTTCGGGCGTTTACGGCCCGAAAAACGGCCATGTGAACATACCCTTAGGCTTCAGGCTTGTAACTTCAAAGGGAATTTCTGACTCTAACAGACCCCTAAGGCTGTGTTTACATGTGCGTTGGTGGCTCCGTTAGGAGCCTCTGTCTAAACACCTGAAAAAAATAGTGAACCATTAAAGTCAATGGGGTCCGTCAGGCGGCGTTGGTATCAGAACCCTGTCACAACGGTGACAAGCGGAAACCATTAGGGTATGTTCACACGCTAGCTATTACGGCTGAAATGACAGACTGTTTTCAGAAGAAAACAGCTGCCTCGTTTCAGCCGTAAAAGCAGCTCCTCATTAATATACGAGGCGTCTGTGACGCTCGTATATCTTCAGCTGCTCTTCATTGAGTTCAATGAAGAACGGCTCAAATTACGTTGCAAAGAAGTGTCCTGCACTTCTTTGCCGAGGCAGACAATTTACGCGCCGTCGTTTGACAGCTGTCAAACGATGACGCGTAAATTACAGGTCGTCTGCACAATACGTCGGCAAACCCATTCAAATGAATGTCCAGATGTTTGCCGACGTATTGTAGCCTTATTTGCAGACGTAAAACGAGGCATAATACGCCTCGTTTACGTCTGAAAATAGGTCGTGTGAACCCAGCCTTAGCCAGGTTTCCGTCACCATTGAGTTCAATGGTGAGGGAAACTGAAGCTTAGGTTTCCGTTTGCCTTTCCGTTGAGGGGTTAACCCGTTTGAAACCTCCGACGGAACCGCTCAGCGGAAAGCGACGCTGATGTGAACACAGCCTTAATCCGATGTTTCGATGGTATACACACTGAGTTTTTTGCAGGCAGAAAATTCTGCCTGGAAAAATCAGCTCCGGTTTTTTTTGAAGTGGTTTGTCACCACACGCGTGTTTTGATGCGATTTTTGACACGTCTTTTTGCAGGCTTTTTTTTTTTTCCAACAGATTAAATAACCGTAAGCTTTTTTGCCAAAAAATCGTGGCAAAAAATATGTTTATTTCCGTCTCTCATTGATTTCAATGGGGTTTCAGCTTCTTATTCCCTGTATAAATAAAGGCAGGCTAGATATTACTCTTAGGCCTCATGCACACGACCGTAAAAACTCCCGTTATTACGGGTCATAATTACGACCTGTAATAACGGGCTCATAGACTTCTATTGGCCACGGGTACCTTCCCGTTTTCTCACGGGAATGTGCCCGTGCCGTTGAAAAAGATAGAACATGTCCTATTTCAGGCCGTAATAACGGCACGGGCAGCCCATAGAAGTCTATGGAGCTCCCATAATGACGGGTGGCTACATGTATGCACCCGTCATTACGGCAGCGTTGCTAGGCGACGTTAGTAAATGGTCACTGTCCAGGGTGCTGAATGAGTTAACAGATCGGCAGTAACGCTTTCAGCACCCTGGACAGTGAATTCCGATCAGAATATAGAGCAACCTGTAAAAAAAAAAAAAAAAAAAAGACGTTCATACTTACCGAGAACTTCCTGCTTCCTTCAGTCCGGTTTCCCGGCCGTTGCCTTGGTGACGCGTCCCTCTCGACATCCGGCCCGACACCCCTGGATGACGTTTCAGCCCATGTGACCGCTGCAGCCAATCACAGGCCAATTACATGCTGCAGCGGTCACATGGACTGCCGCGTCATCCAGGGATGTTGGGCTGGATGTCAAGAGAGGGACGCGTCACCAAGGCAACAGCCGGGTAAGTATGAATTTCTTTTACTTATACCTCGGAAAGGGCTGCCCCTTCTCTCTATCCTGCACTGATAGAGAGAAGGGGCTGCCGATTAGTGCAGTGCAATTTTGCATCGAAAACGTGCCCGTAAATACAGGTGACACCGGACCCGTATTTACAGGCACGGGTCCGTAAATACTGGTGCAAAACGGGTCGAATACGTGTGACAACGGACCCGTATTTACGCCAGTATTTACGGGTGGGAAAAAATACGGTCGTGTGCATGAGGCCTTAGGCCAGGATCACACACACAGTTTTAATTCCGTTTTTGGCTCAATTCTTAGCCAAAACTGTGACAAAAGCTTAGAACTGTGACAAAAACGGCATCAAATCTGTGTGTATGACCCAAGCCATAATCTTTTACTGTTGCTAGTATTCTATTCTGGGATTCCCAATCCTTGACGTATTTGACATTCTGTGCGCTACTGTACACAACTTTCACCACAAGAGGGAGCAGGGTATCCATGATAGAGATTTACTATTGTACACCTATAGCAGCTGCATTTACCACAACACATTGGTACACGCTTAGTACACATAGTATGGGAACTCACATCAGTCTTGGTCCCCAAGTGGAGCTTACAGTCTAATTTCCCTATAACAAACTAGTAGGATTTAACTTTTTCTCCATTATTTTAGCTGATTGTACTACTGTAATTTACTGTTAATTATGTGCAGGTAAATTGTATACATATTTTTCATATGCTCTATTGTAGGTTCTGATATGTCAAGGAGCCGTTTTGTAGGTTATATAAAAATAAGCGTTGGTAGTTCTGACATTGTGGTATGTAAACATGAATCATTTAACCCCTTCAGGGCCAAGCTCATTTTGGCCTTCAGGACCAGCCCCATTTTTTCAAATCTGACATGTCACTTTATGTGGTAATAATTTTGGAATGCTTTTGCCTATCCAAGCGATTCCGAGATTGTTTTCTTGTGACAGGTTGTACTTTATGTTAGTGAAAAAATTTGGTCAATAAATTCAGTATTTGTGAAAAACGCCAACATTTGGAAAAACTGAGCAAAAATTATGATTTTTCAAAATTGTAATACCACCCAAAATAGTTACTAGTTAACATTTCCAATATGTGTACTTTATGTTTGCATCGTGTTTTGAACGTCCTTTTATTTTTCTAGGACGTTACAAGGCTTAGAACTTTAGCAGCAATTTCTCACATTTTCAAGAAAATTTCAAAAGGCTTTTTTTTTCGGGGACCAGTTCAGTTCTCAAGTAGCTTTGAGGGGCCCATATATTTGAAAACCTTAAACACCCATTTTAAAAACTGCACCCCTCAAAGTATACAAAGCAGCATTCAGAAAGTGTTTTAACCCCTAATCCCGCATTTCACAGGAATTAAAGCAAAGTAGAGGTGAAATTTACAAATAATTTTTTTTTGGTTGCTGAAATTCATTTGTAATAAAAACAAAATTCTGTAACACAAAAAGATTTGCCAGAGAAATGCAACTCAATATTTATTGCCCAGGTTCTGCAGTTTTTATAAATATCCCACATGTGGCCCTAGTGTGGTAATGGACTGAAACACCAGCCTCAGAAGCAAAAGAGCACCTAGTGGTATTTTTTTAGAATATATTTTCGGCACCATGTCAGGTTTGAAGAGGTCTTGTGGTGCCAAAACTGTGGAAACCCCCCCCAAAAGTAACCCCATTTTGGAAACGACACACCTCAGGGAATGTATCTAGGGGTATAGTTAGCATTTTGACCCCACAGCTTTTTTGCTAAATTTATTTGAATGTCTGTAAAAATGAAAATCTACTTTTTCTTAATTTTTACAAGGAATAAAGGAGAAAAAGCACCCCAATATTTGTAAAGCAATTTCTCCCGACTGCGGCAATACCTCCTATGTGGTCATTAACTTCTGTTTGGACACACGGCAGGGCTTAGAATGGCAGGAGCGCTACTTGGCATGCAGACTTTGCTTGATTAGTTTTTAGGCGCCATGTCGCTTTTGCAGAGCCCCTGAGGTACCAGTACAGAAGTGACTCCATTTTGGAAACTACACCCCTCAGGGCATTTATCTAGGGGTGTAGTGAGCATTTTGACCTCACAGGTGTTTCATACATTTTATTCTAATGTAGATTTAGCTCTCAATTTTTTATTTTCACGAGGGGTAATAGGAGAAAAAACACCACACAATTTGTTACTCAATTTCTCCCGAGCATGGCAATACCCCATGTTGGCCCTAAACTGCTTTTTGGCACATGGCAGAGCTCAAAATAAAAGGAGCGCCATTTGGCTTCTAGAGCGCAGATTTTGCTGGACTGGTGTACAGGCGTCATGTCGCGTTTACAGAGACTCGAGTAGAAACCCCAGAGAAGTGACCCCATTTTGGAAACCTACACCCCTCGAGGCATTTATCATTTGGCTCAGGAGTGAAAGAGCACAATGCGCGTTTAAGGCCCGTTTTGGTCATTTTCGCGGCATTGGCCCACAATTGCAGGGCTTTGGGGTCAAATGGCAAAAACAAACCCCCAAGTAGTGACCTCTATTTTGGAAACTGCACCTCTCAAGACATATTTTTTTTTTAAAGAGAACCTTTCACCTGTCCATACATCTGCAGCATGTAATGGGCAGGGCTTCACAAACACTCTCACTTGAAATAATTTTTCTAACTTCCTCCGTTATTTACATATTGGTGCCGTTATATTTGGCGTCTGATATGTAAATAAGCCCTGAGCGGTCAATGGGGCATTTCTATCTAACTAAAAGGCAAGGGGGCGTGATGTCTTCGCTCTGACACTGTCCAATCAGCTGTGGACAGTGTCAGGGCAGCTTGTGCTGTGTTCCCTCCCGTGAGAACACACACAGACTGGTAGTTCTGCAGAGAGCGCCCTCTATCTGTGTGTAATCTCGTGGGAGTTAACACAGCGCAAGCCGCCCTGACACTGTCCGTAGCTGATTGGACAGTGTCAGAGCGTAGATATCACGCCTCCTTGCCATTTAGTCAGATAGAAACCCCCCATTGACAGTTCAGGTGCTTATTTACATATCGGACGCCAAATATAACGGCACCGATATGTAAATAATGGAGGAAGTTAGAATTTTTTTTTCAAGTGAGACGGTGTTTGTGAAGCCCAGCTGCACATGTATGGGCAGGTGAAAGGTTCTCTTTAAGGGGTGTAGTCAGCATTTGACCCCACAGGTTTTTTTTTTTAAATTTATTGGAAATGAACGTTCAGCGGATGGTGCAAAGTGAAAATTGCAATTTTCCACTGATAAGACATTTTGGTGCCCAATATGTGGTGCCCAGTTTGTGCCACTGCAGACAAATCTCTCAATCTGTTAAGCGGATTCTCCCGGGTATAGCGATGCTATATATGTGGACGTAAACTGCTGTTTGGGCACGCTGCCGGGCTCAGAAGGAATGGGGTGTCATTTGGCATTTGGAGCGCAGATTTAGCTTGATAGTAGTCCTATTTGGGTTATTGCTGGTATTTCAGTTTATAAAGTGGTGGTATATGTAACCTGTGCGGAGAACATCCGGGTATAATAAGAGGGTATAATAATGCCGTAAATAAATAATAATCCGCAGATGTGTGCCCGGTGTCGCACTGATAAATGGTGCCCAATCTTACCCGCTTTTGAAATGCTCTGCATGTTTTGTGTTGTCATATTCTGAGAGCCAGAGG
Organism: Rhinoderma darwinii; assembly: GCF_050947455.1. Lineage (NCBI taxonomy): Eukaryota > Metazoa > Chordata > Amphibia > Anura > Rhinodermatidae > Rhinoderma > Rhinoderma darwinii. The sequence continues at coordinate 485,504,447 of NC_134687.1, forward strand.
TTTTTTATGTTTTATCCACCGAAGCTGTGTGAGGGCTTATTTGTTGCGGGACAATCTATAGTTTTCAATGGTACCATTTTGGGGTAAATGCGATTTTTTATTTAATTTTTTTATCACTTTTTATTAAATTTTTTTGGGCAAGTGAGGTGACCAAAAACCATCAATTCTGACAATGTTTTTTATTCTTTCTTTTCTACGCGGTCACCGAGCGATATAAATGAAATTTTTACTTCATTCTGCAGGTCGATACGATTACGGCGATACCATATGTATATAGTTTTTTTTTTTTTTACAGCGTTTGCACAATAAAATCCCCCTTTTTTTTTTTTTTTTTATGGGAAAAAGGCAGTTTGTTGTTTTAACTTGAATTTTTTTAACTTTCGTAACTTTTTTTTTTTTTGTCCCACTATGGGACTTGAAGGCACGAAGACCTGATTGCTATTCTAATACACTGCAGTACATACAATGTGCAGTGTATTAGATCTGTCAGTTATTCACTCACAGCAAGCCTATTAGGCTTCGCCTGCGGGCGGAGCCTAATAGACTGCTGTACTAGGTAGACATTGTTAGGCCTCCCCATCAGCACACGCGGGTGCCGATCGTTGCAATAGCAACCATTGGCTCCGATCTAACCACCTCGATGCAGCGATCGCTTTTGTTCGCTACATCTAAGGGGTTAATCTGCCGGATGGAAGATAGCTCTGGTCCTGGCCGTTACGTCAGTATGTCAACTGTAACGAACAGCCGACATCCGCGGATAATGGTGCAGGCTCAGCTACTGAGCCTGCACCATCTTCTTGGCCCTGATAGTAAGCCATTTAGGCCCTGCCCCTAGGCGGGGCCTAAAAGACTTCTATACTTGGCACACCAGAGGCCATTATTAGGCCTCCGGTTACCGTTGCAGCACTGGCATCCCGGCGACAGCGGCGCCAGGATGCCGTCAGGCTAGAAACCACCTAGATGCAGCAATTGCTTGATTGCTGCATCTAAGGGGTTAATCGGCAGGATTGGAGCCTAGCTCCGGTCCTGGCCGTTACAGCGGGATGTCAGCTGTAATATACAGCTGACACCTGCTGGTGATAGCGCGGGCTCAGTCTCAGAGCCCGCTCCATCACCATCACATACAGTTACGTGAGAAGGGGCTAACATAACTGTACGTGATTGGGCTGGAAGGGGAAGGGGTTATTAGCAAGTGCCATTGTTAAATAGGCAACCAAACTAAATTTTTAATGATTGAGGCGATTAACATTGTGTGTAAATACTTGTTTAATTACTATTCAATCGCCTAGGGTACTATTACACGGGCCGACGTTGGCTGTGTAAACAAGCGCGGATCAACGAGACCACTTGTTGATTGGTGTTTGTTTGCTCCTCTTCACAAGGAGCTATGTATGGGGACGAGCGCTCATTACTCGCTCGTTTCCATTATGCCGGAAGCTCATCTCCCGGTTTACAGGGAGATGTGCTGCCGACAACGATAATATTTCTTGCTGCACGAACTATACAATTAGCCGATGAATATGAATGCTTGTTTTTCGGTTCATCGGCCCGTGTAAAAGCAAACGTATCAAAGATTTCTAGTACGAATATCTTCTCCTGTAAATGGACATAAAATGGAGTTTGTCGTGACTCTTCCCCCCCCCCCCCACAATATCGCAAACGCCACTAGATAGGTGTAGGAGAGACGAGTTTAAGCATACCAATGCCGGCTTTCCAGCTGAATGCAGCATTATAGAAATTAAATTATAATTTTCACGGATAAAATGTAAAGTGTTTGGCTTTCCGCTGTAACCCCTCTCCTCAACTCTTGAGTGACGGCTCTTGGATTGCACAGCGTATGAGACTGAGGACCGGTAGAGCTGTCGATCAGGAGGGGATACAGCGGGAAGCCGGACACTTCACATTCAGCACATTAGGATTAAAGCTTAATTTCCATAGTGCGCCAGATCCAAAACCAGTGCAGATCACACTTTACATAGTTAAGATAAATGCCCAGTGTATACAAGGTGATAGGCAGGCTGGCTTTCTGCTAGAAAATGGTGTGTTGTGAGAATTTGTGGAAGTGACCAGGAACTATCATGTAACTGCTGGAGGAAGGAGGGTCAGTGTGTTGGGTATATTGGCGGGAGTGGGGGTCCGTGGGTGGGTTTTACTGGGGAAGACACTGCTGTAACTACCTTTTGGGGGGCAATCAGCTATCATTACTTATTACTATGTCTGTTGGGGATGAAGTGACTGGGTGGGAATTATGATTAGGGATGCATCGATACTTTGATACTGTTTCGATACCGTGCACCCTGAAACGGTTCAATACCGTTATTTCATGTATTTCAATACTAAGCTGTGTGGCCGCACAGCTCAGTATGGTAATGCATGTAGTTAGAGCGGGGTTGTGGTTGTGTGATACAGCCATTGCCCCGCTTCTGAGTCCTGACAAGTGCGCACGCGGTCAGCGTGATGTGTTGCGACCAATGCTGCACTAATGAGCGCCGGCACTGAAGACAGAACATGGCGGCCGCACACTGCAAAACACCCCCATGTTCTGTCTTCCGTGCCTGCGCCGCCGATCATTAGTGCAGCGCCAGCCGCATCACCTCGTGCTAACCGCGCACACTTATTGTCAGGAGCGGGGCAATGGCTGCATTACACAGCCGCAGCCCTGCTCTAACGGCGGTGATCAGAGAAACCTCTCATCTCCGCCGTTACTCCCCTGAATGCTGCGATCAAAGCTGACCGCAGCATTCAAGGGATAAATGAGAATGGGGATGCCCTTTTGGATCGTGTCACGAGGAATCCCTGTGAAGCGATCGAGGGACATACCATATATGGGCAGACAGCCCAGGGCCCATTGAAGGACCCCAGGGCAGTCTGACCATATTTTCTGTTCTTAGGGCATACTTTGGTATCTCCTAACAACTGCCTGTGTACTATCCGTACACAGGCTAATGTACTGGCATATAGATATATGCCAGTACATTAAAGTTAAAAAATAAAATAAAAAAAGTAATGTTAAAGAGGCTCTGTCACCAGATTCTAACTACATTATCTGATCGGCGCTGTAATGGGGGGGGGGGGGGGGGGGGGCGCGCGCATCAGCAGTGGTTTTTATTTTGGAAAACGATCATTTTTTAGCAAGTTATGAGCAATTTTAGATTTATGCTAATTCGTTTCTTAATGATGAACTGGGCGTTGTACAGAGGAGTGTATGACGCTGACCAATCCGTGACGAATCAGCGTCATACACTTCTCATTGTTCCAGCCCATTGTTACAGCGTGATTGTGCAGTGAAAGAAGCTGGGCTGGAACAATGGGAAGTGTATGACGCTGATTGGTCACTGATTGGTCAGCGTCATACACTGCTTTTCACAACGCCCAGTTGGTCATTACGAAACTAATTAGCATAAATAAAAAATGGCTCATAACTTGCTCAAAAATTATCGTTTTTCAAAATAAAAACCATTGTTGTTATCTACATTACAGCGCCAATCAGATTATGTAGGAGATAGGGCACTTATAATCTGGTGACAGAGCCTCTTTAAATAAAATAAAAAAACACATTATTTTTACAATAAACATCGTCCCAATACATAAAATATACACATATTCGGTATCGTTGCGACCGTAATAACACATTTAAAGCGTCAGTCATGTTTACGCTGTTATAAAATAAAAACTGCTTTTTTTCACTTACCCCTTCAGGACCAAGCTCATTTTGGCCTTCAGGACCAGCCCCATTTTTTCAAATCTGACATGTCACTTTATGTGGTAATATCTCTGAAATGCTTTCACCTATCCAAGCGATTCTGAGATTGCTTTCTCGTGACATATTGTACTTTATGCTAGTGAAAAAATTTGGTCGATTAAATTCAATATTTATTTGTGAAAAACACCAAAATGAAGAGAAAAGTTGCAAAAATTAGCATTTTTCTAAATTTAAATGTAGCTGCTTGTAAAACAGATAGTAATAACACACAAAATAGTTACTATTTCACATATCCCATATGTCTTCTTTATACTTGCATCTTTTTTTTGAGCATTCTTTTATTTTTCTACGACGTTACAAGGCTTAGAACTTTCGAAGCAATTTCTCACATTTTCAAGAAAATTTTCAAGAACAATTCAAAAGGCTATTTTTTCAGGGACCAGTTCAGTTCTGAAGTGGCTTTTAGTGCCTTATATATTAGAAAGTCCCCATAAATCACCCCATTTTGAAAACTGCACCCCAGCATTTAGAAAGTGTTTTAACCCCTTAGGTGTTTCTCAGGAATTAAAGCAAAGTAGATGTGAAATTCACAATTTTTTTATTTTTTTTTGCCAAAATTCATTTGTAATAAAAAAAATTCTGTACCACAGAAGGTTTTACAAAAGGAAGAAAAAACGTAATATTTATTGCCCAGATTCTTCTGTTTTTCAAAATATCCCACATGTGGCCCTAGTGTGTGAATGGACTGAAGCACCGGCCTCCGAAGCAAAGGAGCACCTAGAGGATTTTGGGCCCTCCTTTTTTAGAATATATTTTAGGCACCATGTCAGGTTTGAAGAGGTTTTGTGGTGTCAAAACAGTGGAAACCCCCCAAAAGTGACCCCATTTTGGAAACTTCACCCCTCGAGGAATTTTTCTAGGGGTATAGTTAGCATTTTGACCCCACAGGTTTTTTGCTGAATTTATTGGAATTAGTCTGTGAAGAAGAAAATCTACTTTTTTTCTGAAAAAACATAGAATTTTCTAATTTTTACAAGGAATAAAGGCGAAAAAGGACCCCAACATCTGTAAAGCAATTTCTCCCGATTACGGCAATACCCAATATGTGGTAATAAACTGCTGTTTGGACCCATGCCAGAGCTCAGAAGGGAAGGAGCAACATTTGGATTTTGGAGCACAGATTTTGCTAGAATGGTTTTTGGTGCCATGTCGCGTTTGCAACGCACTGGAGTGACCAAAACCGTGGAAACCCCCCAAAAGTGACCCCATTTTGGAAACTACACCCCTCAAGGAATTTTTCTAGGGGTGTAGTTAGCATTTTGAGCCCACAGGTTTTATGCTGAATTTATTGTAATTAGTCTATGAAGATGAATATCTACTTTTTTTTCTGGAAAAACATAGAATTTTCTAATTTTTAGAAGGAATAAAGGAGCCCAACATTTGTAAAGCAGTTTCTCCCGATTACGGCAATACCCCATATGTGGTAATAAACTGCTATTTAGACCCACGGCAGTGCTCAGAAGGGAAGGAGTGCCATTTGGAGCGCAGATATTGCTGGAATGATTTTCGGTGCCATGTCATGTTTGCAACGCCCTGGAGGGACCAAAACCGTCGAAATCCCCAAAAGTGACCCCCATTTTGAAAACTGCACCCCTCAAGCAATTTTTATAGGGGTGTGATCACTTTTTTTTTACCCAATAGTGTTTTTGCAGAATCTTGTGGAAATCTGGCATGAAGAATAACATTTTTTTTTTTTTCACAAATGCGTCCGTTCTTGGACATATTGTTCATACATAGTACATGAAACGGATGAAACGCACCCCAACATTTATTACCTAGTTTCTCCTGTGTCCAGAAATACCCCCACTTAGGCCGTAATCTGCTGCATGCCCACACAGTGTGGCCCCAAATCAAAGAAGTACCCTTTGGCTTTTCAGAACATAATTGTAGCTTGAATGACTTGATAGGCCCCACTCCATGCCTATAAAGGATTTGAGCTGACAGAAAGATCTGACACCACTAGAAGTGACCCTATTTTGAAAACTGCACCCCTAAGGTATTCACCTAGTGGTTTAATGCGTGTTTGTACCGCTAGGTTTTCATAGCTGGAATCATGGTATTTAGGTGGTAATTTTTCTACCAAATCTATTATTTTTGGGGCATGGTTGCCTTCCACAGCATATTAACCCGTAGAAGTGCATTTGCCAGTGTATGTAACTATGTCGTGCCAACGAAGCAGATGACCAACAAATGTGTCAGTCCACAGCTGTTAACAACAGTTAAAGCAGGGAGAATTTAAATTAGAACTGCATTGGACTGAAGGGCAATATATTTGAGAACTGGAGGAAAAAATTTAGAACTTGAGCATGTTCACAGGATGAAAGAACAGGGCTTTATAATGTCACTTCTTTTTTTCAAAGGGGCTGGTCATACAACATCTCTTTAGCCCCATCAATCTCTATATCGGAGACAAACGTGCCAAGGGACGTTGGCACACCATTACAGGTCCCTGCCCGGCAAAGTAGGAGCCGTAATGTGCGCAAAACAACCAATCATCTACAGAATATATAAAAGGGCAGTGTCCAACACCATCTTTATGGACAGTAAAGGATCACTAATCCCCTAAGATTTTGTCAGGTTTCCTGGAAGTATTTTCGGGTTTAATAGGTTGTGCAAAAACCTGAACAAAACAACAAAAAAGTCCATAATGTATTGATCAGGAACAGCTCGTAAATTGAGTAACAGTTTATAAGAATTAATATAATAGCTTTATATGGCAGGACATGGTTATAATAATAGGCAAACTCAGTAAAATTATATAAAAAAAATATGTATTGAAGGAATATTACATTTATATGAAATATTTGTATGAAGTGATTCCAACTGACATTATTTTGAAAACTCTACCCTTCAAGGTATTCTTTTAGGGGTATAGTGAGAAATTTGTTATGGGTTCTTCAAACATTTTTTAATTTGGTGTGACTAATTATAACGTGAAACTACTTTAGGTATTCATCTAGTGCAGGGGTCGGGAACCTATGGCTCGCGAGCCAGATATGGCTCTTTTGATGGCCGTATCTGGCTCGCAGACAGGGCTCCTACCTGTCTATGGGAGGGATGCACGTTGCAGCCGCACAGCTCAGTATAGTACACATGACTATGAGAGCGGGGCTGCGGCTGTGTAATTCAGCCACAGCCCCGCTCCTGAGTCCTGACATATGCGCGCGGGGTCAGCATCATGTGATGCGGCCGGCGCTGCACTAATGATCTGCGGCATTGAAGACAGAACATGGCGGGCGCGCTACAAAGCACCCCCATGTTGTCTTCAGTGCCTGAACTGCCGCTCATTAGTGCAGCGCCGGCCGCATCTCCTCATGCTGACCGCGCGCGCACTTCCTGTCAGGAGCGGGGCAATGGCTGTATTACACAGCCGCAGCCCCGCTCTATAACGCCGGAGATCAGAGAACCTCTCATCTCCGCCGTTATTCCCGTGAATGCTGCGATCACAGCTGACTGCAGCATTCAGGGGAAAGTGAGAAGGGGGGATGCCCCTGGATCGCATCACAGGGAATTCCTGTGACGCGATCGAGGGCCATACCATATATGGGCAGACAGCCCAGGGTCTATTGACGGACCCCAGGGCTGTCTGACCATATCTCTTGTTGTTAGGATATACCCAAGTATGTCCTAACAACAGCCTGTGTGCTATCTGTCCACAGGCTAATGTACTGGCACATATCTGATATATGTCAGTACATTAAAGTTTAAAAATAAAGTAAAAACAAAGTATGGTTACATTTTTAAAAAAATATACACCTTCACCTTTTTTACAATAAACATTAAAATAAGTCTCAATACATAAAATACACACATTCAGTAATGGCGCGGACAACAATGTTTTTGCATCATTTATGATGTGTACGCTGTAAAAAAATGAAATAAACACGGCTTTCATTCACTTATTAATGTGAGGCGCGAGGTGCGATGAATTTACCCTCCATGTTCCTCACATTAATAGTAATTAACCCCATCATGTACCTCGCCTATCTGCGCATGCGCGAGTTCAAAGAGACAGAGAGTCCTGGGTCCTGCCGCCGATGGCCATAGTGAAGCGCTCCTGCACGAAATGGTGAGTATATCTTAAATTCTATATTTTAAGGGTAAAAGTTGGGGGTCGTCTTATACGCCCAGTCGTCTTATACGCCGACATATACGGTAGTTCTTTGATGGCCTGATAAGCATTGGCGGCAGTGGTGAGCGGCAGGGAGCATGGACTACATTTCCCATAACTCCCTGCATAGCCGCGCCGTCTGCAAGCACGCACCTGCGTCCCCTAGTGAAGCGGCATCTGCCTCCTCCCTTGTGTCTCCCTTGGACGTTCCAGAAACCCCTGGCTGTGCTGCTGCTTTGAAGGTGAACATTATAACATGGAAATTGTTACACAGCCTCATGGTCAGCAGCAGTGAGCTGCATCAATAAAGGGGCTGTGTAATACAGTGTGTCCCACCAACCCCCCCTTCCCACTTCACCCCTGAAAATAATCCCACATAATCCATAATATAGCCCCCCCCCAAAAAAAAAAAAAAAATATGGCCTTAAAAAACATCTGCCACCCATATTACACTCTTGGGGGCTTTAAATTAATCTCTTGTGGGCATAAGAAACTGATTTAAAGGACCACTATCAGGGCAAAAATCTGTTCTGAGCGCTTTATTACAGCTCTGGAGGTCTCCCAGATGGGTCTGAGCCTCTCTTTTTTGTTCATTTTCTGTAAGACCAACACTTTTAAAAGGGCCACTGACAGATACAATTGCTCCAGCGGTCACTTAGTACACAAAGGAGTGTTCCTCTCTGCTGCACTAAGCCACCGCTGGACCTAAACAATAATTCGCTGTAAAATAATAAAATAGATAATTGACATAACTGACAATGCGTTGTGTGACATGTCCAACATTCCAGCTTCTTTCTTCTGCGAATGCCTCAAAGCTGGCATTCTCTCAACATCAGGTGGGAAGAATGCCAGCTTCCAGTCATGCGCAGGAAAAAGAAGAAGCCAGACTGCTGGACTGATGTCATGCATCGCAAGCTCACAATGTAAGTTATTTATTTAATTTTTTTACTGCTAATTACCATTGTTTCAGTCCAGTTGTGGCTTTATACAGCAGGGAGGAGCATTCCTTGCTGTACTAAGTGAACATTGGAGCGATTGATCTGTCAATGGCCCTTTAAACATATTGTACGGCTCTCGCGGAATTATATTTCAAAATATGTGGCGTTTACGGCTCTCTTAGCCAAAAAGGTTCCTGACCCCTGATCTAGTGGTATAGTGAGAATTTTTAGGTTTGTTTGGGCTTTCAAATTTTAGTAAATGGACAAAAATATATGAAAAAAAAATTACTCCGCTTCAAAAATCAATTTAGAATGGCCAACTTGTAAAATGAACGAGTGTTGTATAAATAAAATAATCTAAAACTCAGTGGAGGCATAGTAAATTTTGAAGCACAGGCCTGGCTTTGTGGGGCATGTCTGGCACTGGTGGATAGTGTATATTCTAAAGCTTTTTTTGGAACACACCCGACATCTTTTCTGGGGTCTTGTTTTCTTCTCAGTGGGGGGTATTACTGAGGGAAAGTGCTGGCCTGGGATTATACGGCAACTTTAATCTCGCGAAGAACTGCCCTCACCTTGTGCGTTGTAAAACTAAAGGGCCTTGATAATGGTCTCCTGAAATTGGAGAGATGTATTTGTATTGCCTGCGTATCTGGACACCACAAATGCGTTATTCGTTCCTATTTGGGTGAGGTGGACTGCCAGCTCCTTGTACCTGGTCTTACTTTTCCGCATGACACTATACGGCTTTATGACCTGATCAGATGGATCCACCCCACCCATGAAGCGGTAATAATCCAGTACGCAGGCAGCCTTGGCAGTTGTGGTGCTGGAGCCACGAACTGGAACGTGGATGCTGCTATCCTTATGGATGCTTGACAGAATGTGGACATCTCTCTTGTCCCTATAGTTCACTAGCAGCATATTCTCGCTGCACATTGCTTTGCTTTCTCCTTTTGGCAATATTTAACCCAGGAGGGTTTTGGGGAGGCCCTTAGAATTTTTTTTTATTGTGCCACAGGCCACTGTTGCTCTTGCCAAAAGGCACTTTTGGAGAGGGATGCTATTATAGAAATTGTCTATATAGACATTATATCCCTGGCCAAGTAGCGGGTGTATAAGATCCCACACAATTTTTCCACTGACTCTGGGGGATCAATTTTGGAATCCCTTCGATCATAAATACGGAAACAATGTGTGTACCCTGTGGAACTTTCGCAGATCTTATACAGCTTTATTCCATACCGGCCCCGTTTATTTGGGATGCATTGACGGAAGTGGAGCTTTCCCTTAAAACTGACGAGAGACTCGTCGACCGCAATATTTTTACCTGGGGTCTAAATTTGGGCAAATTTTTAATTGAAATGGCTGATGACCGGTCTTATTTTATATAAACGGTCATAATTTGGATCATTGGGGGGTGGGCAGCAGGTATTCTCTGCGTAATGCAGAAATGTGAGGACGACCTCAAGTCTTTTCCTGGTCATAATGGTGCCATAAAGGGGGGTATTATATAGGACATCCGATGACCAGAAGTCCCTAATGCTGGGTTTCTTTATGAGGCCCATATTCAGTAACAAGCCCCAAAATTTGCAAAGCTCCTCTGAGTTTGTGGGCGTCCAAATTTAGCCTTTGGAATAGTAGGATGTGGGATTGTGGGCGAGAAATTGTTCCGCATATAAATTAGTTTGTTTGACCAGTAAATTTATGTATTCAGCGGAGAAAAATAATTTGAAAAAATCAAACTCTCCGAACCCCATGGTCTGCACTTGGATTCCCGAGGATGCGGTGAAGACAAGAACCTGGGGGGCATAATCCGTAGCAGGCATCCATATCGCCTCACTATTGGGGGGCTGGTCAGTACCAGCAACTCTTCTGCGCTGCTGGGGGGCTCATCAGACTCGCTAGGCGAAGATGATGTCAACACGAACTGCATTTCATCTTCGCTAGCAGAGTCTGTATCCGAGCATAGCATAGCGTATGCCTCCTCAGGGCTATAACACGTCTGTGCCATATTGCAGTAATGTACACTACAATGTAACAGATATCATTTTAAAACTCAACTGTCCCTAAGAAATGTTTTATTTTTTTTGTATTAACTAGAAATGAACTGGCGCTCTATAAAAAAAAAATGTAGGAGTGGGATGTAACTGACCGGATCACTGCGTAAAACTGTCACTGTATGTGGCACGGCAACAGTGAACGATGGCGATCTGTGTGGATCGTATGGACACTGACACGGCTCAATGTTCTCTAACTAGGCAGAGAGGGGGTGATCTGGGGCTATTTAGGCTATTGCCTAAAGTAATATGATGCAGCAATTTCACTTGGGTAATGGGTGGGCGATTTGGGGGCTATTCTCTAATTACTGGGACAGGAGAGATCTGGGGAGATTTAGAAGAGATCTTTATTCACTTTTCTTTAACTTTTTAGTTTCTGACCGGGCTTCGCACACCGACTCTCACAAGCTCTCTGACAGAGATGAGCTTGTCAGAGCCGGTGATAAAAAGAATCCTGCGTCTTTTGTTTACATATGCTGTGATTGGTCATTCAGTTTTGAATGACCAGTCACAGGACCGCTCTGATTGGTCCTGTGCCGGCGAGCAGTGAGTGTCTGTTGTCACTCGCCGCTGCGATCTGCCCGTTGTCGCCATGTCATCTAACATGGTGACAGGTTAGTGTCGTCACGTAACTACGTGAGAAGGTGGGAAAACACAGCCGATTGGGCAGGAAGGGGTTAATGTAAGGCACGAGATATTATGAATTTTGAACCTCCATGTGCCTCACATTAATAGTAAGTAACCCCATCATGTTCCTCACATTAATCCATTGTTGTTCATTATGACTGAGGAACATCATGGGGTTAATTACTGTTAATGTGAGGCACATGGTGGTTCAAAATTCATCACACACGCGCCTCACATCAGAAAAAGGAAGATCTCACAACTTTTTTTAAATTATTATTGTTGGCAAAGTATCGTTTTGGTATCGAGTATCACAATACTACACAAAGTATCGGTATCAATGTCCAAATTCTGGTATGGTGACAACCCTAATTATGATATTAATGGGGGGAGGTGGGGAAATAAATTATTCAAACTACTGAAGAGGAGCCCACACAGCTAATCTCAATGCCATCCTTTTGGGCAAGCAAAATTGACTTTACCTTAATTTTACCCGTAGGAAAGATTCTTGATTCTTAAAGGGGTTGTTTGGGCATTGGGCGGTTTTTCATACTAATGACCTATCCACAGGATAGGTCATCAGTATATGATCGGTGGGCGTTCGACACCCTGGCCCCGCACCCATCAGCTGCTCCATCTGCCTCCGGACATTGGATGTTACACAGTAGTCTGCCGCCAGATGGCTCCAGTCACAGTATAGCGGCCGTGCTGCTATTCAAGTTCATGGTTCCTATTGTAAGACATAACTTTTTATATTTTACTATCTTAACATTTCACACTTCTTTATTGGCACATTGTAATTAAGGCTTCGGTCACGAGCTGCGCCAGGGTCTCGTTCCGACGTTCCATCGGAGCTTTCCGTCTAAACGGGACCCTGACGAACCCAAACGGAAACCAAAGGTTTCCGTTTCCGTCACCATTGAAATCAATGTTTTCCGTTTGTCTCAGTTGTTCAAGGGTTCCGTTTTGACGGAATCAATATCATAGTTGACCCTGGCGCAGATGTGAACGAAGCCTAACTCTGTTGAATTTTTTTTTTTGCTACAGATGGTTCCACCCGAATATCACAGGTGTTGAGGCAGAAAATCTTCTGTTGACCCGTGGCGTTGATGGTAGTTTTTTGGCTCGGCCCAGTAAGAGTAACCCAGGAGATTTCACACTCTCTGTAAGGTAAGGGGTTTCTTGTGTTTGTTTTCTGTGAATATGACAAGATGTTTTAAATTATGTCAATATCTAAATTTAGCAGGAATGTTGATAGCAAAAATACAATAGATATGTTTATTACTGGAGCATTTCGTATTGGTTGAGTTACACGATAACAAACGTAACCCTTCTACAGATTATCCCAAGCTGTGCTCTGGTATCTCGGCCAGCAGTAGCTCCTCTCAGCCCAGTAAAAGTTTCGTTTCTGGTTTTTTGCCACTTTTCTTATATAAAAATGACAGTAAAGTAGTTTCCAGTCAATTTTGAATGAAAGAAAATAGTTTAAAAAAAGGCAGTAGAAACAGTATATTAATGTACCTTATCTTCTACACGTCATCCCCTTTATGTTCTCTGCCCCCTCTTTCACCAGCTCCTCTTTCTGTCTCCTTGTTTTTTGCTTACCTGCTGCTTGATTCCTCTTGTTTAAGTTCAGACCCTTTGCTATTACACTCAATACAATGTATAAATTTTTTTTTTTTAACAAGACGTTAAAAAAATGAACTAATTGTTTTTCAAAATAATATTTTGCAGATAATATACATGTATTTAGTTTGCCCACATGAATAATAACCTGTTGAACAAAAAACGCATGCAGAGAAAAAATACTCGAGTGGCAATGTTTTTTGGGCAATTTTATGCATTTTCCTTAAAAAATAAATTGAACTCGCATGGCTACATTGATGAAAAATATAGAAAATCTGCGGCTTTAAGGCCAAAATCGGTGACATCGAACAGTTAACAAACTTTTTAATGAATGTCGATTTTAATAAGCGGCAGAAATCAACTAAAACAATTTCAAGTAAACCGCACTTTGATTCCTACAGCGTCTACAGTGTGGAGACTCACATTGAGCATGTCATAGGAGTTCATAGTGAAAGTAACTTCCTGTCCACATACCAGACGCTGTAGTAATCGGGTGGTCATGTGACTTAATGGCGGCCAGGATCGGAGTAGATAGTTCAGTAACAAATTACCTGGTAAGGGGATTACCTGCCCTACCTTTTACCGGGTGTAGTAGTAGGTAGATACAATTAAGGACATCTCTTAAGTACTGTTGCTCATAGATGATACAGGGAATGATTGACCGTGTCTTATAGTGAAGGCGTCTTTCTCATTTTAGGAGGAATGGAGCAGTGACACACATAAAGATCCAGAACACTGGGGATTACTATGATTTGTATGGAGGAGAAAAATTTGCTACTCTTGCCGAATTGGTTCAGTATTACATGGAACACCATGGACAACTTAAGGAAAAAAATGGGGATGTTATTGAGCTGAAATACCCTTTGAACTGTGCTGATCCCACATCTGAGAGGTGAGAGTACATCGATTACATAATCTAGGGTTAAATGCCATTGTTCTGAACTGGCTATTAAAATGTAGCTTTATCATTAAATATCTACGCCATCAGGTGCCTATGTGTTTATCTTTATTAAATTAGGCTTTATGCACTTGGCAGATGCACTAAGTGAGCCACCATATTGAGGCAGTGGAGGTTACGCCAGTCCCCCTTGTTTTCACAGTTACACTTTTTACTGACTAATAGTGCAATAAACTATGTAAAATATTAAATTGACCAATAATTGTCCATAATTATTTATAATAACGATATATCTCTAGAAGTGATAAATATAACATCCTTCATGTCTTTGCACATAAGGCCGTACAGCATATTATTTCCTTTTCTATTTGACGTTTAGGTGGTTTCACGGTCATCTTTCAGGGAAGGAGGCTGAAAAGTTGCTAACTGAGAAGGGCAAACATGGAAGCTTTCTGGTGCGTGAGAGCCAAAGTCACCCTGGAGATTTTGTCTTGTCTGTTCGTACGGGTGATGACAAAGGAGAGAGCAATGATGGCAAGTCTAAAGTGACACATGTCATGATAAGGTGCCAGGTAATTTGCCGAGAAGCAATTTATTTATTTTTATTTGTATTTATTGATATGTAAAGAAACCGAAAAATCTTCTTTTCCTACTGCTGTGCATGGAGTTATTGTTATATTTTACTGTACACCACTTTTAACTAACTTTTCTCCATTTCGGCCCCCCCCCCTCCAAAAAAGAACAGAAAAAAAACACCTTAAAAAGCTCCTTACACATTGATTTATATTTGTGTAATGCACCAATAAGAATACTTCGCCGCTCAGACGACCCAAATGATTCCACAAATTCAGTCCAGTGATCCTGGTGGTATCCTCCTGTAAAACACCTTGAGGAAAGGTAACCGCACAATATAACTGGTGCAGCAGTTGTCACTTCTGGCCGGGCTCAGTAGTACTATCGCCGTCCTGGGCTCTTTCTGATCTTAAAATGAGCCTGGGCTATCACTGTGCAGCAGGTGTCCATGCTGACTGGGCTCAGTAGTTCTATGGCTGTCCAGGGCTCTTTTTGATAATATGAGCCCACTACGAGAAAGATGACCCATAGAGTAGTACTGCCAGTAAATTGTGATAAAGAACAGGTTTATTGCTACTCTCAAACAGAAATTTTTAAAACAGCATATAAAATCAAAGCACGCCAAGTTAGCCCTGGACTGTAGTAAAAAGTCTGTATGTCTCCCTCCAGTACCTCCCTCGGCCTCCTGCTCCCCCTCCCCTCTCCATAGACTACTATCGGCAGATGGAACCTGATCCTTCAGTGAGCTGTCTTCATTTTTGTCTTATTAAATACAGATTTTAGCAGTAAATTCAGAGTAAGTGAAGAGTTAGGAAGCAGAGGGTGGGAGAGGTGTCTGATAACTGGAGACAGTAATTTTTCTCTAATAATATCTATTACAGCGTTTCTTATATTCACTTGTACTATTGATTTATCAGAAACAAATTAAAACAGCGATTTACACTTTAAGTCAATTTTGTCCGTTTTTTAGTTTTCTTAATTTTTAATGCATTTACCATGGACCTCAATAAAAAGAATAGATGCTGATCATGACAGAACTCTTTAAAGTGTAGCTAAATGTTCGACAAACTTATGACATGTCATAGTGACATGTCAGAATCTTGTATTGGTCGGGGTAAGAGGAAGGAGACGCCCACCAATCGCTAGAATGAAACAGCTGAAGAGTTCGGTTTGAGCGCTCAGCTGCTTCGTTTCTGTTCGGCTTTTTCCGTAAATAAATGTATCGTAGTACGGGCATATAGACTTTCTATTGAGTCCGTACATCGATACATTTATTTCTGGAAAAAGCAGAACAGAGATGAAGCGGCTGAGCGCTCAAACCGAACTCTTCAGCTGCTTCATTCTAGTGATTGGTGGGGGTCTCCGTGCTCGGACCCCCACCAATCCAAACTTCTGACATGTCATTATGACATGTCAGAAGTTTGTCGAACGTTTAGCTACACTTTAAGACTGAGGCACTTTGGAGCTCCTTAGTAATTAATAGTCAGTCGATTAATCTGTGATTTTTCTTTGTTCTTAAAAAATTTAAATCCTACTACAAAAAACGGAAAGCAAGTGTGAATTTAGCTTAAGGGACATTTACATGTGGCATTTAAAGACCGTTCCAGGAACATTGGAAAAACTACATTGCAGTTCCGCAGGTCAAAAAGTGCTATTGTTTTGCTGCTGTAACAAATGCATCAAATCTGCAACAAATAGTGCTTGCAGCCAACCAAAGACAGAGTAGACGACTGCATTGTGTGAATTGTATTTGAGAAAATCTCATTCACTATAGTGTAATATCTGGCAATTATGGTTCATTGCAGCAGTGGCAATAACGTGTCAACCTGTCTATATTAGAGGTTTTGAACACTACATCGACAAAAGATTAAGTTTAACCCAATGTCAAGATGTCGTACAGCACAAAGCTGGTCATACACATGGACGTTTTAGTTTCTGCTGGATCGACTGATGATTTTATATGTATGGTAGCCTGCCTGTGATCAGGCATGGCAATAGGGCATGTTGGATTTCAATAAGATCTGGTAGATTTCAGCATGCCGGTTCCTTTGTTTCCATGGGAGATAAGCCGCAGCCAGACAGAGGTAATTTCCTATTGAAATAAACATGCATTATCGGTGGGTCTGGAGACCAAGCGGTCAGCCGAACAATCTCATTTGTATGTCATGTGTATATCCTGTATATTGCCGTTTTTGTAGTGACCACAACGGCAAGTATGAGCTAAACAGATCTCGTTGTTGGAAAAACATGGCAAACCTGCCACGGGTGAGTACGGCCCTTGTCCTATGATCCTTCAGTCCGTATGCTGGGAGGTTGAAATTCCTGAACCTAAAGATGCATCATATTGTATGGACCACTAAGCTGTTGATGTTTATATTGAATCTTTTGGATGAAAGAAACCTATTTTTCATTTGAAGCTCCTGACAGCTGTTTCATGTCCCTGTCCGACTACTACAAAAAGATCAATTGGTTGCGGCCATAAGCTGATCTTGCTATAGTGAAGTGCATTTTCGCTTTATATTTTCTGTGTGTAAGTGCCATGCTGCTTTATTCCCTTATTGCATGGATCAGCTATCAACCGAGCTGCTTTCATCCTGCTAATATGAGAAACTGTCCTCACAACACTTCATGTTCATTACAATTTAATAAGAAGCTGCAACCAAAAAAAAAGCAAAGTGATCAGTAATCCGATGGAAAATGCAAAGCCATTTCCAGTAAACATTCATTTGTAGATTTTGTCCTTGAGGTATGCTGGTAATAAGTACGTCAGCAGAGATTTTTCTGTGTCTAGTATTTTTGTGATGTCCTAGTTCTGTCTGTCATGTTCCGTAGTTGAACTAGCAAGTCCTAGAGAATGTGATCCTGAATATGAATTAACACAGTGGGAGGTGCCTTTAGTAAAATGCTACTTGAAACTTTACATCCCATGTATTCCTTAAGGCCCTTGTACACAGGCCAGTGATTGGGCAAACGACTGCTCATACGATTGCTCGTTCCCGATAATTGCCCTGTGTAAACAGGGCAACGATCAGCCGATGAACGACCAAACGCTCGTTCATCGGCTGATCTGCTAGTTTTACGCGGCCAATAAAATGGTAAACGGGAAGATGTGCTGCCGTCATAGTGGAAATGTATTGGGATGAACGATCGTAGTAACCATCGCTCGTCCCCATACATAACCAATCATTGCTCCTTGTGAAAGGGGAAAACAACGGTGTTCGTTTTGACGGCCCGTATCTGGCCGTCTAAAAGGACACAAAGCTCTGCAAGAGAAATCATGAGGTTTTTATTTTGGGGGACTATAGGTTGATAGGAATGGAGAGTTAAGACTCAAATTTTGGCCTGGCCTTGTTTACTGTGTCACCTGTTATCTTGGTTACACCAGGTTAAGATCAGGATCCAGGTGCCCATGTAGCTCTGATTTTTAGCCGTTTTTAAAGCATCAATAGTTTTTTTTATGCATTTGGAGCAGTTTTTGGAGCCGTTTTTGGAGCTGTTTTTCTATTGACACAATGAAAAACGGCTCAAGTAGCGACATGTTGTTTTTTTACGCGCCGTCTTTTTAAACAGCCGCGTAAAAAATGCCCCGTCTGAGCGAAACTCTGTTTTTCCCATTGAAGTCAATAGGCAGATATTTGTAGGCGTTCAGCTTCAGTTTTTTTCAGGCCTTTTTTTTATTTATTTATTTTTTTACGTCCTGAAAAACGCCTGAAAACACAGTGTGTGAACATAGCCTCAGGCTGGTTTCACACTCAGCGTTTGGCCACTTTTACACAGCAGTATGTTGGGGAGTACTTTGCTTTAGTATTTAAGTCAAAACCAGGAGTGGGTCCAAAACATGGTGCAAAGCTTTATTTTTCACTCCGCAAAAAGCGCTGTGGCCAGATGTTAGTCTATTGTAAATTATGAGAAGGTCTTTATACACAGCGTTTTAATTTTTGCAATTCTTGCAGTGTTTTGTGGGATCAGTGGTGTTTTTATCAAAACACCTGTGTTTCTAGGTATGTGTTTCTCTATAGGACTTCAAAAATACCTGGAAAAATGCATGTACAAAATCAAATAAACGCCTGTAAAAAATGGCTTAAAAAAACGCTGGCATTTTTACATACAGCATAAAATGCCAAATAAAAACCCTGTGTAAAGGAGACCAAACACAAGAAAACCCCACTAAGAATGGAATGAAAATGGCTCTAAAGTAATTCGAGGTCCTGACTGAAGAGGGCTGTTGATCAGTCTTTTATTGTGGAATTTGCAATATGTACAATGACTTATTTTTGAGTTTTGTTCCCCCTTTTAAACACCATATATTTATAGGCCTAACTTTTGACTATAAGGGGTCGTTCATGTCCTGAATTTTTTGGAGGTTGTTGTCCACTTAAATGATCTGATATACGTCCAGTCATTTATCGCTCTGCCCATATCCTTTTTATATGTGGGCTGCATTTTGTATGGTTATGAATTTTATTTTTAACTTCCTATATTTCTCATTTCTATGGGACTGAAGCTGATTCAAAAGTGTCTTCATCCGGTCCATCATGATCAAAGAATGTGTTTGTGTTGTGCATGTTGCTCTATTTTGTCTGGTAAAACGAACAACACCATGACGAAAACTCGATGGAACTAATCAAAGTCAATGCTTTCCATCTGGCGTCGTTGGTGTCCATCATTTGACGGAACCGACGATTCCGGTATTTTCGTTGGTTCTGACGCTATGATGGAGCAGAACAACAAAAACATCAAAATAAAATCTGGTACATCTAAGGTATTTTGGGTACCTTTACATGTGTATGATTCCGCGATATCAGGCTCTTTTGACTATGAATAGAACGGCGTGTGTTTACATGTGACGGTTCCTCTATATTGCAATGAAATTGTACTCACATGGTACAGAGTCTTCTAATTGCCAGACCATCGAGCAATTGCATTAACACACCGCGATTTTGCATATCTTGTGATCCAAATTTTTATCATACCTGAAGATCTGCGATTTCGACTATCAAAAGTGGTCGCCAAGTATTTATCCGTTGTAAGCAACCATCGAAATTAGTCCATTTGTAGTCCAATCCAGTTATTGGAGTTCTATATAGTATTGTGTCTGCTTATACAGAAAGACGAGTAATAATCCGCATTGCAATACTCTACTGTTTATTTTTCCAGGATCTCAAATACGATGTTGGTGGTGGAGAGAAATTTGATTCTTTGACCGATCTGGTGGAACATTATAAGAAGAACCCAATGGTTGAGACACTTGGGACAGTTCTGCAACTCAAACAGGTGCAAAAGAAAAACACATCACCGAATGTGAGAGGAGAGATAGGGAAAATCTCTTCTGCAGAAAAAGTCACGCAACCAGAAGATCTCTATATATGTAGTAACTTTTCGTTATTGCTTTATTTCAGCCTCTGAATACCACACGTATAAATGCAGCAGAAATCGAGAGTCGCGTGAAAGAGCTGAGTAAACCTGCTGAAACTGCGGATAAATTTAAGCAGGGCTTTTGGGAAGAGTTTGAGGTATGTATCTAGACTTTCTTCTAGGGTTCGAAGGCTCTATTCACATCACATTTGGTCATACGTTTAGCGCGTACATGGGGTAAGCTCTCCACGTACATGCTAAACGTATCCACAGGGCTACATTGTCGGTATACTGCAAAAAAAGTATAGAATATCCGATTATACTACGCTATTCCATCCCGCAGTGTCCAGTAATAGGTGATAGCTGTATGCCATCCATCACAGGCATTTGTTAAAAGGATACATCAATAGCTTTTCGTGGCGTATCTGTTAAACGGATGCCTAATGGTGGCATCTGTCACCCATAGACTGTAATGGTATCCGTCTCATGCATACATCATGAACTCTCATGACCCCTTCTCTTGATGTATCCATTAAACAGGTACTATTCTAGTCTTTGGGTGACCGATGCCACCATTAGGCATCAGTCACAGCCTACGTTAAACATGTATATATTGGGAGCTTTTCTCAACGTATACGTAGGCAAAAAAAGGTCATGTGAACGTAGCCTCATACTAAGATTATTTAAATTTGTTTTTAAAAGACAGACAGTAACCTATTTTGGGGAATCTATTCTTTAGTATATCTGGTTGCCTCAGTTTTGTTGGTGTCCTTTTTAAACTGGGCGTCTGTAAAAGGTTAATATATTTGATGTATCCACGATGTAGCCACGTGAGTTCATAAGGAGTTGAACTACAGTCACAATTCTATCAGACTTCTAAAGTCAAGTCTAAAGTCAATAAAAAAAAAAAAAAGCTGCAACAAAGGCGGAGGGGGCAATGTGTGAATGGGAATTCTATTGCACATTTTGGCAGCTGTGATGCACAACCGACCAGAATTGTAACTATTCTCTATTAGTAGGGTAGTACGTTTAAAATGTCAATTTAAAGGATGTATTCTGTATATAGTGTTTACTATAATTCTCCTTTCCTTACCGCAAGATCTTATAAGATTGCATAGGGGATAAATAGCGGACTGTAGTAGTTGACTGACTGTTCACTGTCACGCTATTAATGCTGATGTTACTCATCGGGCTGTAAGTAACCCAATCCGTATGGAAAATGTTATCTTGATGGTGTGTACATATGCTATGTGGATGATCCGCATCTGTGCAGTTTGCATACTATTTGATGCTGGCTCTTTTTTATGTGGCATTGCAGCATTCTGTCTTTAAGAAAGAACCGCATTGCCTGTGTTCTATCGTCTCCTGCTGCAGTGTCTGAGGCAAGGTAAAGTGCTGCATAATGAGAACTTTGGAGTAAAGAGGCTAAACCTAAATGACCATGACTCCGTTCAGAATTTACAACTGCAAACAGATGGTCTACACATCATTTTTGCCTGGCTTGTAAGCGCCACTAATTCCTATTAATTATACATTGCACCGAAGGTAAATATATGTGATGAAGGGAGGTCACATAATTAATGTCTATAAAGGGCTTCGTTTTACCAGGCGGTGAAGCCAGTTACTTGAAAGAAAATTGGAATTAGATGTAGAAAGAAAATTACACCCTTCAGTGTTTTTTTGTTTGTTTGTTTTTTAGCAGTTAAAGGGTACCCGTCCCCTCTCCTGACATTCCTGTTTTAGTATCTACTTGTATTCCCCATAAAATAACAATGCTTACACCTCTGCATTGTAGGAATCCTGCAGCGATATTTGGTCGCTGGGAGAGAAGAGGTGTGACATGCGTAATTGATCTACTTACCTCAAATAACTCTCGACCGCTAATGTTTGTTAAATTCCGGGAAAGTGGTTTTTACAAGCCACTAGATATGTGAGAAAAAATATACCTCTGCTATGACACACTCTCACGCTCTCAGATAAGGTTGCTAATTTACTAATAAAACAAAAGACACTCACCGGATAATACTGCTATATTATAATTTTCTCAAAATTCTCCTATTGACTACACGATCTGGTTTCAAATACAGATGAATATAAAGCTTGTAGTACAATTACCCCACTGACTCCGTTCCTGTGCTCCTGTTACTGGTTCTGTTCATTTACAGAGTGTATGTGATGTCACCATAGCAAAAACGAGTCCCGTTTGGCTGCCATGGAGGACGTGCTGCCACAGTAGTTCGGTTTGCCGCCCTTTTGTGTCAGGAGTCCCACTGGTGGGACACTCTCACACAGGATAGGAGACATTTGAATGCAAGGCCCCAATGTGTTTCCCATAAAGTACATTTATGCTGGAGTGTATTTCTTGTCAAGGGTTGAGAGAGCATTTCAACCTCTTCACATACACGGTTGTCTCACGTATAAATGCTTTGGCCTATGTAAGAGCTGCTGTTACAACACTAGGAGAGATGTATAAAAACATGGACAGTTACTTCAAACTACTTCCCATCAGGTGTTTTTTTTTTTTTTTTAATAAAGCACAATAGATATATTAACCTTTTAATGACCAGCCTATTTTAGGCCTTAATGACCAAGCCATTTTTTACGTTTTTCCATCGTCGCACTCCAAGAGCTATAACTTTTTTATTTTTGCGTCGACATAGCTGTACAAGGTCTTGTTTTTTGCAGGACAAGTTGTCATTTTTAATAGCATCATTTTGGGGTACGTAGAATTTATTGATTAACTTTTTTTGGGGGGGGATAGAAAAAAACGTCAATTTCGCCACACTTTTTTGCATCCCAAATTTACGCAGTTTACCGTGTGGTATAAATAACACAATAACTTTATTCAGTGGGTTGTTGCGATTGCAACGATACCAAATTTGGATAGTTTTTGTATGTTTTACTACTTTTACACAGTGAAAACACTTTTTTTTTTCAAAATTATTTGTTTTTGTGCCTCCATATTTGAAGAGCCGTAACTTTTTTATTTTTTCGCCGGTGCAATTGTAGGAGGGCTTTTTTTTGCGGGACGACTTGTAGTTTTCATCGGTACCATTTTGGAGTAGATGTGACTTTTTGATCACTTTTTATCAAATTTTTTTTAAGGCAGGATTCAAAGAAAACAGCAATTTTTGCATGGTTTACTATTTTATTTTTTACAACGTTCACCGTGCGGGTTAAATTATGTAATAAGTTTGGCGATACCAAATGTGTTTAACTTTTTTTATTTTATTCTGTTTTTAATAATAAAGCAGTTTTTAATTTTATTTTTTTTCCACTTTTTTTTTTTGTTTTTTCACTTTTTATTAAACTTTTCTTTAACTTTTTTACTAGTCCCACTAGGGGACTTCACTATGTGATTATCCGATCGCATTTATAATACACTGCAATACTTCTGTATTGCAGTGTATTATGCCTGTCCATGTAAAACGGACAGGTACCGCCTAGGTCATGCCTCCGGCATGATCAAGCAGGCATTCACTACAGGCAGACCTGGGGGCCTTTATTAGGCCCCCGGCTGCCATCGGAGACACAGACACTCGGTGATTTTATCGCTGGGTGTCGGTGGGAGAGAGAGGGAGCTCCCTCCCTCTCTCCAAAACCACTCAGATGCGGTGCACGCTATTGAGCACCGCATCTGAAGGGTTAAACAGGTGAGATCGATACTAATATCGATCTCACCCGGTTGAGCAGGGACGCCCCCAGCTCTCAGCTGCCTCTGGCAGCTGAGTGTAGGGAGATTTTACAGCTCCCTGCTCTATTTACTTATTCCGATGCAGCGCCGTAAAAAGGCTATTGCATTGGAATAAAGCCCGTTAGTGGCCGCCGTAAAAACACTATTGGGCGGTCACCAACGGGTTAATATTGTTAAGGATAATTATGTAAATAGGCAGATTTAGTATGGTTATAGTCTTGGCTAGGTTTAGGTTAGTTGAGAAATTGGACTATGTATTGGCTACTTCTGGGTGTAGTGTACAATCGGATGGGAGATTTGGCGAGCGACTGGTTTTTCCAATCATATGCAATAGTAACGTCAAATTCACTAGAACATTCTTGCCCTGAGCTGCTGCTTTATCTGTCTGAAGTTGTGGCTGTGGGCCATCACCCGCTATGTTTGTGTAATACGTGGTTACACATGTGCATAGCGATGTTATTGACTTGATTGAGTCCTAGATTAGATACCCAACGTATTATTGGACACCCTTTCAAATCATTCACCATCTAAATGTCTCCTTTTCTGATTGATCTTGAACTGTTCATACTTGCTGGTCCTCTGCTTATGTAGACCATACATGTTCCTTTTTGAACATTGAACAGCCGATGCCAAACGTAATGGTTGTTTTTTCGAATATTTTTTCCGTTGATTGGATAGTTAACCAGATATTTGTACCAAGGATCACTATTTCCTTCTAATGCTTGAAGCCGAAACAAGATCCAAATTCTATTGTTCTTACTGTTGGGTTAATGAGTCTATTATAATGGCATCCGAAATATTGCCACGAGCGCACAATGCAAATACAATCACTGCCTGATTCCTTGACAAATACAATCCGAATGTTATTCCATGCTGTGTGCAATCATTCACCACTTAATAGATGGAAGACACTACAAATATCCTTCATGCAAACCGGTATATCTGTCTGTTACATGATGGGGACCTCATACTGTCAGGAATCCGCTCTTCCATCACCATGCTATGTAACTCTAGACAGTTAGTTTGGAAGAGTTCTTTACGGTTTGTCCTTTTAATAACATCTAATTGCTATAATATTTTATATTGATATGTTGGCATTTAGAAATAAAATGCATTGTTTTATATGGGTATTAAAATGTATTTTTCTGGGTGGTGAAAAGGACAGTCTTGAAGTACAGAGCAGCAGATAATGAGAGGCTTAGGTTATTTCCGCCTCGGCATCTCCATGTAGAAATCGGCGCTGTACCATCCACAAGAGGGGTGGATATTTTAAGAACGTGTTGACAGCGGACCTCATTGTAACTGACCGACAGGTAATTGCTCAGTCTGGGAGATGTCGCTGCAGCTCGTGGGGAGAAAGCACGAAACAACTGCTTTAAATGACAAAGATAAATGTTTCTAGATTTCTTCTCCAGAAATGAATTGTATTACTTTTTTCTTTTCTCAGACTTTGCAGCAGCAGGAATGCAAACTGCTATATAGTCGTAAAGAGGGGCAAAGACCCGAAAACAAGAATAAAAACCGTTATAAGAATATCTTACCTTGTAAGTACGGTGGCCCAACGTTTGTGACTGTTTTTTTTTTTTTTTTTTATAGACTTCAGCGACACTCCGGTTTACAGATTCTCTTTATGCACCCGTTAACTTTACATTATAGTCAGCAGGAAATGGATTGCATAAAATATGCATGCGTTTATACAGTGCTTTTTGCTGGCATATTGGTGTGAACACAGCCTAAATCCTTTACTTGACTCCCGCTATGTTCACGCAGGAGACGATATTGTGAATTAGATACAAAGCAGCAAGTCGGTTTCAGTAAAAGGTAGAGTTGTGAGTTAGAGAAAAATAAGATCTATTAGAATAGCACATGTTTTATATGAATACTATTCTCCTTATTGTATTCTTTTTAAGGTGGAAATCTATTTTTTTGCTAATAAAAGCTTTTCACGAATTATTCGAACCAAGGGATATAATACATTTTTACCATTAATTATTTTAAATGGATTTTCTTGGACTTTAATATTGATGATCTATACTTCATTGTTTACTAGGCCCAGTGCTGCACATTTTTTAGCGGCTGTACCTTCTACTGCAGCTTTCAGCAGCTCCGTCCCATTTAAATGGATTGTGCAGGATTAGAAAAACCTGACTGTTTTCATCCACACCCGTCCATGGGCTGTTTCTGGCATTGAAGCTCATCTGCATTAAAGTGAATGGAGCGAAGCTGCAATACCAAGGAAGCGGTGGACAGGTGTGGTGTCCTGCTTGTCTTCATGGCTCACATGGCTGCTCTACATACAGGAGCCATGGAGACGAGTAGGACACTCTGTCTCCTACTACTGAGTTATGAGTCTCCATCAGCACAGACTATAGACAGTCCGTGCTGCTGTTAGAAGCAGAAGCGGTAATATAAGTCATTTAGAGAAATGATTGTTGTGCACCCTCCTGCATTGTAATCGTTTTTCAGTGAAAGTGGAGGGACACTTTAAAAATAAACCTTGCATTGATGGCTTATTGATTTTCTTTTACTACAGTTGACCACACAAGGGTTGTTCTTCATGATGGGGATCCTAACGAACAGGTTTCTGATTACATTAATGCCAATACCATAATGGTAAGTCTTAACTCTTCATTTAAAAATTATTTTCAAATTAAAATGGGCTGTAATTAATGTATTTATTTCATCCATCACTTTACAGCCTGAATTTGAAACAAAATGCAACAATTTAAAACCCAAGAAGCGCTATATTGCTACACAGGGCTGTTTACACTATACAGTGAATGACTTTTGGAGAATGGTTTTCCAAGAAAACTCCAGAGTTATCGTGATGACAACTAAGGAAGTAGAAAGAGGAAAGGTAAGTCCAGCTAGGATTCTTAATTCTCTATTTATTGCCTGCTCATTTTATTTTTATTTAGAAAATTGCCAATAAACCAATTGTACCTAAGCTAGATTAGACATCTATCACCCCTATACCACAACATAGATTCTATGTTTTGTTTTTTTCCCCCTAATATTATAATATACATCAGTCTGTGTCTAGGGAACATGCAAAGTGACCATAATGTTTTTTTCTCGATAAAATCATTGGGAGACACCGCAACATGGGATATTGCCCTTGCCACTAGGAGGCTGACATTAGGTAGGAAAGCGTCTTGGCTTCGTCCAGATAGCCCATGCCCCTCTCACAGACACTGGCTTAAATGGTCACGAACAACAAACTTTGCATAAATCGATAGCACAAGCGAAAAAGAAACGTTTGAAATATAGTTTATTAGAGAAAATGCCTATTTCTCCACTTATGAGGCCCCTTCCCTCTTCCCAAATGTTCACTCATGGTAAATGTTTTATCTCACCCCAGTGCTTGATTCACAGCTACACTGCTCAGTACTGCTGTATGAGGTACTTTATTTTGCTGCTGCTTCTGAGGATGTGCTACAAAGAGATAGAGAAGAGAACATCCTGCCCTCCTATGTGTGCAACGTATGGTAAACATGAGAGCAGTTAGGTTTCACCCACTAGCTTTGGGGAAGCTGAGAAATAGAGATAGAGAGAGCCTACAGAGGGAAAAACTGCTAAAAATAATAATAATGCAGGATACAAATCATGTATGCACACATGACCGCTTGTTCTGAAAAGTTACAGGTTAGTTAATCCGTTTTAGCCTAGTGTCTGTGGAGTCAGACATGACCCGATTCTCAGGTCTGCTGCTATATTTTTTTGGTTTAGATTTCTTTTTCTACTTGGCTTTAGGTAGGTTGTCAACCTGGACTGCTAGCCTAGTCAACCCCTTGTGGGTCCTGGGAAACCAGCCAGCCCTCTTGTGTACGCTTTCCTCACCGAGGGTCTCCTAATCTACTTTCTGATTCCGACAGTAGAGTGCCAGTATTGCCAACATAGGTGTGAGGTTACTGAAGAGGTGAGCCTACGTATCCCCCGAAGACTTCGAAGTGTGGGCATGAAAATATTTCCTCAACACCCACTTTTTTCCCCAGGCCTGCTATGAGGGTACTTGTCTAAGGGAATAAAGGGGACATTTTTATTGGTTTAAAATATCCCACAATTATACAAGGGTTTCCTAGTCACTTCCCAGGCTATCCATGGACTGCTGAAACATTTGCCGTGGAGTGCCGCTCATTCCAGCAAAATCGATGGCCAGGCCTCCTAAATTTAACCCCTGGCTTCTCAGCAGCCTAGGCTGCATCTTCCATGGCTGTCACCCGCCTAATTTTGTTATGTGTTTTTTTCCCGGCCTATCGGGCTGCTAGGTCTGCCTGTGTAGGAGGTTGGCTCTGTTCTGGGCGGCTCCCTGTAGCACTGGGCGGTCTGTTTATCTGTTTAAAGCATGGGCTTCCAGGATCAGTCTCCATATTTTCAGCAGCGTCTTCTCACCAGCTTCACTAAGGATCGATCCTGCTTTTCCAGCGCCATTACAGCTCCTCCAGACTATTCAAGACCTCTTTGATGTCCTCTAAGGCTTGTTCACACTGGTGCACCTTGGAATCCGGTAGGCTAGCTTTGTGTGCTAATTTTTCTCTGTTGCAGGGAGTCCCTTTTTTGCTAGGTTGGGTTCCACCAGTCATTCTTCCTTCAGACGCTAATAATTGTCTGTTCCTGCAACTGTAAAAAGAATTTCACTTGTTGCCAGCCTTACCATTATTGCCCACAGTGCCTACAATCCAGAACCTCTCAGGATGCTCCCCCCACTCAGGATGTGGCACCACCGACTGGTCAAGGTCCTTTTCCCAGGCCCTAGCGGACATTTCCAGACTCTCCCTTTCTCTATGGTTGACTTTTTGGTGTGCTTGCCGTCCCAAATAGTTGCCCAGATTACTTCTGCACCAGCCTCTACCCTAGATACCACTCGGTCTGCATCCCGTGGTAGGTCACATAAAAGACTCAGGAGTGCAAGAAACAGGTTATTCCCCCTCCTCAGTTTCTTCGCAAGAGTCCCTGGTTAGGACCAGTGCTCGAGGGGCTGCTTGCCGTCAGATTCTGTCCTTTTCCTCTGGAGGATCCTCTGACTCAGATTCAGAACAGGATTCAAAGTTAACCGCTTCCATGCAGGCTTTCATATCATTGCTGTCAGGGAGGCCTTACGTGTTAAAGGGAATGTGTTGCAAATTGAAATAATTATTTTTTTACTATGTTACTTACTTCTATCATTTTTGTTATTTTTTTCAGTGTTTTTTTTTTTTTCTTCCACAGCATAGGAGATATTAAACATTTTAAATAATAATTTGATGTGTTTTCCTATGTTGGCCACCAGTGGAAACACTTCCCATAATTACAGCAAGGTGAATCAGGCAAAGTAACCTGACTCACAGCTGCTGTATATGTGGGAGGGAAACTCACCTCCCTCCCTATTTTTGGCTACAAGCCAGGAAGAGGTGTCTTCAAATTTCCAAGCAGTGTCCAGCTCCCATTTTGGGAGTGATTCTACAAATGGTAACTGGCAGCAGCTATAGGACACACCAAAAGGCTGATGAAAGTCAAAAAGGGAAGACCCTGTGGTGAGTGACTATTCAGTTGACCTGTTTACACCGTGTATTTTACACATTTGATTTATATCACTGGGAAATCGCGTCGTTCGTACATACAATGCATTTTTAAGACACGTGTTGCATAAAAAAAAGCGTTGGGTCAATTCTTTGGTGCGTAAAACACACCAAATGTTCCCATAGTCAATGAGTGTCCTAATTACGTGCCAAAAACTTGCAAAAAGCACGCACAAAACGTATAAAACTCGAAAAACGCATAAAAAATGGCTGTGTTTTAAAAAGCGCTTCACAAGAAATGGTAGTGTATTTGACACACTTTTTTTGAGAACCGTGTAAACATGCCCTGAGGGAATTATTTTTCATTGACGTTTAGTTTCTATTGCGACGCAGGGGAGAAGACAGAAGACTGCTGTAGGTGAGTATAAGATTTTTTTTTTTTTCATACTACTAACTTTTTATTTTTTTGCTTTTGTTTTATAGGTTCCGCTGGACCTATTGGACTACGTAGTAGATACGTTGGACTATGTCATAGATTCGGTGGGCTATGTCGTAGATTAGGTGGACTACTTCGATGATCTACGTTTGCTTTTTAAAAGGTTGGGCAGGGCCACAGTATTTGGCCCTTCCCAGCCTCAGATTTACCGGCCTTCGGCCGCCCGTGTGCCTGACCATCTCTGCAGATGGTCGGGTACTGGATTGTACCTGGCTCTTCCCGATGCCCCTGGTGGCGGTGGGTACCGGGGTAATAATGAGTGATTAGTGCTAGCCTTTTTACTAGCTAACACAAAGCCCCACCTTCGTAATGGACGTCGTCAAACTGACTATTACCATTACTAAAGCGCTAATAAAGTATTAAAAAAAAATAAAAGATAATTATTTTTTTATTGAAATAAGAACTCCCCACGCAACCCTCTTTGACCATTTTATTAAAAAATGTAGATCATCGCAGTAGTCAAATTGGTCCAGCGGAACCTGCAAAACCCCAAAAATCTTATACTCCCCTACAGCAGTCATCTCCCCTGCGCCGCAATAGAAACTAGAGGTTAATGAACTATAGTTTCTATTGTGGCGCACGGGACCAAGAGATGCGCCAGAAATATGAATAGTTATTAATAATTCTGGAGCATCATGGAGATCCTCCCCACATGCAGCCGCTCCGCAACCCCCCCACACACGTACCCTCCCCCCACACACATGCAGACGCTCTGCAAACCCCCCCCCTCACACACACACTCACACCCCCCGCACCAGCACACACGCATTCAGGAAGAGTCACATTTACGCCATCAACAGCACCAGAGGCTAATTTTCACAAACCATAGCGAGTTTGAAGAAGTCCTATCCAACGAATTGGAGCACTTTGACGCATGGTCTTTTCAAAGTGAATGTATGTACATTATCCATTCCAGGAGGATCTAGTTTCAAATTGGGCTGTTTCTCCTTTTAATGTATCCACCTGTTTCACTGATGTCTAAAAGCACCACCATCCTACTGTCGGATGCAGCATCACTTAGTGATTTTCTTGACAAAAAGATTGACTCCTAGGCTAAGTCTGCCTTCGTAGCAGCAAATTCTGCCTTACACCCAACATTTGCCTTTTCCTGGGAAAAACATCTTCACCGCGTTATCTCCTTTTAGTCAGCCCGTTTTGCTGTCCGAGCATCAGCTAATTCAATAGCTATCTGACACTTAATTTGGTTAAAACCTTGGTCGGTAGACCACGATTCCAAAAAAGCCCTTGTTGGACTGCCTTTTGTTGTGGGCAAACAAACTTTTTCGCAAAACGTCTGGATGAAATAATTTCTGAGGCTACTAGTGGTAAGAGTTCTCTTCTACCTCAGGACCGTCTGCAGCATTCTCTCCATTGTCATAGGTTTTATTCCTTTCCTAACTTTTCCTCTCAGATGTCATTCTTCTCTTGTCTGACCTCTGGGAGATCTAGCCGTGCCATGGATTCTAGACACCCATCTTTTGAGACTACTTCCTCTTAACAAGTGTCCCAGGCCCGAGAAGCCCTCCTCCTCCTCCAAGATGTAGTTAGCCTGATTTTTTCCACTAGAGTCTTTTGTCCGAGACGGGGGGACGTCGTCTTTCATTTCAGGATATATGGCGTGCTCATGTGTACAAGCCTGGGTTCAGGAGGTGGTGTCAACCGGGTACAAAATAGAATTCTCAACCCTTCCCCCAGGTCAGTGCTTTCTGACGAATCCATTTCGGGCACTGGATAGCTCTTTCGTTTTTTTTTTCAAGGCTGTTCGTTATCTTCTCCTCCAGGAAGGGATTCTCCCGGTTCCACAGTCTGAATGGTTTACAAGATTCTCCTTTAATATCTTCACAGATGGATCAGTCAGACTCATACTGGATCTTAAAAAAAATTAACCAGTCGAGACAACCTTACAAATAGACCTTCTTGGACTTCAATTCCCCAGAGTTGCCATGGGCGGACTACAAACCAAACAACTCTACAGCGGTTGCCTTTCCTAACCATCAAGGTGGCACCAGAAGCCGGACGGCAATATGGGAGGCCTTGTGGATTCTCCACTGGGAGCAGAATCACGTGCCAGTTTTGTCCGCGGTCCATGTCCGGGAATGCACAAATGGGCTGCAGACTTCCTCAGTTGGAAATGGCTGCATCCGGTCTCTTAATCCGGAAATCTTTCTTAAGATTTGCCATAAATGGGGCACTCCAGTTGTGGATCTCTTCACGTCTTGTGTCAACCTTAAGGTACCAGTCTACTTGGACAGGATGTGAAATCCCAAGCTTTCGATGGGAGGGGTTCTCCCTTCTGCATCCCCCCTTCCGTTATTACCCAAAAACTTCAAGAGGATGAAATTGAAGGGCGTTACCCCGATTCTAGTGGCGTCGCAGGGCTTGGTATGCCGACCTGGTCAGTCTACTCGCTGTTACACCTCACTTGACCTCAGATGCGTTTAATTACTGTTGAAGCCGCAGTTTTGAGAGCATGGGGTCTCTTTGAATCAGTGATCCAAACAATGTTAAAGCCCATGAAACTTCAATTTGCCAAGGTTTACTACCATATGTGAAAGGCCTATTTCCACTGGTGTGAACAATGCAGTTTCCATCCCATGGTATGTTCAACACCTAGGATCCTGTCGCTCCTGCAATCAGGTCTCTGCTTAAGGATTAGTTCTCTCCTCTGTCTGTTCTTTTTCAGCAAACACTGGCCCTTCGTTCTCTGATAAAAACTTTTCTGCAAGGAGCAGCTCATGCTGTTCCTCCGTTCAGACATCTCACTGAGCCTTGGGATCTAAACTTGGTCCTGGGGGCTCTTCAGGTATCTCCTTTTGAACCCTTGCAGGAAATTTTCCTGTATCTTTTACCTGGAAGGTTGAATTCCTTGTGGCCGTTTTGGAATTGGCTTCTCTGTCCAGCAAATCTCGTTTTCTAATTACCCTTAAAGAAGACCTCCAGTGGAAACACAACTTTTCATATCTTCATTCCCCACCTGACTATATACCACACTCTTATTTTATGTGTACTGTACTTTCTTTTTGAACTGCTGCCTTGTCTGTGCTTTAAAAAAAGCCTCCATCTTGATTCTTAGATTTCACCAGCTTTCTCTTCCTCTCTGTTTTGCTATCAATCACATGATGCTTAAGCACAGCATCACATTACCAGCTAAAGACCATACTATTTCTGCATTCTGGGGGACACTGTGATTATCATTCTCTCTATATTCTCCTAAATAATCTGAGAAAACATAAGTATACAGACGGGGAGGCTGCACTATATTCTTCTACATTATAACTGTGTGTCAGGAACCTGTCTAAGTATCAGTGGTACCTGATGATAGAAGCTTCTGTCCCCCCCCCCCTGTGGAAAACTAGTGTGGTACAGGAACTGCTGAAGCCTGTGATGGGTCTATGGAGAGCTAAGTGTCACTTAAGTAGAGAAAGCGTGTCACCGAGCCTGATTCACACTGTTAAGCAACCATCCCAGTCTGATATATAGAGATAGATGCAGCAAGAAAAATAACCGGTGAGAGACTGACACATGGAATACCATAATGGTACACATGGGAAAGTTTAGTTTTGGCCGGAGTGTCCCTTTTAAGGATAAAGTGGTGTTCTGTCCTGTCCCATCTTTTCTGCCAAAAGTAGTCTCTGCCTTGCACATGGATAAAGAGAGAGTCCTTCCTTCCTTTTGTCCCTCCCATCTTAATCCGGTAGAGTGGTCTCGATGTGATAAGAGCAGTCCACTTCTATCTGGCTATGACAGAGTCATTCCGGTGCTCCAAATCGTAACTTTTTTTTTAATGTGTGCTTCCTGAAGAGGCAAGCAAGTTGTTGGCAGCGTCCAAGACCACCATTGCTCATTGGATTTCAGAAACCTACCGGATTAAGGGTAAAGTTCCTTCCCTTTGGGTCACTTGTCATTGCCATTGGTGCCTCCCGGTATGGAACCAAGCTTCAGTTTTGTGCTAGGCTGCTACCTGGGCTTCGGTGCCCACCTTCATAAAATTTTACCACATCCACTCTTTGGTCTTCTCTGATGCCAGTTTGGGTCGCATTGATATTTTCCCCAATAATATATATATTTTTTTTCATATTCAAAATTTTTATTGATTTTAATACAAAGAAATACACACACTATCGGGAAAAATGTGTCCCCATAATAAAAAAAAAACATGACAAGAAGGGCACAGCCCAAACAGGAGAGTGAACATCACAAGCCTTGTCGTGCACATAATACAATCACAGCAGTCTGAGGAAGCTAACAGGAAATGAGCCAATAATTTTTTTTATATATACACGAATTGATTAAGCCAGTGTCTGTTGGAGGGGTATGGCCTGCCAGGGTGGAGCCTCTTCCCTACCTAGTTTCAGCCTCCTAGTGTCAAGGGCTATACTCATGGTGGTGTGTCCATTAATGAATTAAACTAGAAAAGGATTTTACGGTTAGTACAAAAATCTAATTCTTCAAAATAAAACATTCGGCTTGATCCTTAAGGCTCTCTTTTCTGGGCCCTTAAATCTGCTTTCCAGTAGTTATATCAAGTAGTTAAAGCGGATCTGTCTTCATACTATTCTGCGTTGTTTAAGGGATAGATCCACTTCACTATTGGCTGAAACAGCACCAAAAATATTATGCTGTTTGGCTATGAAAAAAAATTATCTGGTTTTGCCCTAAACTTGTTGTTTGTGAGAGGCATTACTTTTAATTCAGGTTTATGTATTTTTCAGAGTAAATGTGTGAAGTATTGGCCTGAGGAGCATGCACTAAAGGAGTATGGAGTCATGCGGGTGAGAAATGTCAAAGAAACCCCAGCTCATGACTACATATTAAGAGAGCTTAAACTGTCAAAAGTAGGGCAAGTAAGTATTTTTCTTTTCTTTTATATTGCACTCCTATATACATCTTGGTTTATGTGAAACCCGTTCTTTCATACATACAGAATAAAGCAGTAATTCCCAACCACTTACCATTGGCAAGGGCCATGGCTTAGAGAGTTGTAAAATTCGCAAAATATATTATGGAAGTCCAACATTTTCTTTCACAGAAAATTTTTGAAAATATACACCAGCCATAAGGTGTTGTAAGGACGACCTAGAGAGTTGCACCAAATTTATCACGCCATGTGTGCTGCAATGATAAATTTGGCGTAATATATTGTGAAATCATGCATTCTACAACACTGATGATGGACCTTTGCCAATGTATATTGAAATAGTTGGAATCTTATTGATACTTTCCTATTTCTTTGCATACACTAGGGTAACACTGAAAGAACTGTATGGCAATACCATTTC
Organism: Rhinoderma darwinii; assembly: GCF_050947455.1. Lineage (NCBI taxonomy): Eukaryota > Metazoa > Chordata > Amphibia > Anura > Rhinodermatidae > Rhinoderma > Rhinoderma darwinii. Next base: position 485,539,362 of record NC_134687.1, read on the forward strand.
AAAACCTGGCCAGATCATGGAGTGCCTACAGATCCTGGTGGTGTCCTGGACTTTTTAGAAGAAGTTCATCACAAGCAGGATAGTATACCTGAACCTGGGCCTGTAGTTGTTCACTGCAGGTAAGTTCTTCTGAACGTATTCCTTCCCTTTTTATTAAAATGAAGCATAACTTAATAACTAGTAGATAAGTAACATGTCCTAAATATAGTATTCTAAATACAGAGTAAGTTGCCAGAATAGGAGAGTTTAAAGCCTAGCTAAACTTTCGATCAACTTTTTTTTTATTTTCTAGCAGCATGTGTAGTATAAATATATTTTATAATATACATTATTAATGAATTTGTGCTACTTTTTGTGTTATGTGTTTCAAATGGCCACTCTGACGCTTTTCTACTACATTTTAATTCTTGTATTCTTCCTGTCAGCAGAGTCTGTACTCGGTTTAGGGACTGTGCTGCCTGTGTGTACGGTGGGCGGCCGCCCCATCCTGACGTCAGATGTGCACACCCCCATCGTGACGCCAGGAAGGTCTCTTTCTCTATGTACTATACAGTTCTCTATAGAGTAGCAGGCAGCAGCAGAGCACAGGGAAGAGAATGTGATGAACTCTGCTGCTGTCCGGTCTCTAGTATGTGCAAGGCGCCTCAGTAGCAGAAGAAGCGCAGGTCTGCGGCAGCTCTCTGTCCCCTCTTCTCCCTCTATACACTGCTGTAACCGGCAGCAGAGCACAGTGAAGAGAATGTGATGAGCTGCTATCCGGTCTCTAGTATGTGAAGGGCGCTTCACTAGAAGAAGTGCTGGTCTGGCGGCGGCTCCCTTGTACCCTCGCTAGACCTGCACTTCTTCTGCTACTGAAGCGCCTTTCACATACTAGAGACTGAACAGCAGCAGAGCTCATCACATTCTCCTCCATGCGCTCTGCTGCAGCCGGTTACAGCAATGTATAGAGGGAGAAAAGGGCACAGGGAGCTGCCGCAGACCTGCGCTTCTACTGAAGCGCCTTTCACATACTAGAGATCGGACAACAGCAGAGCTCATCACATTCTCTTCCATGCACTCTGCTGGCGGTTACAGCAGTGTATAGAGGAAGAAGAGGGGACGGGGAGCCAACGCAGACCTGCGCTTCTTCTACTAAGCGCCTTTCACATACTAGAGACCGGACAGCAGCAGAGCTCATCACATTCTCTTCCATGCGCTCTTCTTTGGCCTGCTACTCTATGGAGAACTATATAGTGCATAGAGGCAGAGATCTTCCTGACATCACGATGGGGGTGTGCACATTTGACATAAGGAAGGGGCCGCCGCCCAACCGTACACACAGGCAGCAGAGTCTCTATACCGATTACATTCAAACGGTGTACGGCTTTCTGCTAGCAACAGGAAAAATACAAGAAATAACATGTAGTAGAAAAGTGTTAGTGGCCATTTAAAACGCATATAACACAAAAAAGGAGCCCAAATTCATTAATAAAGTATATTATAAAATGTTTATATTACACATTACACAAAAAAATTTGATCGAACGTTTAGTTCCGCTTTAAGGTTGTCTTTTCTATGTCTGAATTCAGCTTTTTTTTTGCTTGATATATTGACCCTGTCATGAATATTTATACACTCGTGTGTATGAGTGATGAATTGTATATACATGTGACAGAGAGAATAGAACCTTCAACTTTGGCTGTTCCTGTGTTGGCTGGAGGTAATTCTCCGCTAGCATTGTACCTGACACATATTTCCTAGTGCAGTAGTGGCAGACTACAATCTTGGCATCTACTCTATAATAAATGTGTATTTATATGCTGCCAGCTGGAATGTGTTGCTATTCAGCCTACACAATAAAGTCGGTGTTTTCATACTTTGGGACTGTCTTGTGCTCACTGCGCTGTCGTTTTCTTTATTAACAGTGCAGGAATAGGACGTACAGGCACTTTTATTGTGATTGATATTCTCATCGATGTCATCAGAGAAAAAGGTAGGCATGGAATTTGCTGTTATCTGCTGCTACCAGGGATTTAGACAAGAGACTTGAGCATATGGTTTTAGAGATATGAGGGTATTGTATATTCATTGCTATCTTCCAGAGCTGATTTCTTTCATCATCGTTTAACCCTTTCCCAGGGAAAAGCTGACAAGATGCATTGTCAGATTTGTTCATGTTGAATGGCGATCAAATAAAGCGGATAAAATGTGTGCTTTCAGGCACATCATGCTGTTGAAACAGATTAATTTATTGTATTATATGCCAAATTCCCCTAGTTTACATGACTAGCACAAATCCATGTAATATTGGAACCGTTTACTGCCGTTTAGTCTTCATGGTACCAACTCCATTAATAAATTTCCCTATAATCTGGAGTAGCAGTATTTTTGGAGTGAAACTTGACCAATTCTGTTACTATATTACACTTATTATTTGCTGCCAGTGGATGAAAACATGTTGTTTATGTCTAGACATATTCAGCACTGGGAAATTGCTACAATAGTATCCAGACTAGGAAATTCTTTTGCTAAATACATCAGCAGCACAAATCTCCTGTCCTGATGTGTTCCAATCTAGAGAGCAGGATGTTTAGCTCACAGAGGATTGCCTAGAATGCATAGAATTCTGTGCACCTCACAGCTGTGACTAGGAAAAGTTCTATACGCAATTCCAGCCTCTGAATGTAAACCATAATGTTTTCATTCAATGACCGCAATCCAAGATCTTAAAAATGGTGAAGAATTGAAACGCAAAGTATATTGCAACTTGTAAAGTTGAAAATTGCATGACTTTTCATTGCACAATAATTTCATATTATTTACTTAAACGCAGAAAACCTTTTTTAATTAAAATGTTATGTGGTTCTGTCAGGTCTTTGAGGATTTTGAGGATATTTTCTTCCTTCTCATGTTTAATACAAACATTGCCAATGTAGCATTACTCTATAGGGTCTGGAAACAGAAAAGAAAAAACAAGAAAACCCTCTAGGATATATCGGCACTCACATGGGTAGCACTCTATAGGGTCTATTCACACTGCGTTTGCAGTGTACGTTAAAGGCATACATTAAATAAGGGTTCTAGATGTATTTCTCAGAGGGAAGACTCCAACATTTGCCAATGTATAGGCAGACTGTGACAAACATCAACCATAGGCAGTATAAATATAATAATATTTATACGGCTTGGTATACGTTTTTTTTGTTGTTATTGGATGCCTTATGGAACCGCGTAGTCAACTATGCTATGCCACACAGTTGAAAAAAGGTATACCGGTAAGATTAAGTGGGTGAATAGAGCCCTATAGATACGTTTGGCATATGCAATGCAGTGCAAATAGACCCCAAATTCCTAATTGGTTATTATGAGCAGCACAGTAAGTTTTTATGTGCACTAGTTTTCATAAATGAGTCCCATAGCATTCACACATATGGCTCATATGAGACTATTTAAGAATCAGTTCAGGAGTAGTCTATATAACTTTATATCCTGTAAATGTCTATATGCTAGTCAATATTCACACTGGTTTCATGACTTCCTTTTATAACAGAAGCCATGATGCATTGCTGGATCTATTGCACAACTGATCCAAACGGCGACTGACTATACAAAGGTCCATAATGGTTCTCTCCGTTTTGGCAGAAACCCCAACAGAGGTTCTTTAAAGTCTATGTGAACAGAATGCAATAAATGAATTGATTTGTTTGGATTGCCATCTTCTTTTTTGGAACATTCTAATTTATTGATCTTTATTTAGGTGTTGATTGTGATATTGATGTACCCAAAACAATTCAGATGGTGAGATCCCAGAGATCAGGAATGGTTCAGACAGAAGCACAATACAGGTTTATATACATGGCTGTACAGCATTATATAGAAACTTTACAACGCAGAATTGAAGAAGAGCAGGTATGTAATTTTCTTGTTTGGATGTATGATCAGACAGAGCTCATCTAGCAATATGATACAAAAAACGTATTGAATGACCCTCAAACTGAGTTGTATATTAAACAGTGTGTCTATTGAGACTGACTAAGCAGTAGAAATCATATGACGTTGTAAAGCTGGACGTTAAGGGGCAAACGCAGGATTTTTTAAGGGGGGTTTCCAATTGCATTGGTGCTAACCACCGAGCAAAATGCCCCCGAATACAGACTTTGCCAACTTTCTACATAAATTACATCATACACTTTTACATGGGGAAGTTTTAAAGGATAAATATACCTTTGCACTCATATTTTTTAATAAAATCTATGTATTATGGGATTTCAAGCAAATTTCAAATAGTTTTTTTATTAAAAATACATTTTAACTTTTTGAGATACAGCCAATAAGTATCCTGTATACATAGAAGCTGTGTTCTGCCGACAAACCCCAATCAGTTTGGTCAGCGGGACTTGCGGCTCAGCTGAGAGCAGGCCCTGGATGTCTCTGACACGCAGGATCCAGCTGTTATCGATCACATCGAAGTACGAAGGTTTACATATGCTTTAAGATTCGTGGTAGTATGGTTGTCATACTCCTAGTGGTCTAGAATGGTTTAGTGGTTAATACCTTTGGTGGTCTAAGATGATGAAGTGGTGGTTATTGGTTAATAGAAGAACATTATTTAAATAAAGCACCAATTTCTAAACAGATTTTATATTTAAACTCATTAAATAAAATGGTCCAGTGAATAGTTATGAAATTTACTTAGATAGCACGTCGCTACCTGGTGTTCAAAGTATATAGCAATGTGCATGTCCACCTTATGAGCTGACTGCTGGTGGACACACATGTTCAGTCACTCTCCTCACAGCCAATTCTCTGCAAAGTGATCCTCTGTTAACTGCGGAGCAGCCAATAGAAATAGCGCTTTTCCCTACTTGTCAGGTAAGGAGCAGAGCCTCTGTAGTAGCATGGCACTATAGCTGCAGAGACTCCATCTTCTCAGGATTGGAAAGCTGGATTGGAAAGAAAGAAGGGACTATATTGTCAGCTGCCATTAGTGGAAGGAGACTAATTCAGATCAGAGCCACTCCCACAGCAGCATGAATTAGAAGCAGGACCAAGGGAGACATATGGAAGCAAAATATGATGAAATACATATTGTTTTTATATACTAGAAATACTGCAAATTACTTTAAAACCGATATTTACAGCATTTCTGGACTTTTGGTATGAAAGTGATTCATGGAATAACTCTCTTAGCCATTTATAATATATTGTTTAGGATTGTGCAGGGGTTAGTGGTGGTCTTGAGCATTAAAGTGTAGCATTTTTCTTTAATAAATGGGTCCAAAATTATTATAAAGTTCAGGGCACTGGTTTTATTTTTAAGAAAGCGCTCCAAACCCCCATTTCACTTCACACATCCAAAATGTGACATGATAAAATTCTATAGGAAAGAAAGGAGATGATCCAGCGCTGTGTCGGGGTAAAAGGGATACGTAGTTCCCACTTTTATTGATATGAAAAAATGTGCTAAAATTGGAAAGGAGACGCAGTCTCAGGGTAGTTTGTAATGTGGGCAGATGCCCAAGCCTACACGTTTCAAGCACAAGCAGTGCTCTTATTCATGGCAAGAAATGATAAAATTCTGTCTTCCTGCAGCTGTCACAAGTGGGAGCTTACTGCATAGGTATTTTTACAGCAGTCTTTGCACTCCATTCGCTGGAGTGAGATGCTTCACATTTTTAAAAGCGAATGCCTCTTTGCACATGCTGTGCGCCACAATTGTGGCTGACCATGTACCACAATTGTGGCATAACAACCACGCCTTGTCTCCACACCCCGGTAAACCAAAAAAATAAATAAATGCATACCTCACCGTTCCTCTTTTTTCTTCTCCCCCTGGGTCCTCTCAGGCTCCCTCTGCATGCTTATTCAAGGTATTAACGTCGGGCAACGTTTGTTCCTATTCAACGATGCGTCACTGATGACATGGAGTGCTGCGTCGCATAGGTACTGATGCTGTCTGGCGTCCGTCCCTTGAATGAGCCATGGCATGAAGAGGAAGTCACAGAGGACCTATTAGGGAGAAACGTACCGGTAAAGTAAGCATAAATTAATTTTTTTATGTGTTCGATGGGGGACGGGGTAGTCAGTTCAGGAGCGTCAAGGTAGAAGCCCGGCATGAGCCTTTACCTTGCTATGCCCCACAGCCAATTAGGCGTAAATTATAATAAATTTGTTGTTGCGGTGCAGGCCACACCCCACTTATCTACGTCCTTTCCCTTTTAGTGCAACTTTTGGAAAGTGGCGAGAAAATTCACAGATTTCAGCGCAACTATGGTGTGCGCCAAAATCTGCAACTTTTTTTACGTTTGAAAACTGGCGTAAATCCCTTTTATATATCCCCCTTTTGTCTATAGAGGTATTTTACTTTTAGATATCATTGGTGGTCCAAGATTGGGAACTCTCACCTTAAATGAAAGTGGCCATATTAGGTCAACACAAAGTATTGAAGTTGGCAACAGACCTTTAATTTTATTTGGGATTGGTTAAAACCCTTTTATGTTGGCGCAGCTTGTAGCTGTGCATGGTTTATATTCATTATATTATATTGAATATCTTTGTGCAAGTAAATAAAGCCTGGCCAAATGCATCATGAAACTTCATTCTCCAGGAGGTACTACTATCCCTAGTCTGAAATGCTCACATTAATATCCTATTCTAAACTCCCATCAAGTCACCCACGGCATTATCTCTTGGAACATATCATCAGCTGTAGCTTTAGTCTTCTATAGATACAATGCATTTGGAAAGTCTTCAGACCCTTTACATTTTTTCACATTTTGTTATGTTGAGGCCTCGTGCTAAAAAAAGGTTCTTCCACATCATTCTGCACTCAATACTCAATACCCCATATTGACTAAGTGAAAACAGAATGTCAGTGGTCTTTGCTAATTTATTGAAAAGGAAGAACTAAAATATTGTATTAACATAAGTATTCAGATTCTTTACTCAAGACTTAGTTGAAGCACCTTTGGCAGTGATAACAGCCTCCAGTTTTCTTGGGTATGATGCCACAAGGTTAGCACACCAGGATTTGGGGATTTTCTGCCATTCTTCTCTGCAGATCCTCTCAAATTCTGTCAGGTTGGATGGGGACTGTCGGTGGACAGCGATTTTTAGGTGTCTCCAGAGATGTTCGATTGGGTTCAATTTAGGGCTCTTTGAATGTCCTTAAATGACCCAGCCAGAGTTGTCCCTAAGCCACTCCTGTGTTGTCTTGGCTGTGTGCTTAGGGTCATTGTCTTGTTGGAAGGTGAACCTTCTGTCCAGTCTGAGGTCCAGAGCACTCTGGAATAAGTTATCATTAAGAATGTCTCTGTACTTTTCTCCATTCATCTTTCCCTCAACCCTGACCAGTCTCCCTGTCCCAGCTGCTGAAAAACACCCCCTCAGCATGATGCTGCCACCACCATGTTTCACTGTAGGGATGGCATTGCAAAGGTGATGAGCTGTGCCTGGTTTCCTCCAGACATGCCGCTTAGAATTGAGGCCAAAAAGTTCAATCTTGGTTTCATCAGACCACAGAATCTTGTTTCTTACGCCTCATGCACACGACCGTGTGTGCCATCCGAGTCCCGTCAGTGATTCGAGGAAAGATAGGACATGTTCTATCTTTCCGCGGATCTGAGAATCGGACCATTTTTCACGGACCCTAAAGTGAATGGGTCCGCGAAGACTATTGGATGCTGTCAAAAACGGCCCGAGTGTCACAACGGTCGTGTGCATGAGGCATTACAGTCCAAGAGTCCTTTAGGTGCTTTTTTGCAAACACCAGACGGGCTTTCATGTGTCTTTTACTGAGGAGAGGCTTCTTTCTGGCCACTCTGCCATAAAACCCAGATTGGTGGAGTGCTGCAGTGATTGTTGACCTTCTGGAAGTTTCTCCCATCTGCACACAGGATCTTTAGAGCTCAGCCAGAGAGACCATTGGGTTCTTGGTCACCTCTCTTACCAAGGCCCTTCTCCCCCGATTACTTAGTTTGGTGCGGCGGCCTGCTCTTGGAAGAGTATTGGTTGTTCCAAACTTCTTCCATTCAAGAATTATGGAGACCACTGTGCTCTTGAGAACTTTCAGTGCAGCAGAATTCTTTTTTTTGTTACCGTCTCCAGATTTGTGCCTCCACGCAATCATGTCTGTGAGCTCTACAGGTAGTTCTTTCCTCCTCATGGCTTGGTTTTTGCTCTGATATGCATTGTCATCTGTGAGACCTTATATAGACAGGGGTGTGTCTTTCCAAATCCTGTCCAATCAAATGAGTTTATCACAGGTGGATTCCAATCAAGGTGTAGAAATATTTAAAAGATGATCTAGAGAAATGGGAGGCCCCCCAGAGCTAAATTTCAGTTTTGTTTAAGAGGGAGAATTTACCCAAGAGCAAAGTAGTTTATAAACAATAAATGTATGTATGTTATCATTACGTATTTGCACGTACTATGTACTGCTTAAATAAAACATGCAAAATGTCAAGTCGTTATGAACCTTTTTTGTTTTAAAAAAATAAATAAATAACATTCCATGGTAATATTGTTGTTTTTTTTTCATTTTAGAAAAGTAAGCGAAAAGGACACGAGTACACAAATATAAAATACTCCCTCTCTGAGCAGACAGGGGGGGATCAGAGCCCACTACCACCCTGTACCCCTACGCCATTACCAACACCCACACTTCCAGAGTAAGTAAAGCGGTGTTGTGTGCTCTAAATTTGTATGTATGCATTACTTCCTACTGGCTGTTTACGGGGTTATAAGCTGTGTTAGCCAGCAGTATTGTCATTTCAGTTATAAAAAAAGGCAATGTTGATAGGGTCCAGATTTCAGAATGATAGGCCAATAAAAGATAGTCATCATTATTTAAACATGTATTTATTTTGCTACTTAAAGTGTATCTAACTTTTAAGATAACTTTTCAGAATAAGCTGCCCTAAGGCCTCGGAGCGTTCACACGGCTCCCGGCTGCTATAGGAACACACCAGTTCCCGCGATCTCGTCGCGCAAGAGCTGTTGACCGGCCCCAAACAGAAAATGAAAGTGAAAAACCCTCAGATGCCGATGGTCACATATGACCTTGGCATCTGAGCGGTTAAATGCTTGCGATCAGAGATGTCTTTGATCGCAAGCATTGCCGCTTGAAGCCCGCTCGGCTTCTGAGCGAGCGGCATTTTTAAATAAACCTTTCCTGATGTAAATAGGCAGACTAGCGATGGGAAAGGGTTAAGTGTCTTCCACTTTTGAATATCTGCTTTTTTATTTTGTAGAATTTTTTTTATATTAGTCATATTTTTTGTAAGTTTTTTTGGTATAGTTAATCCCAGATATGTTTTTGCTTTCAAATCACAGTTCACACAGAGTTCTTTGGCACTGATTTTAATACAGATGCCGCGTTGGAATCGGCGACAAAAAAAGTCCGACATTTCTCCCCATTGATTTCACTGGGAGGCAGAGGCATTTTTTTTCACCGGAAGGTTTTTGATCACTCGTAGAATAAAAAACCCAGTATGCCCTATCTTGGAGTGGTTTTTGCCTCTGGACCTGCATTGAAATCCATAAGAGGCAGGGGAAAAAAATGCGCTAGTTGATTTAAAGCGTTTAGCGTGTTATTTTCATTTAATTCATTAAATAAAGCGCCTAATAAAACGCTGGTGTTTCGAAATCTGCCTCAAATCCTGAAGGAATTTTGAGGCTGATTTATTTTATTTTTTTTCTGCTTGACAAACTGTGTTAACTCTGCTAAATAATAACAAGTCAGCTGCAAATGCCACTAGTTTAACTTCATATCTGTTTACTTTTATACCCTCAAAAGCTGATGACTGTTCAAGTATTCTTATAAAGGGTTTTATTAAAATCTAAAATGGGAGACAAAGGAGACCCTTGCCATGTTCCTCTCGCTGTATTAAATAGTTATCATTGTTCCCCATTAGCCCATACTGTAGTTTTTCGGATTTTTATATGTTTTTCTCATATCATCCAGAACTGTCTTTTTCCATATAGGCCCATGAAATTTTATCGAATGCTTTATTCACATTTAAACTTGGAACTATATTCTCCTTCTTCTGATAAAATTCTCTTGCTGCTGCAATTGACCCTGTGGCTGTTCTGATATTAAGTTAGATATTCCGCCCCTTTGCGAAATCTGACTGTGATTTTGTCACTAACATAGGCATTTATTCTTATAGTCTATTAGCTAGGGGTTTTGTGAAGATCTCATCATTACATGGTGATTTAAAGGGAACCGATCACCAGCATTTCACCTATTGAACTGTACTCGCACCTCGCTGGCCGTTGCTTTCAAAAGTTCATTGCCATTCTCCGCTCTCCTAAACTCTTCCTCCGACCGTAAAAAACGGTCTGCAAACATTTTGTGCCTTTTATGGTAATAATCCAGCACTGTAAACTGGACTGTCCTGAATGGCAAAATCTTGTCTAAGATAGCGCGCATGCGCCCGTCATGTATGGTCCGATACCCTTCCCTGCTTTGTCTGAGCATCAAATCTAGTTACTGCGCATGCACCGCTATGGTGTCTTGTTGTGCGCACGCACCAGAACAGGAAATCAATGTGCGGGATTTTGTGTGTGCTGGGGGGAGGCGAGGAGCTCATCAAAAGTAAGGATGTGAGGGTCAACTCGGAAAGGCATGAAGAATGAAGATATGACTCTTATGCTCATTAGCATACGGCACAGGGAGACTAAAAAAAACTGAATACTAAAGGTAAAGAGCTGACTAAGAAGATAATTAGAGGTGACATACAAATGATTTTTCACCCACTTCCACCAGGTATTGCTGGTTTAATAGGTGAAATGCTGGTGACTGGTTCCCTTTAAAGATCAGTCTATATGACCTCATTTCTTCCGGGTCTTTCCTGGCATTCAGTATCGCCATCAGAGTAGCATTATTAAACCGTTCTGGTATCTTTTTGTCAGTCAGTATCATGTTATGTACATTAAACAAATATAGGCTTATTTGCGTTTTTAACAGCTTATAATACTCCCCCCCATAAAGCCATCTTGGACCTCCTTGGAAGGCTATGTACACCTTTTTGAAAGGGATTTTTTTTTAATGAAAAGGTCAATCAGTATGTTTTGTGCAACTTTATAGCAAATTTTTATTAAAAATTATTTTTACTTATTGAGAAACAGGTGCTTTGTATCCTGTATACAAAACAGCTGTATCTTACGCTGAATCCTTTACCCATCAAGTCTGCAGAACTGATGGGTTTAGTGTCTGCGGGTCTCTGACATGCAGGATCCACCTGTTATCCATCACATCTAAGTTCATAGATGTGATCGATTACAGGTGGATCCTGCATGTGACAGACATGCATGACTTGCTGACACTGAACCCATCAGTCACGCGGACCTGACGGATTCAGGTGTTTAGGGTATGTTCACACGTACTGTTTTCAGACGTAATTCAGGCGTTTTACGCCTCGAATTACGCTTGAAAAAACTGCTCCGTTACGCCTACAAACATCTGCCCATTGCTTTCAATGGGTTTTACGATGTTCTGTTCCCACGAGGTGTAATTTTACGCGTCGCTGTCAAAATACGGCGCGTAAAATGACGCCTGCGAAAAAGAGGTGCATGTCACTTCTTGGGACGTTTTTGGAGCCAATTTTCATTGACTCCATTGAAAAACAGCTCCAATAACGTCTGTAAAATATGCCGCGAAAAACGCGAGTTGCTACAAAAACGTCTGAAAATCAGGAGCTATTTTCGCCTTAAAATAGCTCCGTATTTTCAGAAGTTTTTGGTCACTGCGTGTGAATATACCTTTAGCGCAGGTCATGTTTTCTGGATAAGTTAATTGTTCTTGTGTTAATCTTGGAAGTTTAGCTTCTTTTATGAATATCCAACTCTATTCCATATTATTGTCCTGGGCCTCATACACCTTCGCATAGTAGTATTTAAATTTTTTTCATATCTGTTTTAATGTTTTTCTCTGATTTTCTTTCAACTGTGTTATATGCTGTTTTTGGCAGATAATTTATTTAGCGGGACCAGAAGCTTACCTGGTACATTACCGCATTTAAAAAAACGTATATTTGTTGTATTCAATCTTTCTGAACGCTTGTTTTTCTAGGGCCGTATCTAACACCAATTTTACTTCTATATATTTGGCCTTGTTGTCCAAGTTATTCCACAGCTACTCAAATAGTCTGTACTATACTGTCACTTTACCTCTAGAATACATTAGTCTTGCTTTACTCCTGCCTGCACTGACCTTTTACTTGTTACCGCTTACTATTTCAAATATGTTCAATGAGATTGGACAATACATATGTAAAATATGTCCTAAACATAAAATTACTTGACTGTCTTTTTGAATCCGTTTTTAAACTGTAATTGGAATCATAAATCTGTATTCACTATGCTTCCTCTGGTGGCAGCCACATCATTTAATGTTATTACATCTTCCGAGGTTCGCTCTGGAACAAGAATGAAGGATCCAAGGTCCCTTTGGCATTTCTATCATAAAGCAAACAACTGTACTGTAGAAATTGACTTAGAAGACACAGTATAGCCAGATAAATATATAACTAATCCCCACAGCAGATATATAGTACGATGTGGACAGACATGCAACGCATCTACAGTTTAGAACTTGGACTTGTACCACCTCTAGAAGTCACAGGAACATAATGAAAAGGGGAAGCAGGAGAAGACCATATCACTCAGGATAGTCCTACCAAGAAGGAATCTATGTAGTCACTATATTTGCAAAGTCCGATTCTTTGAAGGAAAGCCAACCCTGCCCTATCTGGTAATATCTCCACTTCATCTTTGCCATCTGCCACCCAATGTTCCACTCTGCAGAAAAAGTCGACCTCCGTAACCCATTCCAAAATGTGAGTCACAGTGGAACCCCAGTGTCGTGGGATAACAGTACCACCTTGAAAGGATCTTGAAGTTTTTCTCGTGGTCCCGACAAGCCATGGGAACATTGTGAGCGTATAGAAAAGCCTTTAGTCCATTGTTTTTTGCTCCTATGTTCATCATGGTAACAGACAACAAGCTCTGTGTAGTGCCATCCTACAGTCATATTCCCCTCTATCTGACTTCTACTTCTTACTAACCTACCGTATGTACATTGGCATGGAACCAGGACACAAATTGAAGAAAGTATGACTACAGAATCACACCATACAGTGTTAGTTTGTTGCCTCTTATGATGGAGACACATAGCTCTACAGTGGAGCTGCAGAAACTTTTTAATCGAGCCCTTTTGTAAAAGTTGGTTCATTTTTCATTTTACATGTATTGAGATAATAATAAAAATAAATTCGGCCTGTAAAGGTGAACATTCTTTAACACCTTCCTGTTCTGCGCCGTAATAGTACAACACTGCCTGTCAGGTGTACGTTGGGAGTGGGACTCTAGTGGGCGTGTGAGCTGCAAAACATAAATATTGAGGGTTGTTGTGGTTATCTGGTTTAGAATACGCATTTTTAAATACCGTATTAGAGTTACTAGAGGGGTGTTCCCTGTTTAGGATCCTCATATAACCAGAGCGGAGAGTGGCTACAGAGAGCCTCTCTCGCTCTGGAGGACCCATCACGTTCTTGGCATTACATAGACTGCTCATTAATTTCAATGGGAACTGTGTAATGCTTTATTTCTCCTGCAGCGACTCTGATGAATTGAACACATTTTGTTCATGTTTTGTTATAGGTTGATTACAGTGGGGCAACCTGTGGTCCGTTTACTGTCCAAAGCCTGGAACTCCTTTAGGTCAGCATCACACACGCGGTTTTGGTGTCGTTTTCTTTTTTAGACCCAAACATAGGAGTGGACATAAAATAAAGGAGATGCATCAGCCTTTTCTTTATACCTTTCCTTCCTTTTTGATCCACTTCTGGTTAAATTCTGAATTTATTAGGACGGACGTTTTATAAGCATATTAATCTAAAAAATTCTGGCGTAAGATGCACCTAATATAAGAGGTGCATGCCTCTTTATAAATTAGGTGCATATCTGGTCGTTCTTGCGTCAGAATATGGCATTTACATCAGCTAGTATCTGGCGTACATTTGCACTGTAATTTACGTCAGTTTTCTGGCGATAATTATAGTACATTTATCAAGCTGCAGTGGTACCACCCCCTCTTGTTAAGCCCACCCACTTTTTTATTTAAAGGTGGCAGAGACGGCGACAAAACTAGAATAGAAAAGTTGCGAAATTATTGCACAAATAGAATGTTTTGTGACTTTTCTACACCTACAAACGTGTGTGTGTGTGTGTGTGTGTGTGTGTGTGTGTGTGTGTGTGTGTGGTCGACAGGAATCCATGGGTCTCTCTGGGAATGTCAACGTCCCAAGTTTCTTATTAACTTATTATATTGGTTTATACTGTATCAAATGATGCTTAGGCATTTTTTTTTATACTTGCCTGAAGTTGTTCTTTTAGATTATTTTGAAAAAGTTCATTTTGTAAAACCGACTAGTGCCGAATTATCAAAACTAGTGGAAGTTGCCCTTCACTAGTCATTTTTCAGAGAATGTTTGATCTCTAATAGTTGATATGAAATGGTCACTTGTCTCTTAAACCATGTTTAATAAATCACCCCAGTGTGTCCACATGGATTATACTTTGACATCCTGTGATGCAATCTCCCGTATTTCTTTGCTCCTGCTATATTTACCAAACCACCACTAAATTCCAGAAATTTAAGGTGAAGCTAAAGGCTTGGACAAGAGTTTGAGCAGCTTCACCTTTTTCACATGTACACTATATAGACAAAAGTATTTGGACCCCTACTACGCATTACACCTACAGGAGCTTTTATGACATTCCATTCTATATCCATAGGCATTAATATGGAGTTGGTTTCCCCTTTGCAGCTAAAACAGCTTCCACATTTCTGGGAACGCTTTCTTCAAGCTTGTGGAGTGTCTGTGGGAATTTTTGCCCATTCATCCAGAAGAGCATTTGTGAGGTCATACACTGATGTTGCACAATGGGGCCTAGCTCGCATACTACATTCCAGTTCATCCCAAAGGTGTTCTCTGGGGTTGAGGTCAGGGCTCTGTGCAGGGCAGTCAAGTTCTTCTACAACAAACTCACCCAACTATGCCTTTATGGACCATGCTTTGTGCACTGGAGCACAGTCATGATGGACCAGAATAGGATCTTCCCAAAATAGTTGGAAGCTACAATTGTCCAAAATGTCTTGGTCTTGGTATGCTGAAGCATTAAGATTTCCCTTCCCTAGAACTAAGGGGCCAAGGTCAACACCTGAAAAACAACCCTATAGCATTATTCCTCCTCCACCAAACTTTACAGTTGGCACAATTCAGTCAGACATGTAATGTTCTCCTGGCATTCACCAACCCCAGACTTGTCAATCAGACTACCAGATAGAGAAATGTGATTTGTCACTCCACAGAACATGTTTATACTGCTCCAGAGTCCAGTGGTGGCGTGCTTTATGCCACTCTATCTTACACTTGGCATCGTGTTTGGTGTTAGGCTTGCATGGAGCTGCTCAGCCATGGAATCCCATGACATGAAGCTCTCGGCGCAGAATTTTTGTTCTGATAACACCAGAGGAGGTTTGGAACTTTGCGGTTGTTGAGTCAGAGCGTTGGCGGCTTTTATGCACTATGCATCTCAGCGACTCGCGCTATAACTTTACATGGTCTGACATTGTGGCTGAGTTGCTGTGGTTCCTAAACGCTTCCACTTTACAATAATACCACTCCGTTATTCATGAAACATCTAAGAGGGAAGAAATTTTACAAACTGACTTGTTGCAACGGTGATATCCTATTACAGTACCACGCTGGAATTTAGAACGACCCATTCTTTCACAAATGTTTGTAATGGAAGACTACATGGCTAGGAGCTGGATGTTATACACCTGTGGCGATGGGACTGAATGAAACACCTGAATTCAATGATTAGGAATTGTCCCAATGCTTTTGTCCATTTCGTGTATATTTCAGTATAGAGATGTTTTTCTTGTGTTTGAGTCATCTTCTAGACATTGAAGTGGAACATTAATTTCACAAATATTATATTGCTCTTGTGGGGAAGATTTTACAGCAAACCTTGTGAACAGAATTCAAAATATGTAGCAATAGTTATATAGCATAACAGCAAAACTATTTGCTAATTTTGTACAACACATTCCTCTCATTCTATATCTTAATACTATTGTTAAAGTGGTTTCTAATAGGAACATCTCTTCATATGTATTTGTATTGCTGTTTGCTTTAGGAAAGAACCCAACCCCCCCCCCCCCCGCGCTTTGCGGTAGTTCTGGTTTTGGAAAGCAGCGAAGGACAAGATGCAATCTTTTCACCGTAGTACTCTTGACGAATGCGAAATAAGGCAACAAAGCCTCTCAGAAGATGATGATTAGCATGAGCTCCATACTGTGAAAATGGGCCAATTGTGTTTACCAGATATAGGAGCAAGAGAAGTTTATATATTCTATTTCAGCTGGAACACAGTAGAAGAGCAACAGAACCTGATTGTTGTCTTTTGTGCGTGCGGGCATATTGATAGACCCATGGCAAACAGACTGAAATGGAGACTAAAAAGATTTAGTAAAATAAAAATAAAATTGTTTCCTAGGCAGGATATTATTATCTTGCACATTTTGATAATTTCATGATTCAGCAAGTCCTAAAAACCGTGTCACAGCAATAGCCTATCCGACCGCAGTGGCCAAAAACATTGCATGTGAAAGGGCCCACCCAGAGCAAAATTTGCTGTTTCCCTGCATGTCTTCTAGTCTGGAAGGGAGATGTATGCTCAACATGTTCATCTCTCCCTTTCCTCCTTTTTTGTAACCTCCCCTGTATGCAAATGGATTAAAATAACCGCAGAAAAAACGGGACATAGATAAACTTCAAAAACACAGAAAAGGCCATACTTACTAAGTGGGTAGGTAAACACCCGTTCCCAGCAGGACGCAGACAGGTCAAAAATGCTTCAGAAGGAGAGTGCATTAAAGGGAATGTGTCGCTAGAATTTTTTATTTTTTTTCAGTTAAACAATTAGTATTTGAGTGATTACACATTGTTTTAATTTTTTCACAAGTCAGGAAATATTATAAATTAGATTCTAATTTATAACATTTCCATGTGCTGGCCACAAGAGGGAGCAGTTCCCAAAATTGCAGCATGGTCACTGTGGTAAAGCAACCTCATTGATTTATACTGCAAATTTGGGGTAGACACACTCTCCTCTTGTTTCCTCACACAATCCCCCCCCTCCCTCCCTTCTTCTGGCTAGTGCCAGGAGAAGGAGGGGTTTGAATGTCTTAAAACCTCCTACACTGTGTGCCGCCATTTTCTGAGCGACTGCACAGTGTAGGAGGATTAGATAGAGGGCTCAGCAGACAGTATCACACGAATATACACGAACATATTACACACATCATACACTAACATAAATTACCTGCCGCCTCCGCTGGTCTACACTCCTATTCCTTGTGCGCCTTCGCTTCGTTGAACATATGGCCGGAAGTCGTCATCTTGTTGTCCGGCAGCGGCTTCCGGTCCACATGAAAATGGCGCAGGATTTCGCTCTACGAACGAGCTTCGTTTTGGTCTGTGTGGGAGCGGCGCATGCACCGTTCCCACACAGACGGCATACGCTTCTGAGAGTGGAACGGTTCCCGTTCGCATTCTCTATGGGGTTGTATGTGCCGTATAGCATCTCTGTATGTGTCGTTAATCGACACATACAGAGATGAAAAAAAAAATGTCAGCCCGCATAGAGAAGTAAAAGTTTGAATACAGTAAAAAGTATTAAGTGACAACAAGTGACAAAGTTTTTGTTTTATATTTTATAAAAAGCAATATAAAAAGTCATGACACCTTCCCTTTAAAGAGGCTCTGTCACCACATTATAAGTGGCCTATCTTGTACATAATGTGATCGGCGCTGTAATGTAGATAACGGCAGTGTTTTTTATTTATTTAGAAAAACTATCATTTTTGACGGTGTTACGACCTATTTTAGCTTTATGCTAATGAGTTTCTTAATGCCCAACTGGGCATGTTTTTTTACTTTTTGACCATGTAGGCGTTGTGGAGAGAAGTGCATGACGCTGACCAATCCGCGTCATACACTTCTCTCCATTTATTTACACAGCACATAGTGTTCTTACTAGATCACTATGTGCAGCCACATACACACATATTACCGTCACTCAAGTGTCCTGACTATGAATATACATTACCTCCAGCCAGGACGGGATGCGTATTCAGATCCTGACACTTCACTAACGTTTGTGGTTGATTTACAGCACAGTAGGCGTAGTCTCGCTGTAAATGACAGTTTACAGCGTAATCTCGCGAGACTACGCCTGCTGTGCTGTAAATCATTCACGTTAATGTGTGTGTATGTGGCTGCACATAGTAAACAACGCAGGATCACTATCTGCAGAGTAAATGAATGGGGAGAAGTGTATGACGCTGATTGGTCAGCGTCATACACTTCTCTCGCCCAGTTGGGCATTAAGAAAGTCATTAGCATAAAGCTAATATAGGTCATAACTCCGTCAAAAATGATAGTTTTTCTAAATAAAAAACACTGCTGTAATCTACATTACAGCGCCAATCACATCATGTACAAGATAGGCCACTTATAATGTGGTGACAGAGTTTCTTTAAAGAGGCTCTGTCACCAGATTTTCAAACCCCTATCTCGTATTGCAGCAGATCGGCGCTGCAATGTAGATTACAGTAACGTTTTTTTTTTTTTAAAAACGAGCATTTTTGGCCAAGTTATGACCATTTGTATATTTATGCAAATGAGCCTTTCTTAAGTACAACTGGGTGTGTTTAAAGTTATGCCCAAGTGGGCGTGTATTGTGTGTGTGTGTGTGTGTGTGTGTGTGTGTGTGTGTGTGTGTGTACATCTGGGCGTTTTTACTTGTTTTACTAGCTGGGCGTTGTGAATAGAAGTGTATGATGCTGACGAATCAGCATCATCCACTTCTCTTCGTTAACACCCAGCTTCTGGCAGTGCACAGACACACAGCGTGTTCTCGAGAGATCACGCTGTGACGTCACTTCCTGCCCCAGGTCCTGCATCGTGTCGGACGAGCGAGGACACATCGGCACCAGGCGGCAGAGGCTACATCGACTTACCTGCAAACGCCGATGCTGCTGCAGAATCAACTGTAGCCTCTGTCGCCTGGTGCCGATGTGTCCTTGCTCGTCCGACACGATACAGGACCTGGGGCAGGAAGTGACGTCACAGCATGATCTCTCGAGAACACGCTGTGTGTCTGTGCACTGCCAGAAGCTGGGTGTTAACGAAGAGAAGTGGATGATGCTGATTCGTCAGCATCATACACTTCTATTCACAATGCCCAGCTAGTAAAACAAGTAAAAACGCTCAGATGTACACACACAATACACGCCCACTTGTACTTAACTTTAAACACGCCCAGTTGTACTTAAGAAAGGCTCATTTGCATAAATATAAAAATGGTCATAACTTGGCCAAAAATGCTCATTTTTGAAAAAAACCAAACGTTACGGTTATCTACATTGCAGCGCCGATCTGCTGCAACACGAGATAGGGGTTTGAAAATCTGGTGACAGAGCCTCTTTAAGTAGTGATAGTCACTTCCACTAGTCTTGAGGGGAGTGGCAACTAAGTGCTATCATTGCACACAAGTGTGCGATAAATGGGTGTCCGTATTAGTGTAGTACAAAGGTGTGAATATATGGTCTAAAAGAACTGTGAGTGGTACATAAGTGTCAAAACTGTGTGTGGTAATGTAATAAAAAGAAATGTGATGAATGGGGGTCAGTGCTGTGAATAGTACACGGGGTACCCCGTCAGTACTACGTGTAATACATGGAGGGATAATGTGCCAGTCGTCAGGCGTAGCATAGCTCGCCGATTCACAGCCTATTTGTAACGCCCATACTGTCAGCTAAGGCGGGCTGCTCTCAGCACATCATGCTCTCCCAGCATTATAAGACCTGGCTGCGTCCTGAAAAATGTATTTATAGTAAAAATATCCATGAAAAACATGGGGTATTAGTTGTTGCAATGATAGCACTTAGTTGCCAGTCCCCTCAAGACTAGTGGGAGTGGCAATGACTACTTAATGCACTCTCCTTCTGAAGCATTATTTGACCTGTTTGCGTCCTGCTGGGAACGGGTGTTTACCTACCCACTCAGTAAATATGGCCTTTTCTGTGTTTTTGGATTAAAATATAGACTGATTGATTGTCCAAGCCTAGTAAATGTACATTAAGAAAAGGCTTAAAGGGAATGTGTTGCCAGCAAAACATGTTTTTTTTTTTTAGTTAAACAATTAGTGTGTAGGTGATTAAACATTGTTCTAATTTTTTTTTTTTTTTCCACGAGTCAGGAAATATTATAAATTGGAGTCTAATTTATAATATTTCCCATTTTTGGTCACTAGATGGAGCCATTCCCAAAATTGCAGCATTGCATGTGGTAAAGCAACCACATTGCTTTATGCTGCAAAATTGGGTAAAAATCCCTCGCTCTAGTGAGCTCTCAGAATCCCCCCCTCCTTTATCCTGGCTAGTGCCGGGAGAAACGAGGGGTTTGAACGGTCTAACCTCCTACACTGTGTGTCGCCATGTTTTGAGCTAACACACAGTGTAGTAGGTTAACATACAGTAGTAAACACACAGTAAAACACGAACATACATAGAAATCCCTTACCTGCTCCAGTCGCCTCCGGTCCGTCCGCTCAGTCTGCTGCCGCTGCTCCATGTGCACAAGTCCGGAAGCCGCGACCGGAAGTAGTAATCTTACTGTCCGGCCGCGACTTCCGGTCCACAGGAAAATGGCGCCGGACGGCGCGCATTTCAAATTGAACTGTGTGGGAGCGGCGCATGCGCCATTCACCACACAGCGGCGTACACCAAAGTGGATGGAACGGGCCCCGTTCGCAGTCCCTATGGGACTGGAGCTGCCGTATTCCATGTCTGTATGTGTCGTTAATCGACACATACAGAAATGGGAAAAAAAATGGCAGCCCCCATAGGGAAGAAAAAGTTTAAAAATAAGAAAAAGTAACACACAAACACACAAATTAATCCAAACGTTTTTAATAAAGCACTAACATCAAACTGATATTATAATTTTTTTTTTGGGTGACACTGTTCCTTTAAAACATCGGTCCTGATGAGTTCTCATCTGGTACGAGCTAATCCACAATTGCCACCATACAGTGGGCTACGTTGAGTTTTACTGACGTACAACGCTCTCTAAATATGCATGGATTTTCTATATGTTCGCAAACTCATTCAAACTCCGCTCAAGAACTTGGCTACACAGATACTGGACTTACAGATTTTGTGCTTATGATGTAAAATTGCAGAGGAATGTAGATTTTGTGTTCATAACTTCACTAAATAGCCTTTACTGGTCCTTCCAGCAATTCGAAAGTAGTTTTTCATGGCATTCCCTATGTTCTCAATCTGTGGAACATGTACCCCAGGGGGGGTACATTCCTTGTCTCTAGGCGGTAGTCACACTGCCTTGATACTGTTCTTTTAATGGTCAGGACAGTGTATGATCATAGTCTTGGGGTTACTTTAATTTATTTGTTTGAGTCTGGGGTACTTGGCTTAAGAATCTCGAGTCACCTGACCTAGGTAACATTTCACTTTTATCCACTGACCTTGACTTCTGGTGCGTTCAAGACTATATTGGGTTCTTTGTAGTTCAGCGCCATTTGTGTCTAGTTGATCCTTTTACTAATACAACATTACTGTATGTGGAAATGAAACCTTATATGACTACACAAACTAGAACAGTGCCCACCAATTTATATTCTCTATATCCGAGATTAATGAGGTTCTCTCGACCTGGGAAATATGGCCGAAAACCAAGATGTTGAAAGAAATAAACTTGCAAAAAAATATTTTCGTCAAAGTATTGAATGTATTTAGAGCCTAAATTTGTTTTTCTGTCATTTTTTTTGAGCAATGACCGGACTAATTATTGCCTGGGACACAACATTGATCAATTGCTGCATGAACAATAAGGAAATCTTGGTCAAGAATGTGTTTAGATAATTGCAAAATGGAATGCCAGCAGAGGTTATTGACTTAATACATTATACTCATCTTGTGACAGCCGTGTTGAATATTTATATAATATACCATGAGGTCAGTAGTAAACGTGACCATACATAAAGTATCAAATATGTTCCAATATAAAAGCATGCTTCGCCTTCAGCTAACAGGCAGTGAATTAAAAGAATCTTTTCTAGATAGCAAAGAAAAGAAAATAACTTTTGGGAGAGAAAGTTACCTCAACTATTAAAGGGGTTATGCAGGATTTGAAAATTGATGGCCTATCCTTAGGATACGCAATTCATATTCGATTGGTGTGGGTCCGACTCTCAGGCACCACTGCAGTTTGGCTGTTTGAAGGGGCTGGAGTCTCTTCATTGTTTACCTAGGGTTTAAGACTGTTTATACTTGCTCACAGAGCTGTCCTATCGCGCTGTCACTATTCTACCAACCGGTGGAGATCTCTGGTCGTTTTCCAACCGCAATTTAACATATAGGGGACATAAAGTATTACATAGTGACCGTTTGAATGAATGGTCGACCATGGGCTGGATCTGCCAGAGCTGCTCTTTGTGAGTGGCTCTCAACTTTGGCTTATACAACACATTCTTAATTAGGGGGCATCCCCTATATAACTTCATATACCCTGAAAAGGCATTTGAAAGGGGTGGTCTTCATGAGACAACCCCTTCCCACTCCATTGCATTACGTCAAGGTGCGGCAAACTTACTATAATTTAGAGCCGTCATCCTGCGGTAATGGCCGGGATCAGAGAGAACTCCTTAGATGCCGCTATCAAAAGCGACTGCAACACCTGAGTCATTTAACAGAAGAAGGGGCACCCTCTGTCACCACATTGACAACCCCTCTCCCCCCGAACGTGATTGTGGTGTGCCGATGGATTGTCATGGCAGCCAGGTGCCTAACAAAGGCCCCTAGCTCAGCCATTTATAAGTGCCTATTAGGGCCTAATAGGTTTCCTGTCACTATGACACTGGCCGGCAATAATATACTGCAGTACAGGAATATTACAGTGTATTATAAGAGCGATCAATGGGTCACACATTAAAGTCCCATAGTTGGACTAAAAGAAATAAAAATAATTAAACTTTATTTTTAAAAAATGGCTAAAGTCTACCTCTGACTATAAATCCCTTTCTGTAGAGCAACAGTACAATCAAAGTGAAGAAACTTTGTAATATATCTTATTACAGAAAAAGGCCTCTTTCTCCAATCATTAGATTCTCCTTTTCCATTACTCCCCCTAAACGAAGTTATATGTATCCCAAAATGGTACAATTGAAAAAACCCTCATAAAGTTACGTTGACTGAAAAATATAAAAGCTATAGTTCTTAAGGTGAAGCAATGCAAAAACTTACATTTCAGTTTTTTTTATGCAAAATGCTTTTGTTGTGCAACGGTAGTTTTAAAATATATATAAAAAATACCTACACGTATCTGGGATCGGCGTAAACGTAACAACCCGTAGTTAAAATGTTATTTATACCTTATGATGAATGGTGTGAAAAAATAAAAGCAAATTGCTGCTCCCCCCCTCCCCCCCCCCCCCCCCCCAAAGAAAAAAAATATTAAACGTTTAAAGAGGTATTCCTATCCTGGACATTTATGCCATATCCACAGGAGAAAGGTGCGGGACCTGCATCTATCGGATATTTATGGCATATCCTGTGGTGAGATAGGAATACCCCTTTAATCAATTTTATATGTACTATTACAAACTACTGCTGCAAAAAAACAAGCACTCATGCGGCTACGAAGAAGCTAAAATACTGAAAAAAACAAAGTATCGCTGCGTTCTGAAGGTCAAAATAGGCCACGTCCTTATTGTTAAAAGACCTACGTCTTTACTACTTATTACAGCAGAATCTAAAACTATTTACATTACGAAGGAGTTTATCAACTCCATATGACGAGATATACACCGCAGGCTTTATACAAGAAGCTGTTATACCCTATTTAGGTGGATCCCTTGACGTTTTAGGATTAAACAGAGCGTTCATTTTCCTTGAAATTAAGTGACGCTCGTGTGTTTTCATCTTTACAAGATTCAGAATTAAAGAATCGGCCACATTTACAAGCTTGAACCGTCTCATTCAAAGAGAAATTAAAGCAAATGGGATTTTTTTTTCATTCCCTGTCAATTATCTATATAATCATTAATATCATGCATTATTTGGTAATTACTACGATAACTTCAGGCAGTTTTCAACATCTACAGATCTGCAGCAGGCAAATAGGTCTGCAGCTAGTATATGAATAGGGCTTGAGCTGTGTTTTTTTTTTTTTTCCCATCCTGAAATGATGTCTAGATGCTTAATCTGGTAATTACAAATATAATTTCAGAGTGATTTTCAGCCCCTGGAGGTCTGTAGCAGTCATAATGTATGAAGCTAGTATAGAAGTACAGCTGCCATGGGACAATATTCTACGTTGCATTTTTTTTCTTGTAGCACATTGTGATTTACTGTCTCTTTCATTTGGATAGCTGTATCTGAATGTCTGTTTCTCCTGTTACAGCATGCGAGAAGATGCCGGTAGAGTCTATGAAAATGTGGGCCTTATGCAACAGCAAAAAAGCTTCAGATGAAGTGGAACGCTGCATATCCACCACAGATTGGTAATGTGTATATATATATATATTTTTTTTTTTCATACAGAAAGAATAGACTTGTTATATTTTATTCAATAAAATATAATTTTTTAAATTGTAACCTGTTACAAAAAATTTCTGGATTATAGAAATTATTATATATAAATAATTATATCTCTTGTATAGTTAAATCCTTTTGATCAGATGACCATTATTCCAGAAATTGATAATCTAGTACTTGTTGTCACGATGCGGGGTGTGGACCGACTGGGCCGAACTGCGTAGCGGGATGGCAGCTGGCCAAATGGGTATAGTACAGAGTCTATAGTCCAGAAAGGGTACCTGTGGCAACTCGGACAGTAGCAAGGCAGGCTCGGCTGGGACCAGGCAGCAGGTAGACATCTGGCGTGGAGTAGCAGAACACGACTTCGGCTTCAGCACGACACTTGACCAGGACAGCACTGGATACAGGAAACACTTGGGAACTAGGAGACCATTTGCATGTCAAACTTTGAGTAACGAACAATGCTCAGGCAAAGAACAAGAGGGCAGAGCCCTTTTTATAGTCCAGTAGCATTCTGGGCTTGATTGCAGACTTCTTGCAATTATGCGTGCACTCGCCCTCTAAGACCGTGCACGCGCGGGCGCACTTGCTTTCTGGAGACACTCGATACTAGGAAGTGAGTGCCGGCGCCTCACAGGAGGACGACGCTGCAGGGAACTCACATGTACATGGCCGCGGCCGTCGATGGGTAAGTCAGAACGACGAACCGCGGCCATAGACGTTACAGTACCCCCCCTCTTACGCCCCCTCTTCTTGGGACCAGAGCGAGAGAGAAACTTCCTCACGAGGACAGGGGCATCGATGTTCTCCTCTGGCTCCCAAGACCTCTCTTCTGGACCGAATCCCTTCCAATCCACCAAATAAAACGTCGTCCCTCCTACCTTCTTGGTGGCCAGAATCTGCCTTACTTCGAAAGTCCCTGATGATCCGCCAGGGACCACTGCGGAACTAGCAGTCCCGGAGTAGCGGTTCAGGACCACAGGCTTCAGCAAGGAGACATGGAAGGATTTAGGGATCTTGAGGGTAGGAGGCAGCCTCCGCTTGTAAAACACTGGGTTAATCTGTAGCAGGATCTCGAGGGGTCCGAGGAACCTAGGAGCAAATTTGCAGGACGGCACCCTCAGCCGGATATTCTTTGAAGACAACCAGACCTTAGTACCTGGAAGAAACTGAGGAGGATCCCATCTTCTAGTATCTGCCTTTCTCTTCATGCGGTCCACCGCCAGCAGGATAGAAGATCGGGTCTGTTGCCATATCTGCAGAAAGTCCCTGAAGGTAGTCAGCAGCAGGTGCCTGGGACATAGTAGAGACAGGAAGAGGTATTCGAGGGTGTTGGCCGTGAACGATGATTAACGGACTGGAGGTGGTGGACTCACTAGTGTGGTTATTATAGGAGAACACTGCCCACGGGAGCAGCTGCACCGAGTCATCATGTCGTCTGGAAACAAAGTGACGCAGATAGTTCTCCATAATCTGGTTAACCCTCTCGACTTGCCCATTGGATTGGGGATGATAAGCCGAAGAGAAGTCCAACTTTACACCGAGGAGACCGCAGAGTGCTCTCCAAAACTTCGAGGTGAACTGGACCCCTCGATCCGAGACAATATGCAGAGGCAAGCCGTGCAGACGGAAGATGTGTTGAATGAAGAGGTCGGCCAATCGCGAAGCAGAAAGCAGACCAGTCAAGGGAACAAAATGAGCCATTTTAGAAAATCGATCCACCACCACCCAGATCACACTGCAACCCGCAGAGAGTGGGACATCCGTGACAAAGTCCATTGCGACATGCTGCTAGGGAGCAACGGGCACAGGCAGCGGCTGGAGCAGACCAGCCAGTCTGGAGCAGGCAACTTTACTTGCTGCGCAAACCGTACATGAGAAGACCAAGTCCATGACGTCTTTGGGCAGCGTGGGCCACCAGAACTGACGGACGATTAGATCTTGGGTCTTACGAGTACCTGCGTGACCTGCCAGCTTGGAACTGTGATCCCAGCGGAGGATACTTCCTCTGTCTGCCAGACGTACAAAAGTCCTTCCCGGAGGAATGTATCTAACTTGCAGAGGGTTCACAGAGAAGATGCAGGAAGGATCAATAATATTCTGTCGGGACTCCACAGTGTCCTCTGTTTCAAATGACCTAGACAAGGAATCGGCCCTCACATTCTTGTCGGCAGGACGGTAGTGGAGTTCGAACCGGAACCAAGCAAAGAACAACGACCACCTGGCTTGATGAGGATTCAACCGCTGAGCCATCTGTATATAGGTCATGTTCTATTGATCCGTGAAGATCAGGATAGGATGGGCTGCACCTTCCAGTAGGTGTCTCCACTCCTGCAGAGGCAGCTTGATGGCCATTAACTCCCGATCCCCAATCGAGTAGTTGGGCTCTGCGGAAGAAAACCGCTTAGAATAGTAGCCACGTACCACAGTCTTGCCTATTGAACTCTTCTGGAGCAACAGTGCACCAGCACCAAAAGAGGAAGCGTCTACCTCTAAAGAAAACTGTAGGGACACATCAGGGTGGTGAAGAATAGAGGCTGACGTGAAGGCTTTTTTTAAGGATTCAAATGCGGCTTCTGCCTCCCGGAGTCCACACCTTGGTATTCATGCCCTTTTTAGTGAGGGTAGAGATGGGAGCTGTCAAAGACGAGAAGTTGGGAATGAACAGCCGGTAGAAGTTGGCGAATCCCAGGAAGCTTTGTATGGCCCTTAAGCCTTGGCGGCGTGGCCATTTCAGGACAGCCTTTACCTTCATCTTGAGACCCTGATCGGAGATCATATAGCCCAGGAAGGTAAGATACTTTTTTTCAAACACACACTTCTCCAGCTTGGCTTAAAGATGATTCTCCCTTAGATGAAGCAACACCTGGCAGGACATGATTCTAATGAGTGAATGGATCTGGGGAAAAAAAAATCAAAATGTCATCGAGATACACCACAACACAGACATAGAGGAGATCACGGAAAAGGTAATTGACGAATTCCTGAAACACCGCGGTGGCGTTACACAGGCCGAAACGCACAACTAGGTATTCCTAGTGCCCATCACGTGTATTCAATTTTGCCCCCCATATGCGATCAAACCGTTCCGAAATCAAAGGCAATGGGTACCAGTTCTTCACAGTGATCTGGTTGAGGACTCGGTAGTCCATGCAGTGTTGGAGGGATCTATCTTTCTTCTTGACAAAGAAAAACCCAGCTCTGGCCGGGGATGAGGATTTCCGAATGAAGCCCCTCTCCAGATTCTCAATGTAGGCAGACATGGACTGGGTCTCAGGCAAGGAGAGAGGGTACACTCTACCGCGAGGAGGAGACGAATCGGGAACCAAGTCGATCGGACAATCGTCTGCTCGATGTGGCGGCAAGGTCTCGGCTTCCTTCTTATGAAAGACATTAGAGAACATAGAGTAACAAGAAGGCAACCCTGCCAATTACTGATCCAGAGAAGACTGTGGTGGATGGATATGACCCAGACAGCAGTCGAGACACTTGGGACCCCACTGGAGAACCTTTCCAGAGTTCCAATCCAGGACTGGGGCGTGCAAACGGAGCCAAGGCAAACCCAGCAGCACGGGGTTGACGGCCTTTGGCAGGACAAATCGGGAGATGAGCTCACAGTGAAGTGCTCCCACTCGAAGTTTCAATGGCTTGGTCACAGACAAAACTGGGTCAGGCAAAGGCAGTCCATCTACCGAGGCTACGATCATCGGCCGCCTTTCCAGCAGGACAGTGGGCAGGTGAAGAAGATCCACAAGGTCTTGGCAGTTGAAATTGGCTGCAGAGCCAGAATCCAGGTAGGCAGAGACCGGATGATGGTCACGGGAATGAACAGTTTGGAGGAGAGTTCTCGATTAAATGCAGTAGCGCCCAGGGTTGTCTCTCCAACCAAACCTAGGCGTTGGTTTTTTTTGGCTTCTGAGGACACAGACGCACGACATGGCCAGCGAGGCCGCAATATAAAGAAAGTCCAGAGGTGCGCCTGCGCTGTTTCTCTTGAACGGAGAATTTTTAGCTAATCCACCTGCATCGGAACCTCGGGCAAAGCAGTAGGAGACGGCAAGAGGGGTTGCTGGAAGTTGGGCGCCAGTCTAGGAAGCCGTCTTTCGTCGGACCTCTTGAGATCTTTCTTTGAGCCTTATGTCCACTCGAGTGGCAAGTAGAATCAGGTCGTCCAAGGCAGGTGGTAGATCTCGAGCAGCAAGTTCGTCCTTGATCTCGGGCGATAGGCCATGCCAGAAGGATGCTATCAAAGCCTCATTATTCTAGGACAGCTCTCCTGCCAGGCTACGGAACTGGATGGTGTATTCGCCCACGGAGGTGTCCCCCTGGCGAAGGTTAAAGATAGCAGTGGCTGCCGACGAGACTCGTCCTGGCTCCTCGAAAACCGTACGGAGCAATCACACGAACCTCTGGAAGTCTTGGGTCCCTGACTTTTTCAGATTGGTTTCGCCTATGCCAAAGGCCGTCAACCCCGTGCTGCTGTGTTTGCCTTAATGAAAACCCAATATTTAGTCTATCAGAAAATTTGAATATTGGGTAAAACTTGAAGGTTGTAGACTCATGATGTCACACTCTAATCAACACAAAACACCTGCAAAGGTTTCCTAAGCCTTAAAATGGTCCAACAGTCTGGTTCAGTACGCTACACAATCATGGGGAAGACTTCTGACTTGACAGTTGTCCAGAAGACCGTTATTGACACCCTCCACAAGGAGGATATGCCACATAAGGATTTTGCTAAAGAAGCTGGTTGTTCACAGAGTTCTATATCCAAGCATATTAATGGAAAGTTGAGAGGAAGGAAAAAGTGTAATGGAAAAAGGTGTACAAGCAACAGGGATAACCGCAGCCTTGAAAGGATTGTCAAGAAAAGGCCATTCAAGAATCTGGGGGAGATTCACAAGGTGTGGACTGCGTCTGGAGTCAGTGCTTCGAGAGTCACCACACACAGATGTTTCCAGGACATGGGCTACAACTGTCGCATTCCTTGTGTCAAGCCACTCATGACCCAGAGACAACGTCCGAAGCGTCTTACATGGGCTAAGGAGAAAAAGGACTGGTCTGTTGCTCAGTGGTCCAAAGTCCTGTTTTCAGATGAAAGTACATTTTGCATTTCACTTGGAAATCATGGTCCCAGAGTCTGGAGAAAGAGTGGAGAGGCACTCAATCCAAGTTGCTTGCGGTCCTGTGTGAAGTTTCCACAGTCAGTGATGGTTTGGGGAGCTATGTCATCTGCTGGTGTTGGTCCACTGTGTTCTATCAAGTCCAGAGTCAACGCAGCCGTCTACCAGGAAATTTTAGAGCACTTCATGCTTCCCTCTGCAGACAAGCTTTATGGAGACGCTGATTTCATTTTCCAGCAGGACTTGGCACCTGTCCACACTGCCAAAAGTACCAATACCTGGTTTAATAACCACATCACTATCACTGTGCTTGATTGGCCAGCAAACTCGCCTGACCTAAAGCCCATAGAGAATCTTTGGGGTATTGTCAAGAGGAGGAAGAGAGACACCAGACCCAACAATGCAGACGAGCTGAAGGCCGCTATCAAAGCAACCTGAGCTTCCATAACACCTCAACAGTGCCACAGGCTGATCGCTTCCATGCCACGCCGCAGTGATGCAGTAATTCATGCAAAAAGAGCCCGGACCAAGTATTTAGTTCATATACTGTACATACTTTTCAGTAGGCCAACATTTGGTATTAAAAATAATTTTTGAAATTGGGCTTCTATAATAATCTAATTTTATGAGAAACGAAATTTTGGGTTTTTATTAAAGGGAACCGGTCTCCAGCATTTCACCTATTGAACTTTACTTATCCCTCACTGGCCGCTGCTATCAAAAGTACATTGTCGTTATCCCCTCTCCTAAACTCCTCCTCCGACTGTAAATAATGGTCTGCAAACATTTTGCGCCTTTTATCATAATAATCTGGTGTCCCTTTGTGCGCGCACACCACAATAGGACATCAATGTACAAGAGCAGTATTTTCTGTGCTGGGGGAAGGCGAGGAGCTGTCAATCAAAAGTAAAGAGGTGGGGTAAACTCTGAAAGACTTGAGGAATGAAGATTTGACTCTTTTATGCTCCTTTGCATACGGTGTGGGAACACTAAAAAGCTGAATACTAAAGCTATAGAGCCGACTAAGAAGACTGTTATATAGAAATAATTTTTTACCCACTACCACCAGATATTGCTGGATTATAGGTGAAATGCCGGTGACCGGTTCCCTTTAACTGTTCGCTATAATCTTCAACATTAATAGAAAAAAATGCTGGAAATAGATCACTCGGTGTGTAATGAATCTATATAATATGAGTTTAAATTTTTGAATTGAATTACTGAAATAAATTTACTTTTTGATGACATTCTAATTCATTGAGAAGGACCTGTATGTAAACCACATCATACTTTGCCCCTGCTGCCTATATATATGCTGTGTAAAAACTTAAGAGCTGCGGTCGCAGCGTCCATAGGTCAGTTACGCAAGTTACCCACCTCACCACTCTCTCGGCCGTTCCTCTTTTGCGCAGGTACTGAACGCTAACTCAATGCATTCAGCACGTTCGCAGATACAGACAACTGATTCTCCTGTATATGTGCATGTGCTGAATGTGTTCAGTTACCGTGTATCAACCCGCAGAATAAAGTTAACAAGTCCTTTTATAGTGCATGGTGAGCACAGTAAAAACTTAATAATTCCAGAATTGCAGTTTTTTTTCTAGTAACCTTGCATCCCAAAAAGTGGAATAAAAGTAATCAAAAAAGCGCATATACCCCAAAATGGTGCAAATTAAAACTACAGCTTGTCCCCCAAAAACAAGCCCTCACATAGTTAATTTGATGGGAAAATAAAGAAAGTTATGGCTCTATTTATGCAGGGATGAAACCACATCATGACGGGAAGGCCAGGGAGGAACATTCCTTCAGTTTCAAGGTGTGATTATCAAGGCCGTAATACTTGGGAACCAGGAAGGGGAGGGCTCAAACAAATCTGCTAAAAGGAGGGCACCCGCATTTTATCAGGGCAACACTTTGCCACCAAACTGCAAAGAAGGAAAGATCCCAAAGTAGGTGCAGAGTGTGTTCCAAAAGGGCATAAGAATTTATCAGTGGGATATTGGCCTGTGCATAAAGAATTGCTTCAAAGCTTAACCACACATCTATGGGTTATTGTTATTATTTATTTACCCCATTATTATACCACTTATTATGCCCTGATGTACTCCGCACAGCTTACGTATGCCCCCACATTATAAATAAAATACCAGTAAAACCCCAAGCAAAGCTACTACTTAGCAAAATCCGCGCTCCTTTCCTTCTGAGCCCTACAGTGTGGCCAAACAGCAGTTCACATATATGGCATTACCATACCTGGGAGAACCCACTTAACAATTTATGGGGTGTTTGTCTTCAGTGGCACACGCTGGAGACAGCATATCGTGCACTAAAATGGCATATCAGTGGAAAATTTAACATTTTCGCTTTGCACCTTCTGCAGACACCTGTTGGGTCAAAATTCTCAATACATCCCTTAATAAATGCCTTAAGGGGTGTAGTTTCCAAAATGGGGTCACTTCTTGGGAGTTTGTTTTACTATTTGACCTCTGAGCCCTGCAATTGTGAGCCAATGCTGTGTAAATCGCCAAATTAGGCCTCAAATGCACATGGTTCTCCTTCACTTCGGAACCCTGTCGCATGTCCAGGTAAAAGTTTAGGTCCACATGTAGAGTCTTTCTAAAACCAGGAAACTCAGCATAATTATTATGTTTTTTCATACAACATATTGGGCACTGAAATGGCATATTTTTTTAAAAATTGCTATTTTCACTCTGCAATATCCACTGCACCTCTAGATTAAGTCACTTTCTGGGGGTTGTGACTGCACTGGTACCTCAGGGGTTATGCATATGCAACAAGGTGCCTAAACACCAATCCAGCAAAATCTGCGCTCCAAATGACGCTCCTTCACTTTTGAACCTTGCTATATGCCCAAATGGCAGTTTACAACCACGTATTTGGCATCACCGTACTCGGTAGAAATTGCATAACAAATTGTGGGGTGTTCTTTCTCCTATTAACCCCTGTGAAAATGAAATATTTTAAACGAAAACGACATATTATTGAAAACAATAATGATTTTCACTTCCCAATTCTAATAAACCTCTAATAATGCCTGGTGAACAGCCTAATAAAGAGGCCCCAAAATCCAAACGGTGCTCCCTTAATTTTGAGTCCTGCGTCTCAGTCAAGTAGAAAACTCGGGCCACATATGGGATATTTTTAAAAACTGCAGATTTGGGGTAAAATAATGAGTTGTGTTTTTCTGTTAACATTTGCGGTGTTGCAAAAAAATAGAATTTTTGCATTTTACCTCCACTTTGCTTTAACTCTCCTGAAACACCTTGACGCGTTTTGCACACGCAAAAAATGCGGCGTTTTGCGTGTGCAAAAAGCACTTAACAGCTCCGTGTGGCATCAGCATATGATGCGCGGCGGAATGCTTTTCGCGCAGCCGCCATCATTATGACCCTCCGTTTGGATGTTTGTAAACAGAAAAGCACGTGGTGCTTTTCTGTTTTCATTCATCCTTTTGACAGCTGTTGCGCGAATCACGCTGTTCGCACGGAAGTGCTTCCGTGTGACATGCGTGGTTTTCACGCAACCATTGACTTCAATGGGTGCGTTATGCGCGAAAAACGCCCAAAGAACGGACATGTCGTGACTTTTTTTCAGCGGACTCACGCTGAGTAAAAATCACGCACATGTCTGCACGGCCCCATAGACTAATATAGGTACAGGCGACGCGCGTGATTTTCACGGACGTATATCCTGGTCGTCTGAATAAGCCCTAAGGCTGGATTCACACGAGCATATTACGTCCGTAATGGACGGAATGTAATTCAGCCGCAAGTCCCGGACCGAAAACACTGCAGGAAGCCCTCCATAAATTACCCCATTTTAAAAACTGCACACCTCAAAGTATTCAAAACAGCATTCAGTAAGTTTATTAACCCTTAGGCTGGATTCACACGAGCATATTACGTCCGTAATGAACGGAACGTAATTCGGCCGCAAGTCCCGGACCGAACACACTGCAGGGAGCCGGGCTCCTAGCATCATAGTTATGTACGACACTAGGAGTCCCTGCCTCGCTGCCGGACAACTGTCCCGTACTTTAATCATGTTTTCAGTATGGGACAGTAGTTCCACGGAGTGGCAGGGACTCCTAGCATCGTACATAACAATGATGCTAGGAGCCCGGCTCCCTGCAGTGTGTTCGGTCCGGGACTTGCGGCCGAATTACGTTCCGTTCATTACGGACGTAATATGCTCGTGTGAATCCAGCCTAAGGGTTAATAAACTTACTGAATGCTGATTTGAATACTTTGAGGTGTGCAGTTTTTAAAATGGGGTAATTAATGGAGGGCTTCTAATATATAAACCTCTCAAAGCCACTTCAGAACTGAATTGGTCCCTAAAATTGTCTTCAAAAAACGTAAGCCTTCTAAACGTCCTAAAAAAAAAGACATTTTAAAAAATGTCAACATAAAGTAAAACCGCCATAGTAGCATTTTTTTGTATTAATATCTTATCTTATTTTGGGCTGCTTTCAATCTAGAAAATCTTCCAATGTGGCATCCATAATTTTGTTCTGGATTAAAGGAAATGTACTGTACATTTTGGTTTTCTCTATGATCTGCCATTCTGTGCAAGACAAGTAGGTATAAAGAGTTAGGATCCAATATAAATCACTGACATATTATACTGCACTGTAAAGAGATTATGTATTTGACCTCATTCAACCCTACCGCTATATTTTTGTGTGGATGGGTTCCATCAGACCTTTCTATCAGGGGAACACATCAACGGAAAGGCAAATGGAAACCATAGCTTTCGGTTTGTATTCCGTTTGATTTCAATATTCATACTTCCATTGCTAATGGTTTCCGTTTGTCTACGCTATTGTTTTTGAAACCATAGCGTAGTCGACTGCACTATTGATTCCGCCAAAACAACGAAAACCTTATTGAACAGAGACAAACGGAAACCATTAAGCAACGGAAGCATTACCATTGAAATTAATGGTAATGCAAATGGAAGCTATGGCTTTCGTTTGCCTTTCTGTTGATGGGTTCCTCCGATGGAATGGTCTGACGGAATCCATCAGCGGAACCTAAAGCCAATGTGTACACATCCTTAGAAGTATTTGCAGGTTATTTTGGTGGTGTTAATTATTGTTTCTTTTTTTTCTACAGAATCTATTATCGAGAAAAGGCAAACGAATGTGAAGAAGGATGGGGAGACGCATAAGACCTGGCTTTGCCCATTTAAACAATTGGTCGGAAATACCGGAATAGTCAAATGCATTAAGTATTCAAGAACTTTTGGAAATCCTTAGTTCTCTCTGTATCACAAAAGTTTTGAACTAGTTCACTCTTCACAATGAAACATCTTTATCTCTACGATGTCTTGTGGAGTCAATCAAAAACACCATCATGAAGCTGATCCATTCTTTTCTCTACTTACAGCGCCCCCTGTTTTGAAAGTGTTAATAGCACACTTGGGTGCTCCTTATTTATTCTCAACCTGAAGTAATAAGGTGAATTCTTAAATTAGAATGGGAACAATTACTCTCCACAGTACAGATTGTGACCAAGGTCATTACCATTACACTTTCTGGTCTGTCTCCATAACTATGTAGTCTTTTCATTTATACGCCAAGCTAATGTGGATATGTTTTAAATGTGAATATCTGCACTCTTAGCTTTCACACGGTATAATGGTGCTTTCCTTTTCTGTCCTGACTAAAGGAGATCAGGGAGCCCAATAGGTGTATTGTATGGATAAAATGTTTATGCCTAGTGCCAATTGTAATGTAGTCATTAAGATGTAACTGTTGCTGATTTTATAGAATCTGATCTTGTATTTTGATCATAGCACAGGTATGCCAGGTGTAGAGATACAGTAAAACACAATGAAAGCATTAACATGCACTTTACAAATGGTTAAATGTTAAACCTGTTCTGCTTCTTGGGACTGGCAAGGCAGTCATGCCCATTTATCTCACTCTTGATTGTCTAACCCACTGAGAAAAAGGCCTTACATCACCCACTACATAAATCCGGGTAATTCAGCATTGTTTTCAGTAGTAAGGCCGCTTCTCAAGCACCTGTTATACTCCTTTCCC
Source organism: Rhinoderma darwinii (assembly GCF_050947455.1). NCBI lineage: Eukaryota > Metazoa > Chordata > Amphibia > Anura > Rhinodermatidae > Rhinoderma > Rhinoderma darwinii. The sequence continues at coordinate 485,575,231 of NC_134687.1, forward strand.
ATAGCAGGACCTTTATTAACCATTTCTCTAAAGTGCCTTTACAGTCTACCTTCAGTCAGAAAGCATTATAAGTGAGGCCTGATCTCATCCCTCCATGCTGTGGCTTCATGTGATGGATATTGCACTCTTACAAAAAAACTTTTTTTTTCTACTGGTGCTTCATGTGTTCTAACTTTCTCTTTCAAGGTGTTTGCCAAAGGCGCCTGTTCTTGCTTAATCTGTTTTTGAAAAAGAAAAAAAACACAGGCCCTTTGGTGTAACATCACATATTGTATGGTATGTCTGTTGTCACTTTTGGCAAACCCTCTAAATACAAGAGCCTCTTCATGTAACTAATCTATTCATAGAATGCTGTCTCCTTTTCAGCCATTGCTGCTTTTGTTGCCATTTTGCCTGTTTTTGTGCACTTTAGATGGGGGATGCTTGCAGGCAACATACTGGATATAAGCCCAGTACACTACAGATCCTGCCCTAACTTATGTTCTGTAACTGTTTTGCCAATGCCAAGCAAGGGTCTTACTTGGACTCATTTAAAGTATCAACCATCGGCTGTGCCCAGTGTCACTAGTTTAGTCCAATGAAACTGTGAATGTATCATTGAGGATGTGCAAATGGTTGATAATCCATATACAGACTATACGAATATTTTCTTTATTGTAAACACTTACGCAATCTCATAATGTAGCAGGACAGGTTCTAATAAATATATATATATATATATATATATATATATATATATATATATATATATATAATTATTCACAACATTTAAGCCATAACCATTTAACTGAATGTTTGAAATGTCCCTATTGTCTGAATAGAAGTGGAGCTAACCATTATATGGTGCTGGAAACAATACATTTAGCCTTCTGGTTGTGTGTTTTTAGATTTTATTATTTTTTGGTTTAAGTCTTTTTGTTTTTTTAAAAAGCTGCTAGTGAAGTTACCTCCTCATAAGGTGCAAAGTACTTCATGTCCTTGTACTTTCACTAGATTCTAGCAATTTTATGGACTCTATTTTCTTTAAGCAGGTAATTTATTGTATTTGATAATGCCTGTATTGGTTGCTTCCCCTAAATAGACATAGTACACATTGTTGAAAGGAACTGTAGCCCCTAGGGATAGCATTACCACAACTAACCAATATTGGGGATAATTTGTACCTCTTTTGTCATTATTATTCATCTGTTTCTTTTACAATTATTTCAAATGCCCAATATATTCAAACAAAATTTATATTGCTACCGGCCGTGTTCAAACATGTTCAAAATCATGTGTAATCTTAAAATGCCAAATCATTTTTATAGCTAGATTTGCTAATAAACACTATTAAAAAGCACTATATTTTAATATTGAGCTTTAATATTATTTGCATCTTTATAAAATAAAAATAAAAAGTGGTTGAAAGGCTTCTCGTATTTTGCAGAGGCTTTTCCAATATTATTGTGTCCATTTTCACAGACCGCTAGCAGATTGCTTTTAAGTCCTGTTTTGCCAAAAATGAATTTCATTGCTTTTAATGCACTGGAATGATTTGTCAAAGAATGGTAGGCTTACAGTGAATAGCTATAGTAAAGAAATGGGTAAGTGGGTAACCTACGCGTTAACTTTTCAATTACATGGTACAGCACTATTGGCTAGAAATCGACAAGCTGTCTAGTTGGGTATTTTTCTGAATGGTTAATGGAATTTTATGTTCATCAAATGATTGTCTACCAAGTGAACAATTAGGTATGCAGATATCTACCGACCTAAATATTAGCGTGTAACAGTACAGTACAGTACTGGCCAAAAGTTTTGAGAGTGACACAAATTTTGGTTTTCACAAAGTTTGCTGCTTCAGTTTTTTTTTTTTTGTTTTTTTTTTTTTTGTTTTTTTTTTAGATCTTTCAGATGTTTCTATGGTATACTGAAGTACAATTATAAACATTTTCTCTGTTTTGTTTTTTTTTAAAACTTTTATTGACAAATACATCAAGTTTATACAAAGACTCAATATTTACAGTGTTGACCCTTCTTTTTCAAGTCTTATGCAATTTGCCCTGGCATGCTGGATATCTGCTTCTAGACCAAATCCTGACTAGGCAAGAATGTGTTGCCATCAATCAGTGCTTGGAGTTTGTCACAATTTCTGTGTTTTTGTTTGTCCTCACTTTTTTTTTTTTTGTGGATTGACCACAGATTCTCAATGGGATTGAAGTCTTGGGAGTGTCCTGGTCATGGACCCAAAATTTAAATCTTTTCTTCACTGAGCCACTTAGTTGTCAGTTTTGCCTCGTGACATGGTGCTCCATCATGCTGGAAAAAGCATTGTTCATCACCAATTTGCTCCTGGATTGTTGGGAGAAGTTGCTCTTGGAGGTTGTTTAGAAAATTTTTTTTTTATGGGAAGTGTTCTTATTCAAAATTGTGAGTGAGCCTACTCACTTGGATGAAAAGCAATCCCACACATGAATTGTCTCAGGATGCTTTACTGTTGGCATGACACAGAACTTATGGTAGCGCTCACCTTTTCTTCTCTGGACAATCATTCTTCCAGATGTCCCACACAGTCTGAAGGGGGCTTAATCAGAGAAAATAACTTTACCCCAGTCCTCTGCAGTCCAATCCCTGTACTTCCTGCAGAACGTCAGTCTGTCTTTGATGTTTTTCTTGAAGAGAATTGGCTTCTTTGCTGCCCTTCTTGACACCAGGCCAGCCTCCAAAAGCCTTCGCCTCACTGTGCGTGTAGATGCACTGACACCTGCCTGCTGCCATTCCTGAGCAAGCTCTGCACTGGTGTTGAACCGATCCCATAGCTGAATCCTCTTTAGGAGACGGTCCTGGCACTTGCTGTTCTTTCTTGGGTACCCTGAAGCTTTCTTCACAGCAATTGAAGTTCTTGATGATCCGATTAAATGGGTGATTGAGGGTCAATCTTACAAGCAGCAATGTCCTTGCCTATAAAGCCCTTTTGATGCAAAGCAATGATGATTGCACGTGTTTCCTTGGAGGTAACCATGGTTAACAGAAGAAGACTATGATTTCAAGCACCACCCCCCCCCTTTTAAAGCAACCAGTCTGCTCTTATCACTTTGTCATGCCGATTGAATAATATCAACTGCCTTGTCCTCATGAACACTTTCTCCTGAGCGAACGAGAATATCACTGAAATGATGTTAGCAGGTAATTTTGGGGCAGGACTGAAATGCAGTGAAAATGGGGTTTTTGTGATTAAGTTAATTTTCATTGCAAGGAATGACTGCAATTAATTGCAGTTCATCTGATCACTCTTCATAACAATCTAGCATTAATGCAAATTGGCACTATAAAAACTGAAGCCGCAAGCTTTGTGAAAACCAAAATTTGTATCAGTCCCAAAACATTTGGCCAGGACTGTAGTTATAGGGATGTCACTTATAAACACACAGATGAGGAAAATATTGTGGTACCATAGCTAATTTTTAACGTTTCATGTACTGGGTTGTTAAGACTTGTCATATATTTATAATTTTACAGTAGTTGTTCCGTTTGTTTGTTTTTAGGTACTGCCTCTGTTTTTAATTTTATCACCTAAACCTAAAAAACCCTTGGTTATAAAAAATAGAAAAGATAATAGTAGGGACATTTAAACAGAATGTACAAGATGGGCCATATATAAAAAATATGTATGACTTTTTAGCACTGTCATATGAGGGTACCAACTATGTTTTATTTGAGTAACTAGCCGTTTTTCCTCTTTAAAAGTGGCTTTAGAATAGCTCTACCAATGGATATTCTTTATCTTGAGTATTCTGGTGATTACATGGCATTTCTGCCCATATATTGTTGAGTGAGCCTTTACATAAAATGTCCTATTACCTTATGCTAAGTGCATATTGTTTCACACGTGGCATATGATTTCAGTTAACATCGCATGCCGATAACTGAAGCATGTGTTTACCTTCAATCATAAATTGTCAAATAATCTGCAAAAAAAGTTGAGTAACTTTGTAATTACATTGCTTGACTTATCTTGTACTCATGAGTCACAGCCTGTGTTATAGTCCAAAGTGGTGTACAACTTTTTGCTGGTTGCTACTGGATTTATTTGAGTGTGTGTCAATGGACACGTCCCTAATATCTTAAAGTGCCATTTAATGTGGTTCTTTGCCTTCTCTGCATAGATGCATGGAGATGTGGGCTCTGAAAACAGCAGAATTGTGAATACAGCTGTGTATAAGAATAGGCTATGATATCAATACTGAATAAGTAATTCAAAGTATTTCCAACTTTGCTTATCCTTTTAGGCAGATACATGTAAGTACTAAAATCATGCTCAAAGTTAACAGACTATCTTTTTATATAGTTATATTAATGTTCCTGCACTAACCAATACAACTGCTTTCATTCTCTAATCGGCGCAAGAAAATTAATTGACTTCTCATTGGTTGCATTTTTGTTTTATATATTTCCTCCACTTCACCAATGAATTTATGGAAATATGTATAAATGTATTTTTTTTATTGTAACTGATCAGTTGTTTGCCTACTGAATCCTAAGGGGGAGTTCACACAGGGTTTTTTGACGTGGAAACCATGTCGAAAAACACGCCAGAAAACGGCCGAAAATGGCTCCCATTGATTTCAATGGGAGGCGGAGACGTTTTTTCCCCATGAGCAGAAAAACCGTCTCGTGGGAAAAAGAAGGGACATGCCCTATCTTTGGGCGTTTACGCCTCTGACTTCCCATTGACATCAATGGGAGGCAGAGAAAGCGTATTTCACAGCGTTTTTTGCCCGCGGCGCTCAATGGCCGCGGGCGAAAAAAGCAGCGAAAATCTGAGGGCAGGCAGAGCAAAATCTGCCTCAAAATTCCAAACTGAATTTTGAGGCACAAATATAATGGTGGTTTCTCTTGGCTCAAATACCCACAATATATCTCTCAGACCGGAGCAGGCAAAACTAAATTGGGTATGATCCAACAAATACCCTAAATGACATATATAAAGTAGACTTAAGTTTACCGCTCAGGCGGCACTGGTAACAGTCCAAAATCATTCAGTATGGACACTCTCTCCCAGAAAAATGCACTGGGCAATCCGCAATCCAATGAGGGTGTGGATGGTAATTCTTATCCTTGTAGTTCCACTGAGCTCCCTATCGTCTCTCTCCACATTCAAAGAACTCCTGGTAGGAAAAGGATCTTATGTCTAGAAGTAACAAGAAATAAAAGCATCAAGGTAAGTAAAAATCTTTAACATGTCTAGGCGGCACGCCAAACACTCTTGCCCGACCCTGGGTTTCGCCCTTCTGGCTTCCTCTGGGGCATCTGGGGAATTTTGAGGCAGATTTTCCGCCTGCAAAAAACTCTGTGTAAACCCAGCCTAAATTGGTATTATTTGCTCTCTAAGAACTCCAGTCCAACCTTTTACAGTCCCCTCTCTTCTTCATAGCAGAATAAATCTACAGGTACTTTTGTTTTTGTCTCTTTCTTCCCTCTGTTTTTCTGTTGTACAGTATGCGGATTAAGACTTGAAATATGCCAGTAGATGACCAGTAGTGTGTTTCTTGTATTGACTTTGAAGGAGACCGTTCTCTATTGTGTTAAGGGTTGCATAGGTTGGCAGATGAATGGCACATATTAAACGTAATTTGAGACCCTATTACGTATCCATTAGGGTTTCTCTAATACTTCCAAGTTTTAATGTCCGCATTGTTTTGAAGGGTTAATGGCTTTCAGATAATTAAACCTTTCAGCACCATTTCGGTAAAGTAAACATTAGAAGACCTTGTTCTAATAAATCTCTTCTGCATAAGCATTTGTACATATGGGCTGTTAGATATCCACCAATAGACCTCAGTCATCTATAATATGCCTTAAAAATCGCTTAGTCACAACTTACTAAGCAGACCAAAAACAGAACCCATTATATTAAGGGTTTCGTCAGCATCTGCATTATTATTAGTATCATTATTGCTTACTATACAGTCCTAATATGCTTCAGATCACAGTTAGAAATTCATATAATTTAGATCAGTCACTGCCTGCATACCACACCCAATGAAATAGCTGTACACACAGTATGGTTTCGATATTTGTATGTGCTAGTGGCTGCTGCCTCCATCACTACACACTTTTCAACTGCTAGTGGCAGCAAATGACCTCCTCCATTTTACTACTCTTTTCCTCCAAAGGCATCAGTTGTTGGGTGCAGATAGTCCTGTGACAACTAAGCTCCTCCCACGGGGCCAAAGATTTGTATTTTATTTTTTTTCAATTGCAGTTGGAAATTTCTTTAAGCATTACTCCAACAGCTTGTTTTTCATGTACGCTGCGCAGTTTGCAAAGATGCGAATCTGGCTTTGTACAAGTGACTCGATGATAACAAACACGTAGTCTCTGTGCAACAAAACCAATTCTTCAATTTCTACATAGAAAAGAGAAGTGCTGTGTTCACTGTGCACGTTCCCCTGGGGAGATCTCTGGGAATTTGTCATTGAATTATAGTCTAGATGATTGAGAGCCCAAGAGTTTACCTCCACTGTGAGGCTAAGGCTCCATTCACACTGCGTTTCCCCTGCACACTTAATGATGCATCGGGGAAGCTTCCATCACATACAGTGGAGGAAATAAGTATTTGATCCCTTGCTGATTTTGTAAGTTTGCCCACTGTCAAAGACATGAATAGTCTAGAATTTTTAGGCTAGGTTAATTTTACCAGTGAGAGATAGATTATATTAAAAAAAAATAAGAAAATCACATAGTCAAAATGATATATATTTATTTGCATTGTGCACAGAGAAGTAAGTATTTGATTCCCTACCAACCATTAAGAGTTCAGCCTCCTCCAGACCAGTTACACGCTCCAAATCAACTCGGTGCCTGCATTAGACAACTGTCTTAAATTGTCACCTGTATAAAAGACTCCTGTCCACAGACTCAATTAATCAGTCTGACTCTAACCTCTACAACATGGGCAAGACCAAAGAGCTTTCTAAGGATGTCAGGGACAAGATCATAGACCTGCACAAGGCTGGAATGGGCTACAAAACCATAAGTAAGACGCTGGGTGAAAAGGAGACAACTGTTGGTGCAATAGTAAGAAAATGGAAGACATACAAAATGACTGTCAATCGATATCGATCTGGGGCTCCATGCAAAATCTCACCTCGTGGGGTATCCTTGATCCTGAGGAAGGTGAGAGCTCAGCCGAAAACTACACGGGGGGAACTTGTTAATGATCTCAAGGCAGCTGGGACCACAGTCACCAAGAAAACCATTGGTAACACATTACGCCGTAATGGATTAAAATCCTGCAGTGCCCGCAAGGTCCCCCTGCTCAAGAAGGCACATGTACAGACACGTCTGAAGTTTGCAAATGAACATCTGGATGATTCTGAGAGTGATTGGGAGAAGGTGCTGTGGTCAGATGAGACTAAAATTGAGCTCTTTGGCATTAACTCAACTCGCCGTGTTTGGAGGAAGAGAAATGCTGCCTATGACCCAAAGAACACTGTACCCACTGTCAAGCATGGAGGTGGAAACATTATGTTTTGGGGGTGTTTCTCTGCTAAGGGCACAGGACTACTTCACCGCATCAATGGGAGAATGGATGGAGCCATGTACTGTCAAATCCTGAGTGACAACCTCCTTTCCTCCACCAGGACATTAAAAATGGCTCGTAGCTGGGTCTTCCAGCATGACAATGACCCGAAACATACAGCCAAGGCAACAAAGGAGTGGCTCAAAAAGAAGCACATTAAGGTCATGGAGTGGCCTAGCCAGTCTCCAGACCTTAATCCCATCGAAAACTTATGGAGGGAGCTGAAGATCCGAGTTGCCAAGCGACAGCCTCGAAATCTTAATGATTTACAGATGATCTGCAAAGAGGAGTGGGCCAAAATTCCATCTAACATGTGTGCAAACCTCATCATCAACTACTAAAAATGTCTGACTGCTGTGCTTGCCAACAAGGGTTTTGCCACCAAGTATTAAGTCTTGTTTGCCAAAGGGATCAAATACTTATTTCTCTGTGCACAATGCAAATAAATATATATAATTTTGACAATGTTATTATTTTTTTTTTTTTTTATATAATCTATCTCTCACTGGTAAAATTAACCTAGCCTAAAAATTCTAGACTGTTCATGTCTTTGACAGTGGGCAAACTTACAAAATCAGCAAGGGATCAAATACTTATTTCCTCCACTGTACGTCAATCATACCCATAGGCTACCATTATACTGACTGAGGCCAAAAGAGTGTACTTCTGTCCTCCGTTGGACGGTATACCATTTTATCCCTTAATCGAGTACACTATTCTATCCACAGGCATCCAGTGAAAAAACATATACTGCACGCTATACATTTTTTATGACATGGTAGTTTGTGGGTGACTGATGCCACATTTAAAACATCTGTCACAGACAACTGTTCAACGTTTGCCTTGAGCTTTTCAATAGCTTTTTTAAATTTTTTTATTACGTATCCATAAAACGGATTCCATAATAGGCATCAGTCACCCATAAGCTATTATGGCATCTGTTTAAAGAATATGTCATGGGAGTTCACGACATATCCGTTTAACAGATCCCATAATAGTCTAGGGGGATGGATGCCTTTGTTAGGCATCTGTCACATCCTCAGTTTAATGTATATGATGGCAGCTTTTCCTGGGGTATACATCAAAATGTAGACCTATAAAGCAGTGTGAAAGGATCCTAAAGGCCCTTTTACTCGAGCCAATTATCGGGCAAACGAGCGTTCATGATCACTGCCCCGCTGTCCACATGATGGAAATGTGAAGACAATCGCTCGTAGTAACAATCGCTCGTCACCAAACATAGCTCCTTGTGAAAGGAGCAAACAAGCAGCGATCAGTGAGCTCTCTAGTTGATCGGCACTTGTTTACACGGCCCATGCCGGGCCGTGTAAGGAAGACCCTTATTTGTGCATTGATGCTTCTATTATATGGTTTCATAATAAAGTATCGTAATGTGTAAATAGGACTTTGTAGAGTAGAAGTATATACCTTTCTTGAAAGCTGTTATCTGCAAATAAATATTCAGATCTGTTTACATTCCCTACTTATCATGACCAACCTCAATACACATACTTTACAATTCGTTAGATAATTCAGTCTTTATTATTTCTCAGTGGTTTGTATTACAGTGGATGCCGGCAGTAAAGGCATTTATTGACTGGAACTGTCATATCTTTATTCATTTCAAGTCAGAAAGATAATTGCATATAGCTGAACAATGTATTGTGTAAAGGCCCTATCACACCGGTCAATTTTGGCAGGTGCAGCGAGCGCTGATCAATGAGGCAACTCGTTGATCGCCGCTCGTTTGCTCCTGTCACAAGGAGCTAGTACGGGGACGGGCGGCCGTTACTCTGATCGCTAGTCCCCATACATTATCATCATGTCGGCAGTGCATCTCCCTGTTTACACAGGGAGATGTGCTGCTGACAACTAAAATATTTCAGTTTGCTCGTTCATCTGCTGATCACTGCCCTGTTTACACAGGACAATTATCCGCAACGAGCGTTCTATGAATGCTTGTCTACCCGATAATTGCCCAGTGTAAAAGGGCCTTTGTCACGTCTGTGGGGTAAGTAGACCCACTAGGCCGCTCTGCCGTGGCGGAATAGTAGCTGGCCAAACGACAGTCAATAACAGCCTCTAGGGGGCGTGGCTTAAGCATGGTGCCGTGAAGCAGCTTCTCTCTTTGCTCCCGGACCAACGGGACTGATGACAGTGTTATCAGCCATGACGCTATGTAGGATGAAATTTTTTTACAGCACAGTAGTCCCTACAGATTGCTTTCAGATCTATGTGGATGCAAATGTGAATACCTATATACCGGGCTAATCTTGTATTTGTTCTCAAGACCAGCATCATATGTGTGGTCATGTACAACTTGCTGTCAGGTCTTTTGATTTACATGGTTTGTAGGTGGTGACCCATACTCAACCATGTCTATCGCAGGAGCAAGTTTTAGTTCTTGCTGACTTCTACAAAGTTATAAAATCAGATAGAAATGAACTGTGATACTTTCAGTTGACCCATCCTTCTCATCAAGAGTGCCTAAAGAAAATGCCACTTTAATAACAACATTTCTGTTCTGAATATTGTGCAAGGTGACAGCTATACCAACTGGCTGAGATGTCCCCCATGACAATGTGAAACAAAATCTGGGACGAAATGTTAATGTTATTGTGTAGACATGTACTTCTTAACTAAAACCTGTTGTATTTTTGTCCTTTTCTATTATATTTGAGTTTGCAGGGAGTTTTATGTGTTCTGTTTACATGATACAATATAGGTGACATTCTAAAAATGCTACACACTTTTGCATCTGTTGATACTATAATATACATATACATTTGTATAAGATTGGGTAGAACACATTGGAAATTGTATTGTTAAAGTACAATTTCCCTGAGATTTGTTAGATCAATTTTAAAGCTCTCAGAGCTGCTCCTCATAGGACCACAAATGATCCTATGTGTTTTTAATCGCGAAGGATTCTTAGATCCTGAAGGGCAGCGCTCCGAATTTTAAATGTCTCGCTGCAAATCTCAAAATTGGACTTGAATGGGAAAACTGGTCAAAATAATCTGATATTTCATAGATACATTTGGGAATATAACATTGATGAAGTCTATAATCTTGAACTGCCACTGATTTCCAGAACTAAAGTTTTCTTCAGCTTTTTAGAGAACTTTCCTTCTAGAAATCTTTGGTGTTCTGAGACCAGGCTTATATAATGTGATGATCTTACAGTCTCTGATATCTAGGAATATCACTTTGACTAGATTTTCCCTTAAAACTTAAATGGAATTTTTTTATTTCTTACTGTCCTTAGCGGAGTTTTACCTATACGTGTCTATTAAAAAGTACCATTAAAAACTCTGTAAGAAGGTTGATGCAATGAAGGCGGAACTGATTGAAAAGCTCTTCATCTTCACAGATTGACCATACTTCTGTAAGCCGATTTGTGCCTCCAGCATCTATGTATGGCATCAATATGAGCTTATAAATGGAGGCAGGAATCCTTCTCGACACTAATATTTACTTGAAACTATCTTGTAACCAGATATAAGAAACTTACCCTTACTCTTACCAGGTAACTGATAATAATGTGATTTTATGAGTTTTTATGCCCACCGTGTATCTTTTTTCAGTTTCTTAGTCCTAAACACCCCATGTGGGCATTGCAGTTTAATAACGGCATATCCTTTATTTCTTGTCTTGTGTACTATGATTTTCCTGATCATACATATTTTGGTTAACAGATGGTTTCCTGTTTTACTAGTGTCACGTAATTTTTTTTCTAAGTGTGTCATGCTGAAATGTTACATACTGGTGTGTTTTCAGTATGTGCCCAGATGGTACAGTCAGTCATAGAAAATATCCATACACAAATGCCACTTCTGTCTGCCCTGTCTCAGACAAACAACTAAACTGGTCTGTCACAAAGATTGACAGATAACATACATACATATATATATATATATATATATGTATGTATGTTATGTGTGTGTATATATATATATGTATATATATATATATATATATATATATATATATACATACGTATGTTGTGTGTACACACACACACACACACACACACACACACCAACTTTTAAGAATCTTTTTCTTACTTATGAAGTATTGCATCAGAGTATTAGTTAAATTGTAATGTTTTATTGATCATTGCTATCCTTTAAAAGGAATACATTTGAGAGGTCATCAATCTGATGTGAATTGTGTAAATGTTAATAATGATAAGCTCCATGTTTATTACATTTACTGTTAAAACAGGAAAAAATAGGTAAACGTTTTTTTGCCTTTTTGACCACATCTATTGAAAACTATGTAATCCGTGTACAATTGTCAAACAAAGTGACATTAAAGAATAGTTTACATATAGAAAAAGTAGTCTTTTTTTTTTTTTTTTGGTGTGGTTATTGAGATGCGAGTAATTTTGCACACCATTTCATTGACATCACTTTTCCACACTATTGCGTTCTGTTTGTCTACTCACTCCAGGAAAAAAGAGCTACTACAATGTTTCTCAAATTCGGTCATAGGAAGCACACCTATGGCAATGTTATGGAAATTCTGAATACAAGACCTGTTGGGGGGTACTTGGGGACTGGTGAGACACCAAGTTTAGGAAGTTAATAAAATTGGTTCATTCCTTTGTAAGTGTCAAAGAAACATTTTTTGACACATAGAAAGTCACAAGTATGTTTAAAGAGGATTTTTACAGCATACATATGCCGCAGTGGCGCATTTTCGCGGCACTGTCATAAGCCCGGCATGGGTGTCCGTCCTAACTAGAATGAGCGGCAGACTGGCTCCTTCTCAAATGGCAGGGACTGCGGCATCTAAGAGGGAGGGGGCACATAACAGGGAGGTATAAGAACTGGTATCACCATGTCCTTAAAAGTCAGAACTATCACAATATAGCGTTATTTAACCCGCTCGGTGAACGACGTAAAAAAAATAATCTATAAAACATGCACACTGCTGTTTTTTGGTCACCTTAGCTCTCCAAAAAAAGGAATAAAAAGTGATCAAAAAGTCGCATGTACCCCAAAATAGTATCGGTGAAAACTACAGCTCGCCACACAAAATGTAAGCCCTCACACCTCTAAATTGATTGATTTCTTTTTTTTTTAGCAAATATTTTTATTTTTTTAAAAAGCGGTAAAACATAAAACAAAACATATAAATTTGGTATGGCCGTAATCATATCAACCTGTAGAATAAGGTGAATATGTAGTTTTTACCGCCTGATGGATGCCGTAAAAACAAAACCCCCCCCCCAAAAATAGTGTAATCGCTGTTTTTTGCCCATTTCACCACACAAATATTTTTTTTTCAGGTTCCCAGTAAGTTATGCGGTACAATAAATGGTAACATGAAAAACTACAACTTCTCCCGCAAAAAAACAAGACCTCAAATGGCTATGTTGACGAAGAAAGGCGGGTGTAAAGGATCTGCCAGGCACAGCTTCTTTATCAACGCCCATAGGTAATCAGTCTGCACCTGCTTCTAGGTCTGTGAGACTGACTCCATCTTCCACCACTCAGGATGGCAGGCTTAGGAGTGGGAGAGCCTATCACAGCCTGGCCAGACGGAGCTAGCTCCCGCCCTCTGTCTATTTATATCTGCCTTTCCTGTTCCTCCTTGTTTGTGAATCTTCTCTGTTGGTTTCCTGGCCCTGCTGCAGCTTCTTGTACTATTTGTCCCTGCTTCGTATTGACCCTGGCTTACTGACTACTCTCCTGCTCTGCGTTTGGTACCTCGTGCTCTCCTGGTTTTACTCGGCTTGTTCACTTCTCTCCTGCTCTGCGTTTGGCACCTCGTACTCTCCTGGTTTGACTCGGCTTGTTTACTACTCTTGTTGCGCACGGTGTTGCCGTGGGCAACTGCCCCGTTTCCCTTAGGTTCTGTGTTCCCTTGTCTGTTTGTCTGTCGTTCACTTATTGAGTGTAGGGACCGTCGCCCAGTTGTACCCCGTCGCCTAGGGCGGGTCGTTGCAAGTAGGCAGGGACTGAGTGGTGGGTAGATTAGGGCTCACTTGTCTGTTTCCCTACCCCCATCATTACAGCGGGGAGATAGAAATGAAAAACTCAAATTGGCCTGGTCTTTAAGGGGTTAAGTAAACAGTGCTAGCTCAGGTAGCAAGCTGTACTCCCGCTTCACGTTTACAACAATAATCATAAATTTCTATTGTGTTGTTCAGGGGTGCGTCTGAGATGAAATGTGAAATTGTGCCCTATTCCCCAAATTGCGGATGGGATTGTATATCATCCAAAACGCTGCTCCATGCCTTCAGGGAAGAGTGCCACATGAAATGAAGTTTTCATCTCATCGATTGTGCACCCCTGGGGTCGTAGATTTGTTTAATTTATATTGAGTTATATTTTGAGGCACTTCAATAAAATATTTTTTTTATTTGTTTTTGTTTATGCCATTCACTGCATACCAAAAAGAACTTAAAACATTATAGTGTAGATTGTTAAGGAGTCCCTATCTGTGGAGATACTGTGCGTACTGAATTAAATTTATTCTTAGTCTATGTTCACACAGAGTATTTTGCCGAGTTTTTTGACGCGGAAACCGTGTCGCGCAAAACTGCAAAAACGGCCCGAAAACGCCTCCCATTGATTTCAATGGGAGGCGTCGGCGTCTTTTTCCCACGAGCAGTAAAACTGCCTCGCGGGAAAAAGAAGCGACATGCCCTATCTTCGGGCGTTTACGCCTCTGACCTCCCATTGACTTCAATGGGAGGCAGAGAAAGCGTATTTCACGGTGTTTTATGCCTGCGGCGCTCGATGGCCGCGAAAATCGGCGTGCAGGGAGAGGAAAATCTGCCTCAAAGTTCCAAACGGAATTTTGAGGCAGATATTCCTCCTGCAAAATACTCCGTGTGAACATAGCCTAAATAGCCTAAATGTGTTTTTTTTGCGGTGCTGTATTACGGAGCTGCATTGTGGATACTGGATAACTGTATTTACACTTAGAATTTAGCAAAAGGACAAGGAATATCTACTAAAGCAGTGTTTGCTGTATTCAATAAATGACCATTCAATATAAACTTCTTTAATACATAGTGTAGTAATCCGGTGAAATAGAGCATTAAATTTAAAGCAACCTCCTCAAGGGCAGTTTAGGGAAGCTTGACCTTCCTCTGACCTTTTGTCTTCAACGTTAAAGTGCAGCATGAAGCTCCAAATACAGCTTAACCTAATTTTTGTGTAAAGTATTTTATTCAAGGACAGTAGCCAGCCACTTTGGTTTTTCATAAAGGTTGGAGACCTGTGATGCAGATTAAATATATCCACTTGATGCATTGTATTATGCTAAATTAATAGATTTAGGGTATATTCACACGATGTGTTTTCAGACGTAATTTGGGCCATTTACTCCTCGAATTACGCCTGACAAAACGGCACCATTACGCCTCCAAACATCTGCCCACTGCTTGCAATGGCATTTACGGTGTTCTGCTCCCACCATGCGTAATTGTACGCATCATTTTCAAAATACGGCACGTAAAAAGACGCCGCATAAAGAGCAGGTCATTTCTTGGGACGTTTTTGGAGCCGTTTTTCATTGACTCCATTGAAAAACCGCTCGAAAAACGGCCGTAAAATACGCCGCGAAAAAGGTGAGCTGCTACAAAAATGTCTGAAAATCAGGAGCTGTTTTCGTTTGAAATCAGCTCAGTATTTTCAGACGTCTTTTTTGTTAAGCGTGTGAACATACCCTTAGACCTTTAGGCAACTAGTTTTGTGCCTAAGGTAACACCATGGTGAACAAATAAATTTCTCAATCATTGAGAAATCTGTTGATATAGTCTTCAAAGATTGAGAAAAAAAAAGGTTTAAGGGTCCTCTTACACGGCCCGACATGGGCCGTGTAAACGAACGTCGATCAACAAGGCAGCTCGTTGATCATATAATGTACAGACATATGGTTTGCACTAATCTCTATTCAGTGGAGCACCCAATTGCAGTGGGTAAAGTACAGCAATCCACTCAGCAATACATACAGTAGTGTTAAAAAAAAAATAATAGCTGTAAGTTTAATAAAGTAAATAAAGCGCAAAAACATTATGATAATTTTTATTTGTCTAAATGCCAATGCACATGAAATACTACACATTCAATCCCAAATTAAAGCAATAACAAAATTTATCCAGTTTGTGTTAATCTTTTACAGAAAATAAAGAAAGGATTATTAGGCTGTTCAAAAAAAAAAAAAAGAATTTTTCCATAAAAAAATATGTGGGCTTGATTTTTGCGGACCAATAGTTTTCATTAGTACTATTTTGGGGTACATAGGACTTATATATTAACTTTTATAAAAAAATTTATGGGGGGAATGGGAGAAAAGAGAATTTTGCCGTTGTTTTTTGCGGTTTTTTTGGACGCCGTTCATCCGGCGGTTTAATTAATGTGTTCATTTTATTGTTCAAGTCGTTACGATCGCGGGGATACCATATATGTGTATGTGTTATTTGTTTTGACACTTTTACAAAATAAAACCAAATTTTGGGCAAAAAAAGTAGTTTTATTTGATTTTGACTGTAAAGTTTTTTAGTTTTTTTTTCACAAACTTTATTTAACTGCTTTTACTTTTTTTTTTTTTTAGTTCCACCAGGGGACTTCACTATGCGATCTGCTGATCGCATATATAATGCTTTGGTATACTTAGTATACCAAAGCATTATTTCCTGTCAGTGTAAAACTGACAGGCAATCTAGGCATGGCCTAACAGGCATTTGCTGAAGACAGACCTGGGGGTCTTTGTTAGGCCCCCAGCTGCCATGGAAACCTGACGATTTCTTTGCGGGGGTGCCGATGGGATGACAGAGGGAGCTCCCTCCCTCTGTCAAACACATCAGGTGTAGGCTGTCGCTATTGACAGCGGCATTTAATGGGTTAAACTGCCAGAATCGGAGCGCGCTTCGATTCCGGCAGTTGCAGCAGGAGCCAGGCTTTGTATAACAGCCGTGCTCCTGCCGCTGATCGTGTGGGTACACTGGCAGTACCCGCGCGATCACAGGACGGATATATCCGTCCTTCGGCGTTAACAGGTTAAATAAGGGCCAAAATCGACACCTGTTATTCTACAGAATTAATTACTATACCCATTTAACACTGCTATTATTTTGAACAAGCCCCTTTCAATTAATGATTCAATTACTCAGAATGAGCGGCATGCATATCCTAATTGTTGGCTTTTTTTGTCTACTACACTTGCAAGTAAATTATTTGATATGTAGAAATATTACTTCTACTAAAAACATTGATTTATCAGGTTAATGATGTTGGACTGCTATTTATTTTTTTTTAACACTACTGTATATAAAGATTATATGCAATAGGGCTACACACTGTATAGTCAGGATAGAAATTCAACACACCGAGTCCAGGAAAAGTGCCCCAGAAGATGCTGGACAAGGCGAAACCCAGGGTCGAGCAGGAGCGGCTTGACCTGTAACACAGAGATATATATATATATATATATATATATATATATATTGTGACAACCTGGGGACCACTTACTTAGCTCATGGGTTCGCCATCTCCCAGGTGAGATGGTTGGCACACATAGAAAGTTCACTCCAACATCTTGAGTAAAAGGTTTAAACCAGCCGCAGCTAGCTTTATTGTCTTCACAACAGCAATCAGTGGTACAACAATAGACCTACAAAATAAACCCTAGGCCGTCCAGCCTCTAACACATTCAGTGTCCCTCACTACGAGACACTGGGCCTTGTGCCCAGCACCTCAAAACCTTCACAGCTTTACCTCACACGGTGGTGACTCTCACAGGCTAGCATGCCTGTCTTCCCCAGACTGAGAGCCCTGTGTGAACAGCACACACCTGAATTAAAGAGCCGTCTCAGGTGAAGCCTAACTAGGCTCATCAGCCAGCCCAAGACATGGACTGTCTGTATGGAGTGGAAGCCCGCCCTTCTCCTTCACACTCCAGCAATCCAGGCCCTATTCCAGGCTTTAAACCCAAGCAATAGCAGAGAAAACCCTCTGCTGTACATGCTCCCTGGTTGCTTAAAACCTGAGTTTCTGCACTGTCCTGTAGCTGCACTGCTACAATATATATATATATATATATATATATATATATATATATATATATATATATGTGTGCGCGCGCTCTTTACTTTGTCACTCTAACCACTTTATGTGGTGGCTGGGAGACCATGCAGTAGAAACACCAAGTGTGTTCAGATACTTCATCTACCGATAATATCTCTTGCTGCATAAATTATACAAACAGATGATGAACGAGTGTTTGCTCATTCATCGGCTGATCATTGCCTCTGATAATTGGCCCATGTAAAAGGGCCTTTAGAAAAGACACAAGTGGAAGAAGTAGCTACTGCGCTAATTCTGTTAAGGTGTGTTACATAGTTTACTTGCGATAATGGCTTGATTAGCTATTAGAGATCAAAGGGTACATATACTCTTCATGCACTGGGGCCCGGTGCCATCTGTGTCTACCCCTGCCAGGAACAACCCTTTTACAGGAACTTTTAAGTCAAAAGGATATCTATCTCTATGGGGCTTGAAAATGCTTCCATGGAGGAAGTGAAACGTTGCTGTGTTGGGTGAATAAATTTCATTTTTTGCTATTGAGTGCTGCTTCTTTGCTCGATTTTTTTCCATATCTCTATGGGGCGGTGTCTCATTATCACTATGTACATGAAACGTTGCAAAGGAACATGCATAGATCTAGATGAAGAAAGGGAGAGAACCTCCAGCTCACCAGTGTGCGTCTCCAGACAGCGTCAGTCGGATCCCCGCGACGGCCCGCGGTGTAAGGCAATGAATGTAGAGAAGAATTGATCCAGCGCTGATGGTAAGTTAAAAGGGAAAACGAAGTCCCATGTTTATTGGAGAAAAAAGCATAAAACAGAAGGGAGACGCAGTCCCAAGGTGTGAGTAGTCAGGGCTTGAACCTGAGCCTACGCGTTTCGATCGCAGTCTGCGATCTTAGTCATGGCAAATGAGTAGAAGACCGTGTGTCTGAGATATCCTTATATGCTAATCAATCAGCAGGAAAGGCCAATATGCAAATGCTGGTAATTGGTAGATACCAAGAATTAAGGAGTGGCTAGTAGTATGAGTAAATACGAACCAAAGCTAGTTGAAAACCTAGCCCTCATATGTATATTAACAATGTCATATTGGTATAATATAATAGGAAGAATAATAAAAGTAACGGGTATAAGTGTAACAATATCGTTAATGATAGTAGATGGTAAACCCGTATATCTTAAATGAGTGCATACAAAAGAGACTGAGACACACGGCCTTATCAATACTTATACATAAAAAGCAAACATGACATGTTGACAAATTGAAACATTGAAAAATGTGAGAAAATATAAAGAGATTAAAAACAGAAATGAAGAAGGATCAAAATGCTGTAGTATTATAGAATGTAAACGGTCTATAGTAATTCAATTCATTTATGTCAATAATTGTTCGAGACAACTGTCAGTCTAAAATAAATGCACATTATGTTAGGTAAATTGGTTAATATAGAATAGAAACGAATGGCTCAAAGATATAAACCCAAAAATACATCATATAACCTGTCGGATCACAGAGAAAAAACCCCTGTGGCCGAGCGAACCGCAACGGATAAAGAGCTGATGAAAAAGAAAAAAGCTGATGAAAAAAATGCGCGTTAACAAAGCTCAGCGAGTGTGAATATGGACTTATATAGTATGCAAAACAAGCTGTGTTGGCTGATAGAAAGAGCATCAAGTAAGATCAGTTAAAGTCCGCTGATAGTTAATAATGGTAATAGACAACAACAACAACAGAGTTGGAGAATGAAAGGATGTGAGTATTCATAGAAAGGGACATTCAACGAGTTACGATGGTGTACCTTGATTACGTTTTATAACTCATCAATACAAGTCACATTGTCATAAAATAGTGTAATAATAAATATTGTTGATTACATACCTAACAAATGAATTAAACACTAGTTGTATATATAACCATAGGAAAAGTCATATGCAGATGATATTGTTGTGCATAGACTGATGTTGGAAAATAAGTTCAAAATGTATAGAACCATGTACAAGTGGTATATATATGTATAGACTGGTGTTAGAAAATAAATTCGAAATGTATAAAACCAACTAGTGGCTGGTAATAATATCATAAGTGTACAAAAACGTAGGCAAATATCAGAAACTGTAAATCTGGAATCCCAAGGAGTAGGCTATAAGTTCCTTTACAAAATATACTACGCGATCCTATGATACCATTGAATGTATAATGGGCTAATTCAAATTTGCTTGATAATTTATAATGCTGAGAAATTAATTAACTAAGCATTGAATAGTCATAATAAGTGTGACAATAATTCAGTGAAGAGTATGTATGTGATCTTAATCGTCATGAAAAAACATACACTCAATACAGTAGCATAGGTACTTGATGATGATGACCCAAAGTGGCCCATTAATATGTAGCTATAATGGATTGATCTAGGTACATATGGCAAAATGTAAGTATGTATTTACCTTGTGTATGGAAACTTAATGTAAAATAGCACTAAGAAAACAGAACTGCAATAAATGCCATACTGGAAAGATTTATTGAGGTGTGTGTACCTGCCGGCACAAGCAATCAGGGTAGGAGTCTATAGTCTAGTTCATATAAATTGCGATGTTTCAATAATGAAACATGAGATCCTTCCTAAGGTTGAGTCCTTTGGGGAAGCGAGTCTCCAAACTATAAATCCAAAAGGCCTCCCTGGTAAGTAAACGCTGTTTTAAATCACCCCCTCTTTTTGTACCCCTTACTTTTTCAATAGCATATGTGGAAAAAGAGCTGACATTTCTATTATGGCAAGTCACAAAATGCCTGGCTGCATTAGAAATATTGACGATGGATGCATTGCGTATATAACTAAGGTGTTCTAATATGCGAATTTTAAATTTCCTGGTAGTGCAGCCGACGTATTTGAGATTGCATGTTGTGCATTCGATGATATACACTACATAGATCTAGATGAATAGCTTGAGAAAAGTCTTGATTTTGTCCACTTTTATTTCTTGCCCAAGGGATCTACTGTTAAATTTCTACTCTTAGGCTTAGGGCCTATGCACACATCTGTATTACAAATTGGTGTTCTGCAGATCCATAATACGGTGCCTATTGTAATGAATCGGGGTAGGGAGACGACAGGTGAGCCCTAATATACCCCCAACTCAGTCCCTGCCTACTTGCACGGCCCGTCATAAGTGACGGCGTACAACTGGGCGATGGTCCCTACGCTCAGTAAGTGCAAGACAGACAACACAAGACAAGGGCACACAGAAGCAAAGGGGGAAGTAGGGGCAGTTGCCCACGGAAAAACCGTGAGCAACAGGCAGTGGTGAACGAGCCGAATCAAACCTGGAGAGTACGTAGTAGCAAAACAGAGCAGGAGAATAGTCAGACGAGCCAGGGTCAATGTTACAGCGGTCAATCAGGTAAATAGCTGGAATAGCAGAGCCAGGAAACCAGAGAATCACAGGCAAGGAACGTGCTGCAAGTGAGGGTATAAATAGACCAAGGGCAGGAGCTAGAGCCAGGCCAGGCTGTGATAGGTTCTCCCTCTCCTCAGCCTGCAAGCCTGAGTGGTAACAGATCGCGTCACTCTAGCAGACCTTGGAGCTGATGAAGGCTGATTAACCCCCGGGCGTCGACACAGAGCCTGTGTCTGGCAAACCCTTTACACCTATAGATTGCTTTGGATCCATACTGTACCTCCCTGTGGCTCTAAGAAAAAACTCATATTAAAAGAGACTTGTAGTATTGCCGTTTAATGGAGGCACATTGTAGACAAATGTATTTCAGGCTTTATACTGTTTGCCCCACATACTGCAGATTGCATAGATAACCCCTTCCAAACATTTGTCATATGGATATGTCATGGAAAGCCAGTGCTTCCCTCAAAAGGCCAGATCCATACGACAAATGGATGGCACGGGCTCAGACGCTGAGTCTGTGACATCAGCCGCGGATGTCAGCTGTATGTTGCAGCTGACACCCTTCTGTAATGGCGGGGGCTGAAGTTAGCCTTGATTCCTGCCATTAACCCCTTAAAGGGAATGTGTTGCCAGCAAAACATGTATTTTTTTTTTTTAGTTAAACATTTAGTGTGTAGGTGATTAAACATTGTTCAATTTTTTTTTATTTTTTTCACGAGTCAGGAAATATTATAAATTAGATTCTAATTTATAATATTTCCCAGTGCTGGTCACTAGATGGAGCTATTCCCAAAATTGCAGCATTGCATGTGGTAAAGCAACCACATTGCTTTTTGCTGCAAAATTGGGAAAAAAGCACTCGCTCTAGTGAGCTCTGAGAATCCCCCCCTCCTTTATCCTGGCTAGTGCCGGGATAAACGAGGGGATTGAACGGTCTAACCTCCTACACTGTGCGTCGCCATTTTTTGAGCTAACACACAGTGTAGTAGGTTTACATACAGTAGTAAACACACACAAACACGAACATACATAGAAATCTCTTACCTGCTCCTGCCGCCGTGGCTCCCTCCGGCCCGTCCGCTCCGTCTGCTGCCGCTGGTCCAAGTGCACAAGTCCGGAAGCCGCGACCGGAAGTAGTAATCTTACTGTCCGGCCGCGACTTCCGGTCCACAGGAAAATGGCGCTGGACGGCGCGCATTTCAAATTGGACTGTGTGGGAGCGGCGCATGCGCCGTTCCCACACAGACGGCGTACACAGAAGTGAATGGGACGGGCCCCGTTCGCAGTCCCTATGGGACTGTGGCTGCCGTATTCCATGTCTGTATGTGTAGTTAATCGACACATACAGAAATGGAAAAAAAAATGGCAGCCCCCATAGGGAAGAAAAAGTGAAAAAATAGAAAAAAGTAACACACAAACACACAAATTAATACAAACGTTTTTAATAAAACACTAACATAAAACTGACATGAAAAAAAAAATTTGGGTGACACTGTTCCTTTAAAGTGTTTGTAGCCAATCAACACTCCAGTTGCGAGATTGCAGGAGTGCCGATGGCTGCAATGGCAACCGGAGGCTTAACACTGGCCTCCTGATCTGCCTAGTACGGAAGCCAATTAGGCCCACCCAGAGGCGGCGCCTAATCAGCTTGATGTCAGTGAACGACTGACAGTTCTAATACATTGCACTACAGAGGTAATGCAACGTATTAGAATGTAAATCAGACAGTTGAATCTTCAAGTCCCCTAGTGGGACAAAAAAAAAAGTTTCAAGTAATAAAATAAAACCCATCAAGTCCTTTACTATTGAAAAAAGAAACCATACATATTTTATATTGCCACGTCCGTAAAGGCCTGAACGATTAAAATGTTATTTATCCCGTGTGGTGAACGCCGTAATAAAAAAACCTAAAAAGCAATGCCAGAAATGCTGTTTTTTGGTCACCTTGACTTCCAAAAATTTGAATAAAAAGTGATCAAAAAGTCGCATGTGTCCAAAAATGGTACCTATAAAAACTATAGCTCGTCTTGCAAAAAAAAAAAAAGCCCTCATACAGCTCTGTCTATGAAAAAATTAAACCGTTATGGTTCTCACAACATGGCGACAGAAAAAGTACATTTCATTTTACAAAATAAATTTTATAGTGCAAAAAGTTGTAAAACATAAAGTGCTATCAATTTGATATTGCCAGAATCTTACTGACCCGCAGAATAAAGTTAACATGTAATTTATAACGCATGGTGAATGCTCCACACAAAATAACTTTCCCAAATTGCAGTTTTTTTGGTCACATTGCCTCCCAAAAAATAGGATAAATGTGATCAAAGAGCCGCCAAAATGGTACCAATAAAAACTATAGCTCGTCCTGCAAAAAAAATAATAATAATAAAAAATAAATAAATAAATATATATGTGTGTATATATATATATATATATATATATATATATATATATATATACAGTCAAGGAAATAAGTATTTGATCCCTTGCTGATTTTGTAAGTTTGCCCACTGTCAAAGACATGAACAGTCTAGAATTTTTAGGCTAGGTAAATTTTACCTGTGAGAGCTAGATTATATATAAAAAAAAAACTGAAAATCACATAGTCAAAATTATATATATTTATTTGCATTGTGCACAGAGAAATAAGTATTTGATCCCCTACCAACCATTAAGAGTTCAGCCTCCTCCAGACCAGTTACACGCTCCAAATCAACTTGGTGCCTGCATTAAAGACAGCTGTCTTAAATGGTCACCTGTATAAAAGACTTCTGTCCACAGACTCAATTAATCAGTCTGACTCTAACCTCTACAACATGGGCAAGACCAAAGAGCTTTCTAAGGATGTCAGGGACAAGATCATAGACCTGCACAAGGCTGGAATGGGCTACAAAACCATAAGTAAGACGCTGGGTGAGAAGGAGACAACTGTTGGGGCAATAGTAAGAAAATGGAAGACATACAAAATGACTGTCAATCGACATCGATCTGGGGCTCCATGCAAAATCTCACCTCGTGGGGTATCCTTGATCCTGAGGAAGGTGAGAGCTCAGCCGAAAACTACACGAGGGGAACTTGTTAATGATCTCAAGGCAGCTGGGACCACAGTCACCAAGAAAACCATTGGTAACACATTACGCCGTAATGGATTAAAATCCTGCAGTGCCCGCAAGGTCCCCCTGCTCAAGAAGGCACATGTACAGGCCCATCTGAAGTTTGCAAATGAACATCTGGATGATTCTGAGAGTGATTGGGAGAAGGTGCTGTGGTCAGATGAGACTAAAATTGAGCTCTTTGGCATTAACTCAACTCGCCGTGTTTGGAGGAAGAGAAATGCTGCCTATGACCCAAAGAACACCGTCCCCACTGTCAAGCATGGAGGTGGAAACATTATGTTTTGGGGGTGTTTCTCTGCTAAGAGCACAGGACTACTTCACCGCATCAATGGGAGAATGGATGGAGCCATGTACTGTCAAATCCTGAGTGACAACCTCCTTCTCTCCACCAGGACATTAAAAATAGCTCGTGGCTGGGTCTTCCAGCACGACAATGACCCGAAACATACAGCCAAGGCAACCAAGGAGTGGCTCAAAAAGAAGCACATTAAGGTCATGGAGTGGACTAGCCAGTCTCCAGACCTTAATCCCATCGAAAATTTATGGATGGAGCTGAAGATCCGAGTTTCCAAGCGACAGCCTCGAAATATTAATGATTTACAGATCTGCAAAGAGGAGTGGGCCAAAATTCGATCTAACGTGTGCAAACCTCATCATCAACTACAAAAAACGTCTGACTGCTGTGCTTGCCAACAAGGGTTTTGCCACCAAGTATTAAGTCTTGTTTGCCAAAGGGATCAAATACTTATTTCTCTGTGCACAATACAAATAAATATATATAATTTTGACTATGTGATTTTTTTTTAATTTTTTTTTATATATATAATCTAGCTCTCACTGGTAAAATTAACCTAGCCTAAAAATTCTAGACTGTTCATGTCTTTGACAGTGGGCAAACTTACAAAATCAGCAAGGGATCAAATACTTATTTCCTTCATTGTATGTATATATATATATATATATATATCTAGGTTAAGGCCCTAAAATTAAGGAACCATGAAGGGTAGGGCCCAAACATATCTACTGGAAACGAGGGTGCCCGTATTATACCAGGACAACACTTTCCCAGCAAAATTCCCCAAACTGCAAAGGTGCAGAGTGTGTAGCAAAAGGGGGATAAGAAACGACACCATTTATCAGTGCGACACTGGCCTGTGCAGAAAGAATTGCTTCACAGCGTACCACACATCTATGGATTAATTTATAGTTCGTTTTTTTTACCCCATTATTATACCACCTGATTATGTCCTGATGTACTCTGCACAGCTTACATATGCTCCCACATTATAAACTCATTTACCAGTAAAACTCCAAACAACTACTACCAAGCAAAATCTGTGCTCCAAAAGCCAAATGGCACTCCCTCCCTTCTGAGCCCCACATTGTGCCAAAACAGCAGTTTACTTCCGCATATATGGCATTGCCATACCCGAGAGAACACTTTTAAAATTTTTTACCCTTTCACCTATGACAGCACCCCTGGAGAGACATCCCATTCGCTGTACAGGAAGCCTGATTGACACTTCTCTCCACACACCCAGTCAGGTTTCCTGTCCTCCGGATGGGATTGTCCTGTGGATCAAGACACTCTCCAGGATTGCAGACCCTCCAGCAGGTACTCTCCTGTGCTCCTGGAGGTATTCTGAAGGTGTAAGTCTCTAAGGGAACAACCTTAAGTCTGGGGCTGGTATCCCTCTCCTCCCCCGGTCACCGCTTCCCTCTACGGAGGTGGTAAGCTCCTGCTGCGGGTGGGGTCCCCTCTGGGGGGAGAAGCTTCTCCTGGGATCAAGCCTGGCTCCAGTTTACAGAGGGGGAGCCGGGACTCGTGACCCAGCATTCGGCCGCTTTCGGCTCACTACAGTGACATCTTCCGGTCGCGGAGCATGTCACTTCCGGCGGGGGTGACGCACGGACGTCCCAGGAAGCGGTGTTCCGGCGGCCCAGTTGGGGAGGAGGGGCTACATAGCGTTATAGCCTGGGAGCCTCCCCAGCCAATCCTAGACCTATTTTAGGCCTGAACCAGGATGGCTCCTTGTCCAACCAAGCAACTAGTATGTAATCTCCAGGAGAAGCCGCAGAACGACCTGAGCGATCAGACCCAGCAAGATCCTCCAGTCCGGTACTTTAAACGGCATGGGATCTTCTAGGAAGCATGGTTGGACAAACAAACCTTTTTTTCATTTACTAATTTTCTCCTTCCTTGTATATTACATGTTTCCTAGGTCAGAGAGGGTCCCAGGAAAAAGTTGGGCAAGACTAGCAACAGAGAATGTGCTATTTGTTGTAGGAATCTAGCAGCCTCTTATCAGAAGCGTTTATGCCGGTGATGTTTAGATAAAATCCTGGCAGAGGAATCCACCAGCCTTGCCAGAAGCATAAAATATATTGTGTGAACAGAGCTTAAGAATTCCCTTAGATCCTTTAGAAAGAAACATGACCTTCCTAGCACCTCATCTAGGAAGACAAGACAGGGGTTTATAATTCTTCTAGTGAAGAGAAGATATTTGAGGAAGAGGGGGAGCTATGCTCCTCTGAATATTCCTCTGAAGAAGATGTAGGGGGAAAAAAACTATTTCCAGCTGAGGGTGTGGACCAACTTCTTAAAGCAGTCTGGGCCACTATTGATGACCCCAAGGAACCCGGATCCATCCAGGAAATTATGTTTGAGGGCCTGGGTCCTAGGAAACAGAGGACTTTTCCTATTCACAAAAATGTGGCCAGCCACATTAGAATGGAATGGAAAAACCCTGACAAAAAGTTAGGCATTCCCAAAATTGTGAAAATAAAATATCCCTTTCAGAATGTATTAAGTAAGGACTGGGATCGTTTTCCCAGACTGGATGCCCCAGTGTCACAATCTGGGGGTATGTGGACCCACTATGCCGCTCCACCGTAGCGGAGAGGCAGCTGGCCAAGTCAGTCTGCAAAAGTCTATACAAGTTTGTATCACAAGGGTACCTGAAATAGTCCAGATGGTGGCAGGGGCTCTGGCACAGATGGGGCTAGATGTGGCCGATTGCGCTAGATGTGGCGGATGGTATCAGGAGTGGCAGATGACACCAGACGTGGTGTATGCCAGCAGGCATGGCACTTTGCGCCAGACGTGGCGGATGATACCCAGGAGTGGTCTATAACAGCAGGCGGCACACCACTGCTCCAATACTAAACAAGCTCGGGAACAAGACACAGCACGGGATACAGGTAGCAGGGCACAGGAACACTGGGAGAAGGATAACACTAAGGCATCATTTGCAATACGAACATGGGAAAACTACAACAACGCTCAGGCAAGGAGTGGCAGGGCTCTTTTTATAGTCCAGGGTGGTCTGGGAAATAATTAAATTACATATGCGCGCTGGCCCTTTAAGGCCGGGAAACCGCGCGCGATCCCTCGTGGCCATTGCAGGACATAGCGGCCAGATGCGCTGACGTCTCTGGGGAAAGATGGCCACACAAAGGTCTGCAGGTAAGGGAAGGCTGCGGTCCGTGACCTCGGCCATTACAGTACCCCCCCCTCTTACGCCCCCTCTTCTTGAATCCAAAATGAGAGAGGAATTTTTTAATGAGGGCAGGGGCATTAAGGTTCTCCTCTGGCTCCCAGGACCACTCCTCAGGACCAAACCCTCTCCCGTCCACCAAAATAGAAAGTCCTTCGTCCTACCCTCTTGCAGTCTTCCTGTCAAGGCGGACAAAAGTAATTCCAGGGGAAACGTCTCTAATTTTCAATGGGCTAGCGACAATAATCCTAGATGGGTCTATAATATATATTGAGTTTCCCCAGAGTCATTAGTCTCAAATGATCGCGACAGCGCATCCGCCTTCACATTCTTATCAGCAGGGCGGAAGTGAAGCAAGAATTGAAACCTGGCGAAGAACAACGACCACCCAGCTTGGCGAGAATTTAGTTGTTGTGCTGACTGTAAGTATGAAAGGTTCTTGTGGTCCGTATAAATGACAATAGGTTGAACCGCGCCCTCAAGCAAGGCTCTCCATTCCTCTAATGCCAACTTGACGGCCAGCAACTCCCGATCCCCGATGGAATAGTTGCGCTCTGCCGTGGAAAACAATCTCGAGTAGAGATCACAGGCCACCATCTTGTCCTTAGAGTTCTTTTGACAAAGTAGTGCTCCCGCACCAACGGAAGATGCATCCACTTCCAGAAAGAACTGCCAAGAGGCATCAGGGGGGTGAAGAGCAGATGCTGAAGTGAAAGCGCTCTTGAGCTTCGTAAATGCTGATTCTGCCTCTGGAGGCCAAACCTTGGCGTTCACACCCTTCTTGGTGTGGGCCGAGATTAGAGCAGTTAGAGAAGAGAAGTTCGGGATAAATTGCTGATAGAAGTTTGCGAATCTCAGAAATCTTTGTATGGACTGAAGACCCTGTGGGCGTGGCCACTCTAAGACGGATCTCACCTGCTCTGGGTCCATCTTGAGGCAACGTCAGATACAGTGTAGCCCAGGAAGGGCAGAGCATTTTCCTCAAACTCACATTTCTCAAATTTAGCATATAGGCGATTCTCCCTCAACCGACACAGAACTGAGTGGCAGAGGATACTTCTTTTGAACTGTAATTTGGTTCAGACCCCAGTAGTCAATACATTGATGAAGAGATTCGTCCTTCTTCATGAAGAAGAATCCGGCTCCGGCCGAGGAGGAAGATTTCCGGATAAACCCTTTCTTGAGGTTCTCCTTAACGTAGACTGGGCAGTCGTAGATGCGATGAGGAGGAAGAGTCCCAGCTTCCCTCTTACTGAAGATGTCCACAAAACCAGGATAATGAGATGGTAGATTGGAGAGTGACTGAGGCAGTGGAGGCAAGACCGGATGGACCTGTGGCAGGCAGCGGCTAAGGCTTCTGGGCCCCCATTGGAGGACCTCTCCGGAATTCCAGTCAAGCACTCAAGGTGATCTGTTCCGAGTGAAGAACTCCGATTTGTAACATCAGTGGTTTAGTGATAGACACACTAGGATCGGGCAATGGTTGGCCATTTACAGAAGCAACAGCCAGGGTCCCTCTAGAAGAACTGTGGGTAGATGTTAGAGATCCACTAAATCCTGCTGGATGAAATTTGCAGCTGCCCCGGTATCAAGATAGGCAGAGGAGGAGTGTGATATCTCTCCCGAGATGATGGTCACAGGAATAGATAATTTGTAAGAGGTTTTGACGTTTGGCGTCGTCCTCCCTAGAGTTGCCTCTCCAACCAAATCTAGGTGCTGGAGTTTCCCGACTTTTGTGGACATTGGGGCACAAAATGGCCTTTAAGGCCGCAATACAGACACAAGTCCTGAAGAGCGTCTGCGTGGTTTCTCCTGCTCGGACAAACTGACCTTGTCTACATTGGTTCTTCAGGTAGAGCAACGAAGTGGGTAGTTGTGGTCTGTGGAATAAGGGTGGCAATCTGTGAAAACGTCTCTCCCGCCGAACCTCCTGATCATGTTCCTAGATCCTCATGTTTACCCGGGTAGCCAACAGGATAAGGGCATCCAAGGTAAAAAACAAGTCGCGGGCTGCTAGCTTGTCCTTGATGTGTGAGGACAGTCCCTGCCAAAAGGTCTTCACCAATGCTTCATTGTTCCATGCCAACTCTGCTGCCAGGGTACGGAAGGAGATGGCATTGTTTTCTACTGTAGACCCTCCTTGCTTGAGGGTTAGCACAGTGTCCGCTGCAGAGGATGTTCGACCTGGCTCCTTGAACACGGCACGGACGGTCTGCAAGAACAAGGCTAGGTCAGAGAATTCCGATTGATGAACCCTCTACAGGCTCTAGGGTCACCGTCTTAGCGAGGTGGGAGGGACAAGACAGTGGAACAGCAACAGCATCTGGAGGAGGAACAGGAAGTTGATCCAGTCGGGGGAGGATGGAGTTTACAGCCACGAGGAGTTGATCCTGGCGTGCACATAGGTCACACATATCCATCTGTATTACCTGAGCAGTGGTCTTAGGCTGGCCAGCGGGTTCCATGGCCTGAGCGTACGGTCACGATCTGGGGGTACGTGGCGGAGAGGCAGCTGGCCAAGTCACAGTCTATGCAAAAGTCTATACAAGTTCGTAGCACAAGGGTACCTGAGAGTCCAGATGATGACAGAGGCTCTGGCACAGATGGGGCTAGATGTGGCTGGTTGCGCCAGATGTGACGGATGGTTTCATGAGTGGCAGATTACACCAGACATGGTGTATACCAGCAGGCATGGCAGGTTGCGCCAGACGTGGTGGATGATACCCGGGAGTGGTCTATATCAGCAGGCGGCACAACATGGCTCCAATGCTAAACAGGCTCGGGAGCAAGACACATCATAGGATACAGGTAGCAGGGCACTGGAACAAGAGGAGCAGGAAACCACCAAGGGACTATTTGCAATTACGAACATGGGAGAACTACAACAATGCTCAGGCAATGAGTGGAAGGGCAGGGCCCTTTTTATAGTCCAGGGCGGTCTTGGAAATAATTAATTACATATGCGCGCTGGCCCTTTAAGGCCGGGCAGCAGCGCGCGCTCCCTCGCGGCCATTGCAGGACATAGCGGTCGGATGCGCTGACATCTCTGGGAAAGGAGATGTCGGCCACATAGAGGAGGTCTGCAGGTAAGGGAAGGCTGCGGTCATTACACCCAGTAGCTAAGATATCCAAGAAAAATGACTTACCTTTTGAAGATCTGGGTTCCCTCCCTGATCCTATGGATAGGAAGGCGGACTATTAATTAAAGAGGACTGGGAATCCTCTGCAGGGGAATTAAACCTAGTATTGGGGCCACATGTGTAGCCCGGTCACTTAAAATCTGGATAACTCAACTGGAGCTTCATCTCAGAGACAAAACTGCTAGGGATCAGATACTGGCTTCCCTCCCTGTTTTGTTTAAAGCCGCATACTTTTTGGCTGATGCCTCAGTGGACTCAATCCGTCTGTCAGCTAGATCTGCAGCCCTATCCAACTCAGCCAGAAGAGCTATATGGCTGAAGACATGGAAGGGAGATGCAGGCTCAAAAGGGAAACTCTGTTCTATCCCTTGTTCAGGAGACTTTGTTTGCTCCTCCACTGGATGATCTCCTGGAAAAAGCATCTGACAGGAGGAAAGGGTTTCCTACCCAGAACAAACCAGACTCCTTTCATCCCAGGAAGTTTAAACATAAACCCAATCCCAAGGGACAGGACTTTAGATCCTCTAAATTCCCTAAGAAGAACAGGGACTTCTTGTTTAGGCCTCAGAACGATCCCAAGAATAAGGATCACCAACAATGATGCCAGAAGGTAGGAGGTCGCTTATACCTATTCTTCCAAGAATGGGAAAAGATCTTGTCAAACCAGTGGGTTCTAGATATTATAAAGACCGGATACAAACTAGAATTCATGACCCCTCCAGACAGATTCCCCCCCACAAAGAGACAGAAAGATTCAGAGAAACAGCTGGCTCTAGAGTCAGAGGTTATTTCTCTGATCAGGAACTGGGTTCTAGTATTAGTACCGAAACCAGAGATAGGGATGGGCTTCTATTCCCCCATTTTTCTAGTAAATAAACCGGAAAGGCAGATTCAGGGTTATAATAAACCCAAAACATCTGAAGTCCTTCCTAATTTACAAAAGATTTCGGATGGAGAGTATCCCCTCTACTGTAAATCTCCTCTTCAGGAATTGTATGATGGCATCAATAGATCCGGAGGATGCTTATTACCATGTCCCTGTCTGCATCACTCACCAAATGTATCTGAGGGTGGCAGTAGCTTTGAACGACTGCCTAATCCAACTCCAATAGAGGACCCTCCCGTTTGGCATCTCTCAGGCTCCGAGAGTCTTTACCAAACTTATAGCAGAAATGACCATCTATACGAACGAAGGACATTCTAATCATTGCCTATCTAGATTACTTTTTGATAGTGGCAGACACAGCTCAAACTTTGACACTCCATCTACAGTCAGTACAATCGACTTTAATAGATCTGGGATGAAGTCGAATTTAACACCGACCAACAGATGCATTTTTTTGGGGGAATCCATTTAGAGTCCTCCAAACAGAAGTCTTTTCTCCCTCAGGAAAAGATCCAGCCTTTGATAGAGAGGGTCTCTGGCCTCTTTTTGGATCACTTAACTTCTTTTATAAGGGCTTTGTCCGTCCTGGGTCTTCTAACCTCCTGTATCCCGGCCATAATGTGGGCACAGTTCAAGTCCAGACCTCTACAGAAGGACATATTAGAGAAGTGGGACAAGAGCAAATTCTCCCTACACCTTTCCTCTGTAGCCAGACTCTCTCAGGTGGTGGATGAGGGTAGAAAATCTCAGGAAGTGTGTCTCATGGGAAATGTCTCCAACCCTGAACATAACAACAGATGCCAGTCCTTGGGTGTGGGGAGCCCATGGCGAATCCTTCAGGGTCAGTGGGATCCTCAAACCTCCATAAAATATTCCAACTACAGGGAGCTGGAGGCAGTACTTTAGGCTTTAAAAAGGCATTATTCCTATACCTTCAGGAAAGAGGGTAAAAATTCTCTCAGACAACCCGACTACAGTGGCGTACATAAATCATCAGGGAGGTACAAATCAGGCCTTCTGATGAATTTAGCCACAGAGATTTTTTCCATAGCCGAGTTGCATCTATTGTCCCTTTCAGCTGTCCATCTAAGGGGAAGGGACAATCAAGTAGCAGACTTTTAGAGCAGTAGACAGTTGCTACAATCAGAATGGTCCCTAATCCAGGAAGTCTTCCGGATGATTGTGGCCAGGTGAGGGAATCCTTCCATAGATCTGTTCATTACCAGGGAGAACAGGAAAGTGCCCAGATTCTTCTCCCTAGACTATCTAGAATATTCTGTAGCGGTAGATGCTCTCTCCCAGTGTTGGAGCCAGGAAGAGGGTTATGCCTTTCCCCCCCTTTTGTCTACTTCCGAGATTTTTAAAAAAGATCCGGGAAGACAGGGCCTCGGTAATCTTCATCGCTCCATTTTGGCCAAAAAGAACAAATGGTTGAGGAAGCTGTCCTCTGCCCAATCATGGATTCTTCCAAATAGACCAGATCTCCTGTCCCAGGGCCCAGTAGTTCATCCCGACATCACCAGATTGCATCTTACAGCATGGAGACAAAGCGGATTATTTTCAGAAAAAGTGTTATTTCTGAATCTTGTCATCTCTACTTTATTAGCAAGTAGGAAACAGGTTACCTCTAAAAAAAATATTTAAGGGTCTGGAAAGCCTTTCTTACCTTTACAGGAATTTATATAGATCCATTAACAGATCCAGATATACCCCTGATATTAGACTTTCTCCAGGCAGGGCTAGACAAGAACCTCAAGCCTAGTACATTAAGGTTGGGTTCACACGAGCACATTAACGTCCGTAATGGACGGACGTATTTCGGCCGGAAGTCCCGGACCGAACTCAGTGCAGGGAGCCGGGCTCCTAGCATCATAGTTATGTACGACGCTAGGAGTCCCTGCCTCTCCGTGGAACTACTGTCCCGTACTGAAAACATGATTACAGTACGGGACAGTTGCCCTGCAGAGAGGCAGGGACTCCTAGCATCATACATAACTATGATGCTAGGAGCCAGGCTCCCTGCACTGAGTTCGGTCCGGGACTTCCGGCCGAAAATACGTCCGTCCATTACGGACGTTAATGTGCTCGTGTGAACCCAGCCTAAAGGTACAGATTTCTGCCCTAAGCTCCTTTTATGATTCCAGGTTAGCAGAACACCCCTGGATTAGAAGGTTCCTGATTGCGCCTCCAGGATAAGATCTCAAATAAGGTCTTCAGTCCCACCCTGGGACTTAAACTTAGTCCTTACTGCCATAATGGGTTTATCCTTTGAACCTTTTAGACTCCCTGTCCATAAAATTTCTCACACTAAAAATAACTTTTTACTAGCTGTTACTACTGCCCAGAGAGTAAGTGAAATTCAAGCCCTCTCAGCCTTCCATCCTTACACTTTTGTATTGGACGATCGGGTAATTATGAAGACCTTACCAGGTTTCTTGCCATAGGTAATTTCCCCATTTCATCAAGACCAGGAATTTATTGTCCCCTAAAGTAGCAGGAGTTTAATTGTTTAGACCTGAGGAGTTGTTTAGTCCACTACCTAGAGGACACAAAGGACTGGAGGTCTTCAGAGAATCTCTTTATTCAGTTCCAGGGTCCAAATAGAGGTTCGGCAGCTAACAGACCGATAATAGCACGGTGGATTAAACAGGCCGTACACTTGGCCTACGTGGGCCAGAACATTAATCCCCTAGAATTCTTTGGAGCTCATTCCACTAGAGCTGTATGTACTTCTTGGGCAGAAAGAGCCAACACATCTCTAGACCAGATTTGCAGGGCAGCTACATGGAGTTCACCCCATACCTTTATTAAGCATTATAGGTTACAGTTGCATTCAGCCACTGACCTGGCTTTTGGTAGGAAAGTTCTACAGCTTGTAGTCCCACCCCACACTGGGGTTCTATTTTACATCTCCAGGGGTGCTGTCATAGGTGAAAGGGTAAAAGATTGATTACTTACAGGTAATCGGTTTTTCATGAACCTATGACCGCACCCCCCCTAGTTTCCCAACCTTCAGTAAACTGCCTTAGAATGTCTTGTATATAGGATATATATGACTATAAATATATATTTATTGTGTGGGGTAGCTTTTCGCTAAGGTTGTGCAAAAAAAAAAAAAAAAGTGTGTGTGTATATATGGATAAAAGATAACTCGCATCTTGAGTTCTTTCTAAAGACTGGGTGTGTGGAGAGGTCTGTCCTTTTTTTATATCAGGCTTCCTGTCCAGCGAATGGGATGTCTCTCCAGGAAAAAACGGTAAGTAATCATTCTTTTTTTGGGGGTGTGTCTCCAGTGGCACAAGCTGGGCACAACATATTTGCCAGTAAAATGGCATATCTAGGGAAAAATGTCAAATTTTACTTTGCATCATCCGCAGCGCATTCATTTATGGAAAAGCAGCAGTTTATGACCACATATAGGGTATTGCTTTACTCGGGAGAAATTGTTTTACAAATGTTGGGGTGCTTTTTCTCCTTTTACTTGCTAAAGCTATGTATATTGGGAATTTTTTTTTATCTTCACTGCTCAATTCTAATAAAATCTATGAAACATTAGTAGGGTCAAAATGTTCACTACACCACTAGATGAATTCCTCAAGGGGTGTAGTTTCCTAAATGGAGTCACTTTTGGGGAGTTTCTACTATACTATAGCAAAATCTGCGCTCCAAAACCCAAATGGCACACCTTCCCTTCTGATCCACATATGGGGTATTTCCGTACTCTGGAGAAGTTGGTTTACAAATGTTGGGGTGCTTTTTCTTCTTTATTCCTTGTGAAAAAAAATGTTTTTATTTTTTTTATTTTTTTCATTTTCAGGTCCGTATTTTAAAAAAAAATCTATGAAATACCTGTGGGGTCAAAATGCTCACTACACCCCTAGATGAATTCCTTGTGGGTGTAGTTTCTTTTGTTTTAGCATCACAAGACCTCTTCAAACCTGACATGGTGCCTAAAATATATTCTAATAAAAAGGCCCCACAATCCCCTAGGTGCTCCTTTGCTTCTGAGGCCTGTGTTTCAGTCCAGTAGCAGACTGAGGGCCACATGTGGGATATTTATAAAAACTTCAGAACCTGGGTAATAAATATTGAGTTGCATTTCTTTGGTAACACCTTCTGTGTTACAGAAAAAAATGGATTAAAAATGAATTTCTGCAAAAAAAAAATGTAATTTGTAAATTTCGGCTCTACTTTGCTTTAATTCTTGTGAAACACCTAAAGGGTTCAGAAACTTTCTAAATGCTGTTTTGAATACTATGAGGGGTTCAGTTTTTAATACAGACAGTTATAAAAACAGACAGAAGAATTGTGTCCTCATAATAAGGAACATGACAAATAGAGCGCAGCCCAAACAGTAGGGTAAACATTACATCCCATGACAGGCACACACCACAACAGCCATCTGGGCATCATAACGGGAAGGAGTAATACTGAAAAAGAAGCGGTGAGCAAAACAAAACAGTGTGCGATAGGTCATCTTCCCGTACATCTTGAAACGCCCTGCCAAAATTGAGCGATTTTATGTGGGTTTGTATTACTGAACTGGTCACTGTAAAAATAGCCTTTTGAAAGTTTCTTGAAAATGTGAGAAATTGCTGCTAAAGTTCCAAGCTTTGTAAAGTCCTGGAAAACTAAGTGTTCAAAAAACGATGCCAATCTAATGTAGACATGTGGGAAATGTTAATTAGTAACTATTTTGTGTGGTATTACAATCTGTCCTACAAACAGCTACATTTAAATTGATAAAAATGCTAATTTTTGAAATTTTTCACTAAATTCTGGTTTTTTTAGCAATTAAATACTGAATGTATGGACTAAATTTTACCAGTAACATAAAGTCGAATGTGTCAGGAGAAAACAATCTCAGAATGGCTTGGATAGGTAAATGCATTCCAAAGTTATTACCACATAAAGTGAAACATGTCAAATTTGACATACAGTGAAGGAAATAAGTATTTGATGCCTTACTAATTTTGTAAGTTTGCCCACTGTCAAAGACATGAACAGTCTAGAATTTTTAGGCTAGGTTAATTTTACCAGTGAGAGATAGATTATATTAAAAAAAACAAACAGAAAATCACATAGTCAAAATTATATATATTTATTTGCATTGTGCACAGAGAAATAAGTATTTGATCCCCTACCAACCATTAAGAGTTCAGCCTCCTCCAGACCAGTTACACGCTCCAAATCAACTTGGTGCCTGCATTAAAGACAGCTGTCTTAAATGGTCACCTGTATAAAAGACTCCTGTCCACAGACTCAATTAATCAGTCTGACTCTAACTTCTACAACATATGCAAGACCAAAGAGCTTTCTAAGGATGTCGGGGACAAGATCATAGACCTGCACAAGGCTGGAATGGGCTACAAAACCATAAGTAAGACGCTGGGTGAGAAGGAGACAACTGTTGGTGCAATAGTAAGAAAATGGAAGACATACAAAATGACTGTCAATCGACATTGATCTGGGGCTCCATGCAAAATCTCACCCCGTTGGGGTATCCTTGATCCTGAGGAAGGTGAGAGCTCAGCCAAAAACTACACGGGGGGAACTTGTTAATGATCTCAAGGCAGCTGGGACCACAGTCACCAAGAAAACCATTGGTAACACATTACGCCATAATGGATTAAAATCCTGCAGTGCCCGCAAGGTCCCCCTGCTCAAGAAGGCACATGTACAGGCCCGTCTGAAGTTTGCAAATGAACATCTGGATGATTCTGAGAGTGATAGGGAGAAGGTGCTGTGGTCAGATGAGACTAAAATTGAGCTCTTTGGCATTAACTCAACTCGCCGTGTTTGGAGGAAGAGAAATGCTGCCTATGACTCAAAGAACACGGTCCCCACTGTCAAGCATGGAGGTGAAAACATTATGCTTTGGGGGTGTTTCTCTGCTAAGGGCACAGGACTACTTCACCACAACAATGGGAGAATGGATGGAGCCATGTACCGTCAAATCCTGAGTGACAACCTCCTTCCCTCCACCAGAACATTAAAAATGGCTCGTGGCTGGGTCTTCCAACACGACAATGACCAGAAACATACAGCCAAGGCAACAAAGGAGTAGCTCAAAAAGAAGCACATTAAGGTCATGGAGTGGCCTAGCCAGTCTCCAGACCTTAATCCCATCGAAAACTTATGGAGGGAGCTGAAGATCCGAGTTACCAAGCGACAGCCTCGAAATCTTCATGATTTACAGATGATCTGCAAAGAGGAGTGGGCCAAAATTCCATCTAACATGTGTGCAAACCTCATCATCAACTACAAAAAACGTCTGACTGCTGTGCTTGGCAACAAGGGTTTTGCCACCAAGTATTAAGTCTTGTTTGCCAAAGGGATCAAATACTTATTTCTCTGTGCACAATGCAAATAAATATATATAATTTTGACAATGTGATTTTCTGTTTTTTTTTTTTAAATATAATCTATCTCTCACTGGTAAAATTAACCTAGCCTAAAAATTCTAGACTGTTCATGTCTTTGACAGTGGGCAAACTTACAAAATCAGCAAGGGATCAAATACTTATTTCCTTCACTGTATAAGGCTCTGTCAGGAAGGTCAAAAGGGGCCAAAGCGGGAAGGGTTTAAGCACATACTCAACATGTTTAAATGTTCCTAGAGTGACATGTTCCTAGAGCGATACAGCAATGACTACATTGTTTATATTATGAAGAACCTATCGCCAGCCATTATCTGTAATATTTATTGCTGAATACCTCCATATTTTATGCTCAGCCCAGGGATCAAGTTTTTTTTTAGCACTATATAAGGGAACTTGTTTCTGCAGTTTATCAATTTATTTATTCATAGAATTAATTCTGAAAGCCATTATGTGATATTTGTATGTTGTTTTGTTTATTGAATAAGGCTTCTTCCACACTGGCGTTACTATCAGTTTACCTCTCCGTCAGAGGAAGAGAGGATCGATACATTAAACGGAAAGCAACGGTTCCGTTAGAATTACTATTGATTTCAATGGTAATTCTTGTCACAGGCACAGGGTATGTGGACCCACTAGGCCGCTCCGCCATAGCGGGGAGGCAGCTGACCAGGTCACAGTCTAAGCAGAAGTAAATGGTAGACAGTATGCTTGGGTACCTGAAATAGTCCGGGCGGTGGCTGTGGCTTCAGCACGGATGGAGGCAGGTGCGGCAAGTGGCGCCAGATGTGGCGGGCAGTATCCGATGACACTTGACGGGGCAGATGGCACTTGACGTGGCAGAAGACACTTGACGTGGCAGGCACAGGAACAACACGGAATACAGGAACGGTAACAGGGCACAGGTAACGGCTGGAACGGGAGACACTAAGGAACCATTTGCGAGAGAGACTGGGAAAGACTAACAACGCTCAGGCAAGGATCAGAAGGCCAGGGGCCTTCTTATAGACCAGGAAATCGTGGCAGTTGATGGTGATGACGATTTCCTAATTGTGCGCGCTGGCTCTTTAAGGCCGGGCGCGAGCGTGCGCGCGCACCCTACGTGATCCAGCCGAACGGAGCGGAAGTGAGCGCTTGCATCTCCTAGGAGGGAGACGGAGGCCAGCGCTCACAGATCCATGGCCGCGGGCCGTCGGGTTTACTCACCTCCCGACGCCCATGGGCGCTACAATTCTTTTGTTTCATTTGCTTTCCATTTGTCTCTGTTCGCTAGGTTTCCGTTTTTTTTGAACGGAAACAAAATTTCTGCAGACTGCACTTGTTTCCGTTCAAAAAAAACGGAAAGCAACTGATGCAAAAGAATTACCATTGAAACCAATAGTAATTCTAACGGAACCGTTGCTTTCCGTTTAAAGTATCGATCCTCTCTTCCTCTGATGGAAGAGAGGTAAACTGATAATAACGGTAGTGTGAACTTCGCCTGAGGCCGGATTCAGACGAACGTGTTCGGTCCGAGATGTACGGTCCGTACGTCGGCCGCATTTCCCGTACCGAACACAGTGCAGCGAGCCGGGCGCCAAGCGTCATAGTTATCTATGACGCTAGGTGTCCCTGCCTCTCCGCGGAACTACTGTGCCGTACTGAAAACATGATTACAGTATGGGACAGATTTCCCGCAGCGGGGCAGGGACTCTTAACGTCATAGATAACTATGATGCTAGGAGCCGGCTCCCTGCAGTGCGTTCGGTCCGGGAAATGCGGCCGACGTACGGACCGTATATCACGAACCGAACACGCTCCTTAGTGGTTATTGTGCTATAAATATTTTTGTATATGTATTTCTGAGAGATTTTTATGTTTTATCATTGATTTTTTTTGAAAAGCAACGTTTTAGGCCTCATGCACACGTCCGTGCTGGTAATTATGGTCCGCGATTTAGGACACAGGTGGCCACGGACAACAACCCGTATTTTCGCAACAACCCGCATAAAAAAAAACTAAATATGGGACATGTCCTATTTTTTGCGGAGGCTTTCTATGGCCTGGACACCTTCCCGCAAATATACAGGAAGGTGTGCATGGGGCCTTATACTGTTTTTATTAACATAACTCATCCCCCCCCACCTTTCTGACGTTTTTGGCATGTTTTTATTTTTTATTTAAATGCTACTGTTAAGAATCTGCCAGGCCCATCTTCTGTATCCACGCCCATAGGTAATCAGTCTGCACCTGCTTCTATGTCTGTGAGACTGACTCCATCTTCCACCACTCAGGATGGCAGGCTTAGGAGTGGGAGAGCCTATCACAGCCTGGCCAGACGGAGCTAGCTCCCGCCCTCTGTCTATTTATAACTGCCTTTCCTGTTCCTCCTTGCTTGTGATTCTTCTCGTTTTGTTTCCTGGCCCTGCTGCAGCTTCTTGAACCATTTGACCCTGCTTCTTATTGACCCTGGCTTACTGACTACTCTCCTGCTCTGCGTTTGGTACCTCGTACACTCCTGGTTTGACTCGGCTTGTTCACTTCTCTCCTGCTCTGCGTTTGGTACCTCGTACACTCCTGGTTTGACTCGGCTCGTTCACCACTCTTGTTGCTCACGGTGTTGCCGTGGGCAACAGCCCCTTTTCCCTTGCTTCTGTGTACCCTTGTCTGTTTGTCTGTCGTGCACTTATTGAGCGTAGGGACTGTCGCCCAGTTGTACCCCGTCGCCTAGGGCGGGTCGTTGCAAGTAGGCAGGGACTGAGTGGCGGGTAGATTAGGGCTCACTTGTCTGTTTTCTTACCCCCATCATTACATAATCACAAGCCCATATACCTACTCTACCCTGGTCCCTCACACTACTATGGACCCCCTTGAGACCCTGGTTCAGCAAATGCAGGGTCTCTCCCTACAGGTCCAGGCCCTGGCTCAGAGGGTCTACCAGCCTGATGCTACCATGGTAGTGCCCCTCACCTCACCTCTTGAACCCCACCTCAAGTAGCCTGACCGGTTCTCAGGGGACCTGAAGACTTTTCTCTCCTTTCGGGAGAGTTGTAGGCTCTATTTTCGTTTAAAGCCCCACTCCTCAGGTTCTGAGAGCCAGCGGGTGGGTATAACTATGTCCCGGCTCCAGGAAGGGCCCCAAGAATGGGCCTTCTCCTTGGCTCCTGACGCCCCTGAACTTTCCTCCGTTGATCTTTTCTTTTCTGCTCTCGGACTCATTTATGACGAGACTGACAGGACTGCCTTTGCCGAGAGTCAGCTGGTGACCTTACGTCAGGGTAAGAGACCTGTTGAGGAGTATTGTTCTGACTTTAGGAAGTGGTGCGTAGCTTCTCGGTGGAATGACCCTGCCTTAAGGTGCCAGTTTAGGTTGGGTCTGTCGAACGCCCTGAAAGACCTGCTAGTTAGCTATCCCTCTTCTGACTCCCTAGACCAGGTTATGGCTTTAGCGGTACGACTTGACCGACGTCTCAGGGAACGACAACGTGAAAGATTTTGTGTTTTCTCCTCTGTCTCCCCCATGATGCCTCCCGAGGTTCCGTTGCTTCGTTCTTCCACGGAAGACTCGGAGGTACCTATGCAACTCGGGGCCTCCGTGTCTCCCCGACAACGTAGAGAGTTCCGCAGGAAGAATGGTCTCTGCTTCTATTGTGGGGATGACAAGCATCAAGTGAACACCTGTCCTAGGCGTAAGAATAAGCAGCCGGAAAACTTCCGCGCCTAAGTGATCATCGGGGAGGTCACTTGGGTGCACAGGTATTTCCCGTAAATATGAAACGTAATAAAATCTTGCTATCGACTCCACTCCTCTCGCTAATGGTTATTTTACACAGCATACCCCTGTTTTTGAACTCCTTGTTGGCTCCATGCATTTGGAGCAGTGCTCTGTACTGTTGATGCAGGGATTATTGTCCGATTTGGTTTTAGGCCTTCCCTGGTTGCAGTTGCATAATCCCACGTTTGACTGGAATACTGGGGAGCTTACCAAATGAATGCTTGACGTCATGTTTTTCTGTTAATTCTATTTCTCCCCCTGAGGAGGTGAACACGCTACCTGAGTTTGTTCAGGACATCGCTGATGTTTTCTCTAAGGAGGCCTCCGAAGTGTTACCTCCTCATAGAGAATACGATTGCGCTATCGATTTGGTACCAGGAGCTAAGCTCCCTAAGGGTAGGATATTTAATCTCTCTTGTCCCGAACGTGAAGCCATGAGAGAGTATATCCAGGAATGCCTGGCCAAGGGTTACATTCGCCCCTCTACTTCTCCGGTAGGTGCTGGCTTCTTCTTCGTAGGGAAGAAGGATGGTGGTCTTAGGCCATGCATTGACTATCGTAACTTGAATAAGGTCACTGTAAGGAAGCAGTATCTCCTTCCTTTGATTCCTGATCTCTTTAATCAGGTTCAGGGGGCCCAATGGTTCTCTAAGTTTGATCTACGGGGGGCGTATAACCTTATCCGCATCAAAGAGGGGGATGAGTGCAAGACTGCGTTTAACACGCCCGAAGGTCATTTCGAATACCTCGTCATGCCCTTTG
Organism: Rhinoderma darwinii; assembly: GCF_050947455.1. Taxonomy (NCBI): domain Eukaryota; kingdom Metazoa; phylum Chordata; class Amphibia; order Anura; family Rhinodermatidae; genus Rhinoderma; species Rhinoderma darwinii. Next base: position 485,617,777 of record NC_134687.1, read on the forward strand.
GGTTGTGTAATGCTCCCGCGGTCTTCCAGAATTTCATAAATGAGATTTTAAGAGATTACCTGGGGTTATTTCTTGTAGTGTACCTTGATGACATACTTGTGTTTTCCAAGGACTGATCCTCCCACATTGAGCATGTCAGGAAGGTGCTCCAGGTCCTTCGGGAAAACAAACTGTTTGCGAAGACCGAAAAATGTGTGTTTGGGGTGCAGGAGATACCATTTTTGGGTCAAATCCTCACTCCTCATGAATTCCGCATGGACCCCGCCAAGGTCCAGGCTGTGGCGGAATGGGTCCAACCTGCCTCCCTGAAGGCGTTACAGTGCTTCTTGGGGTTCGCTAATTATTACAGGAGATTTATTGCTAACTTCTCGGTCATCGCTAAGCCTCTTACGGACCTCACTCGCAAGGGTGCTGATTTCCTCCGCTGGCCTCCTGAGGCTGTCCAGGCTTTGAGGTCCTTATGAAGTGCTTTATCTCGGCCCCGGTGTTGGTTCAGCCCAACCAAATGGAGCCATTTATCGTGGAGGTTGACGCGTCCGAGGTGGGAATGGGGGCTGTCTTGTCCCAGGGTACCAGGTCCCTCACCCATCTCCGTCCCTGTGCCTACTTCTCCAGGAAGTTTTCGCTCACTGAGAGTAACTATGATATTGGCAACCGCAAACTTTTAGCCGTTAAATGGGCATTTGAAGAGTGGCGCCACTTCCTGGAGGGGGCTAGGCACCAGGTAACGGTCCTTACCAACCACAAGAATTTGTTTTTCCTAGAATCTGTTATTTTTTACCAGATTCAATTTTTTGGTTACCTATAGGGCTGGGTCTAAAAATATTAAGGCTGATGCACTGTCGCGTAGCTTCATGGCCAGCCCTCCTTCGGAGGAAGATCCTGCTTGTATTTTGCCTCCAGGTATAATCATTTCCTCTATTGATTCTGATTTAGTCTCTGAAATTGCTGCTGATCAAGGTTCAGCTCCCGGGAACCTTCCTGAGAACAAGCTGTTTGTTCCCCTGCAATTCCGGCTAAGGGTACTTAGGGAAAATCATCACTCCGCACTATCTGGTCATCCAGGCATCCTGGGTACCAAGCACCTCATTGCCAGAAACTATTGGTGACCTGGGTTGCCTAAAGACGTTAAGGCCTACATCGCCGCTTGTGCTAGGTCCAAGACTCCCAGGTCCCGACTAGCGGGCTTACTACGTTCTTTGCCCATTCCCCAGAGACCTTGGACCCATATCTCCATGGATTTTATCTCCGATTTGCCTCCATCTCAAGGCAAGTCGGTGGTGTGGGTTGTAGTAGACCGCTTCAGTAAGATGTGCCACTTTGTGCCCCTCAAAAAACTACCCAATGCTAAGACGTTAGCTACCTTGTTTGTCAAACACATCCTGCGTCTCCATGGGGTCCCTGTCAATATTGTTTCTGACAGAGGGGTACAATTTGTTTCTTTGTTTTGGAGAGCCTTGTAATGACGGGTGTAGGGAAACGGACAAGTGAGCCCTAATCTACCCGCCACTCTGTCCCTGCCTACTTGCAACGACCCGCCCTAGGCGACGGGGTAGAACTGGGCGGCGGTCCCTACGCTCAGTAAGTGCACGAGACAAACAGACAAGGGAACACAAAGCAAAGGGAAAGGGGCAGTTGCCCACGGAAACACTGTGAGCAACAAGAGTGGTGAACGAGCCGAGTAAAACCAGGAGTGCACGAGGTACCAAACGCAGAGCAGGAGAATAGTCAGTAAGCCAGGGTCAGTATGGAGCAGGATCAAATAGTTAGAAGCTGTAGCTGGGTCAGGAAACCACACGAGAAGAATCACAAGCAAAGGAGGAAAAGGAAATCAGGTATAAATAGACAGAGGGCGGGAGCTAGCTCCGTCTGGCCAGGCTGCGATAGGCTCTCCCACTCCTAAGCCTGCCATCCTGAGTGGTGGAAGATGGAGTCAGTCTCAGAGACATAGACTCAGGTGCAGACTGATTACCTATGGGAGTATACACAGAAGTTGTGCCTGGCAGATCCTTTACAGTACCCCCCCTTTTATGAGGGGCCACCGGACCCTTTCTAAGTGGACCTGGTTTATTGGGGAAACGAAGGAGGAACTTCCTGAGCAATACCCCAGCGTGAACATCCTGGGCGGGTACCCAAGTCCTCTCCTCAGGCCCGTATCCTATCCAATGGACCAGGTACTGGAGGGAGCCTTGGACCATCTTGCTGTCCACAATCTTGGCCACCTCGAATTCCACCCCCTCAGGGGTGAGAACGGGAACAGGAGGTTTCCTCGAGGGAGCCAAGGACGGGGAGCAGCGTTTAAGGAGGGAGGCATGAAACACGTCGTGTATTCGAAAAGATGGGGGCAACTCCAGTCGGAAGGAGACAGGATTGAGGACTTCAATGACCTTATACGGCCCAATAAACCGGGGAGCAAACTTCTTGGACGGGACCTTAAGGCGCAAGTTCCTAGACGATAACCACACCAGATCCCCGACAATAAACAAGGGGTTAGCAGAACGTCTTCTATCAGCCTGAGTTTTTTGTAAGCTCTGGGACGCCTCTAGGTTCTTCTGAACCTGGGCCCAGACTGTGCACAGTTCCCGATGAACGACCTCTACCTCGGGATTGTTGGAACTACCAGGTGAAACGGAGGAGAACCGTGGATTAAACCCAAAATTACAGAAAAAGGGGGAGACCCCTGACGAGTTACTGACCCGGTTATTAAGGGAAAATTCGGCGAGGGGAATGAATGAGACCCAATCATATTGACAGTCAGAGATAAAACACCTTAAATATTGTTCTAGAGACTGATTAGTCCTCTCAGTTTGGCCATTAGTTTCAGGATGGAAGGCAGAGGAGAAGGACAGATAAATCTCCAACTTTTTACAGAAGGCTCTCCAAAACAATGAAACAAATTGTACCTCTCTGTCCGAAACAATATTGACAGGGACCCCATGGAGACGCAGGATGTGTTTGACAAACAAGGTAGCTAACGTCTTGGCGTTGGGTAGTTTCTTGAGGGGCACAAAGTGGCACATCTTACTGAAGCGGTCTACTACCACCCACACCACCGACTTGCCTTGAGATGGAGGCAAATCGGTGATAAAATCCATGGAGATATGGGTCCAAGGTCTCTGGGGAATGGGCAAAGAACGTAGTAAGCCCGCTGGTCGGGACCTGGGAGTCTTGGACCTAGCACAAACCTCACAAGCGGCGACGTAGGCCTTAACGTCTTTAGGCAACCCAGGCCACCAATAGTTTCTGGCAATGAGGTGTTTGGTACCCAGGATGCCTGGATGACCAGATAGTGCGGAGTCATGATTTTCCCTAAGTACCCTTAGCCGGTATTGCAGGGGAACAAACAGCTTGTCCTCAGGAAGGTTCCCGGGAGCTGAACCTTGATCAGCCGCAATTTCAGAGACTAAATCAGAATCAATAGAAGAAATGATTATACCAGGAGGCAAAATACAAGCAGGATCTTCCTCCGAGGAGGGCTGGCCATGAAGTTACGCGATAGTGCATCGGCCTTAATATTTTTAGACCCAGCCCTATAGGTAACCAAAAAGTTGAGTCTGGTAAAAAATAGCGCCCATCGAGCTTGTCTCGGGTTTATCCTCCGGGCAGATTCTAGGAAAACCAGATTCTTGTGGTCGGTAAGGACAGTTACCTGGTGCCTAGCCCCCTCCAGGAAGTGGCGCCACTCTTCAAATGCCCATTTAATGGCTTAGAGTTCGCGGTTGCCAATATCATAGTTACTCTCAGTGGGTGAAAACTTCCAGGAGAAGTAGGCACAGGGGCGGAGATGGGTGAGGGACCTGGTACCCTGGGACAAGACAGCCCCCACTCCCACCTCGGATGCGTCAACTTCCACGAAAAAATGGTTCCATTTGGTTGGGCTGAACCAGCACCGGGGCCGAGATAAAGCACTTCTTAAGGACCTCAAAAGCCTGGACAGCCTCAGGAGGCCAGTGGAGGAGATCAGCACCTTTGCGAGTGAGGTCCGTAAGAGGCTTAGCGATGACCGAGAAGTTAGCAATAAATCTCCAGTAATAATTAGCGAACCTCAAAAAACACTGTAACGCCTTCAGGGAGGTAGGTTGGACCCATTCCGCCACAGCCTGGACCTTGGCGGGGACCATGCCGAATTCATGAGGAGTGAGGATTTGACCCAAAAATGGTATCTCCTGTACCCCAAACACACATTTTTCGGTTTTCGCAAACAGTTTGTTTTCCCGAAGGACCTGGAGCACCTTCCTGACATGCTCAATGTGGGAGGACCAGTCCTTGGAAAACACCAGTATGTCATCAAGGTACACTACAAGAAATACCCCCAGGTAATCTCTCAAAATCTCATTTATGAAATTCTGGAAGACCGCAGGAGCATTACACAACCCAAAGGGCATGACGAGGTATTCGAAATGACCTTAGGGCGTGTTAAACGCAGTCTTCCACTCATCCCCCTCTTTGATGCGGATAAGGTTATACGCCCCCCGTAGATCAAACTAAGGGAAACATTGGGCCCCCTGAACCTGATTAAAGAGATCAGGAATCAAAGGAAGGGGATACTGGTTCCTTACAGTGACCTTATTCAAGTTACGGTAGTCAATGCATGGCCTAAGACCACCATCCTTCTTCCCTACGAAGAAGAAGCCAGCACCTACCGGAGAACTGGAGGGGCGAATGTAACCCTTGGCCAGGCATTCCTGAATATACTCTCTCATGGCTTCACGTTCGGGACAAGTAAGATTAAATATCCTACCCTTAGGAAGCTTAGCTCCTGGTACCAATTCGATAGCGCAATCGTATTCTCTATGAGGAGGTAACACTTCGGAGGCCTCCTTAGAGAAAACATCAGCGAAGTCCTGAACAAACTCAGGTAGCGTGTTCACCTCCTCAGGGGGAGAAATAGAATTAACAGAAAAACATGACGTCAAGCATTCATTTGGTAAGCTCCCCAGTATTCCAGTCAAACGTGGGATTATGCAACTGCAACCAGGGAAGGCCTAAAACCAAATCGGACGATAATGCCTGCATCAACAGTACAGAGCACTGCTCCAAATGCATGGAGCCAACAAGGAGTTCGAAAACAGGGGTATGCTGTGTAAAATAACCATTAGCAAGAGGAGTGGAGTCGATACCCACTACCGGGACAGGTTTAGGCAAATCAATCAAAGGCATAGCTAGAGACATAGCAAATTCCACAGACATGATATTAGCAGAAGACCCTGAATCCACGAAGGCACTGCCGGTAGCAGACCTACCACCAAAAGAGACCTGAAAGGGAAGCAAGATTTTATTACGTTTCATATTTACGGGAAATACCTGTGCGCCCAAGTGACCTCCCCGATGATCACTTAGGCGCGGAAGTTTTCCGGCTGCTTATTCTTACGCCTAGGACAGGTGTTCACTTGATGCTTGTCATCCCCACAATAGAAGCAGAGACCATTCTTCCTGCGGAACTCTCTACGTTGTCGGGGGGACACGGAGGCCCCGAGTTGCATAGGTACCTCTGAGTCTTCCGTGGAAGAGCGAAGCAACGGGACCTCGGGAGGCATCATGGGGGAGTCAGAGGGGAAAACACAAAAACGTTCAAGCTGTCGTTCACTGAGACGTCGGTCAAGTCGTACCGCTAAAGCCATAACCTGGTCTAGGGAGTCAGAAGAGGGATAGCTAACTAGCAGGTCTTTCAGGGCGTTCGACAGACCCAACCTAAACTGGCACCTTAAGGCAGGGTCATTCCACCGAGAAGCTACGCACCACTTCCTAAAGTCAGAACAATACTCCTCAACAGGTCTCTTACCCTGACGTAAGGTCACCAGCTGACTCTCGGCAAAGGCAGTCCTGTCAGTCTCGTCATAAATGAGTCAGAGAGCAGAAAAGAAACGATCAACGGAGGAAAGTTCAGGGGCGTCAGGAGCCAAGGAGAAGGCCCACTCTTGGGGCCCTTCCTGGAGCCGGGACATAATTATACCCACCCGCTGGCTCTCAGAACCTGAGGAATGAGGCTTTAAGCGAAAGTAGAGCCTACAACTCTCCCGAAAGGAGAGAAAAGTCCTCCGGTCCCCTGAGAACCGGTCAGGCAACTTGAGGTGGGGTTCAAGAGGTGAGGTGAGGGGCACTACCATGGTAGTGTCAGGCTGGTTGACCCTCTGAGCCAGGGCCTGGACCTGTAGGGAGAGACCCTGCATTTGCTGGGCCAGGGTCTCAAGGGGGTCCATAGTAGTGTCAGGGAGCAGTGTAGACTAGGTATATGGGCTTGTGATTATGTAATGATGGGGGTAGGGAAACGGACAAGTGAGCCCTAATCTACCCGCCACTCTGTCCCTGCCTACTTGCAACGACCCGCCCTAGGCGACGGGTTACAACTGGGCGGCGGTCCCTTCGCTCAGTAAGTGCACGAGACAAACACACAAGGGAGCACAAAGCAAAGGGAAAGGGGCAGTTGCCCACGGAAACACAGTGAGTAACAAGAGTGGTGAACGAGCCGAGTAAAACCAGGAGTGCACGAGGTACCAAACGCAGAGCAGGAGAGTAGTCCGTAAGCCAGGGTCAGTATGGAGCAGGATCAAATAGTTAGAAGCTGTAGCTGGGCCAGGAAACCACACGAGAAGAATCACAAGCAAAGGAGGAACAGCAAAGGCAGGTATAAATAGACAGACGGCGGGAGCTAGCTCCGTCTGGCCAGGCTGCGATAGGCTCTCCCACTCCTAAGCCTGCCATCTTGAGTGGTGGAAGATGGAGTCAGTCTCAGAGACATAGACTCGGGTGCAGACTGATTACCTACGGGGGTATACACAGAAGTTGTGCCTGGCAGATCCTTTACAGCCTTCTGTAAAAAGTTGGAGATTGATCTGTCCTTCTCCTCTGTCTTCCATCCTGAAACTAATGGCCAAACGGAGAGGACTAATCAGTCTCTAGAACAATATTTTAGGTGTTTTATCTCTGACTGTCAATATGATTGGGTCTCACAGTCTGGGCCCAGGTTCAGAAGAACCTAGAGGCGTCCCAGAGCATACAAAAAACTCAGGCAGATAGAAGACGTTCTGCTAACCCCTTGTTTATGGTCGGGGATCTGGTGTGGCTATCGTCAAAGAACTTGCGCTTTAAAGTCCCATCCAAGAAGTTTGCTCCCCGGTTTATAGTGCCGTACAAGGTCATTGAAGTCCTCAATCCTGTCTCCTTCCGACTGGAGTTGCCCCCATCTTTTCGAGTACACGACGTGTTTCATGCCTCCCTCCTTAAACGCTGCTCCCCGTCCTTGGCTCCCTCGAGGAAACCTCCTGTCCCCGTTCTCACCCCTGAGGGGGTAGATTTCAAGGTGGCCAAGATTGTGGACAGCAAGATGGTCCAGGGCTCCCTCCAGTACCTGGTCCATTGGAGAGGATACGGGCCTGAGGAGAGGACTTGGGTACCCGCCCGGGATGTTCACGCTGGAGTATTGGTCAGGAGGTTCCACCTTCGTTTCCCCAATAAACCAGGTCCATCTGGAAAGGGTCCTGTGGTCCCTCATAAAAGGGGGGGTACTGTTAAGGATCTGCCAGGCACAGCTTCTGTATCCACGCCCATAGGTAATCAGTCTGCACCTGCTTCCATGTACCCTTGTCTGTTTGACTGTCGTGCAATTATTGAGCGTAGGGACCGTCGCCCAGTTGTACCCTATCGCCTATGGCAGGTCGTTGCAAGTAGGCAGGGACTTAGTGGCGGGTAGATTAGGGCTCACTTGTCTGTTTCTTTACCCCCATCATTTCAGCTAGCTACGTTTATGTACTTTATGTATCTCCGCTTTCTGAAGAAGAGGTGCTACAACCTCGAAACATGTTATATGTGATATATTCTAATAAACAAGTTTCTATTCAAACTCCATGGACTCCAGTACTGGTTTCCATAAGAAGTCTGCGCCTAGTCCAGGTCCTTTTGAATACAATGTTCTACTACTGATATGCTGATGTTCCTTTTTGGTCGGCAACAATATTAAGACACACTACAAAAATAGGTGATTAAATTCCCCATTGCTACACTTAATGTATTACCGGGGTATTATCTTCTAAAAGCATTGCTTTTAGAGGAGGATATCTGCCTTATGAAGGAAGCATTAGGCACCTCACAGAGTGCTTATAGCTCTGTATTATGGAACCATAAGGACACTGTGTGCCACCATACACAGTCTGGGCATGTGGTTTTGTCGTGTGCATGGACCCTTATTCAGACATGTGCATTACGTCTATGTGTAGGAGAATAGTGTATGTATAGGATTAAAAAATGGGATTAGATCCTGTTGTGGAAATAAAGGAAAACTTTTCCAAAGGTGGTGTTTTATGGGAAATTGTCTTCATTCCTATAATAGTATACAATCGCTTTTTGGGTCCAAATATAGGAATTCCACACGGGGCTATAATAAATTTGCATCTGAATACACCATAACGCTCAAGGATCTGCTTCTCTTTAAAGATACTCCTTACATAAACACGAATTGCCTCTATATCTAATGGATTAGAATATTAAACTTAATCCTTAAAAAGGAAATTTCTACAAGTATGACTTTTATAAGCAAAATACTCGCCTTTCATTCCTCCATCATTGCCTGTTAGAGCTTTGCATATTAACATGACTTCTGAAGGAGGTCAAAACTAACAATTGTGTGGTTGCCTACGACAAGCTGTAGTGATAGATACAAATGTACGCATAGTGCGATATTATGTAAAATAAGAGCATATTATACTTTTGTCATGTGCACTATTGCATTAGAGGCGGCAATTGACAGAGGATTTAATAATATGCAATAATTACATCTCGATACTCAGCATCCTTTACATTGCTGTCAATATTTATTACATTTTCTGAAGTTGTAAGCGGAGGCTGAATAATTATGTAGTAATGCTTTAGAGATTCTGTAGGATTTTAAAACCAAATCTCCATGGATACTGGTCCCTGAAATCCTTTGTTGCTATGGTAGCATTATTGTGAACTGACACATTGGTTATTGCACCAAATTGACATGGAGGAATGCAAAAGGCAGCGGTGCCACAGAGCTTGTATGGAAGGAGCTTCTCACTGGAAATGATACAAAATCATTGCAGCCCAGAAATCTACCAGTGTCAATAGTGACACGAGAGTGAACTGCAGAAAATGTAGACCTACTAACATTATTATTTATGTTGTCTAAATACAACCGTTCTTACGGAGGCCATACTCTTATATGACAGAGCTATTCTGTGAGGCCCCTGTAAATTGCAGCTGAAGATGCAGAATTGCTTCCTGATGGCCATCATGTGCATTAAAGCACTGCACTCCCCAAGAATATATAGGGTGATGCAAAAGTCTCCATACATAGGGAATAGCGAGTCTAGTTTATCTAAACCAGAGGTGAAAAATGTTTTTGGGCATAGAGTGCCCAAATTATCAACTCTCAAATATTCTCTTGTGCCAAAAAATAGAATAAAAACAATAATAAAGTGAGTCCACTCAAGTATGCTCTACAGTCTGACAGCCACAGCCTCACTAATACTTTTGGTAACATTTTAATAACATACTCTTTTATACTACTTACAAGTACAGTATATTGTACAGTACCCATTATTGAAATTTTTTATATTTAGAAAATAAAGTATATTATAGATGGCACAAACCGTTTTCCAGGGACGTGTTGAAGTCTCTCAGAATGATGATAATAATAATAATCTTTATTTATATAGCACCAACATATTGCGCAGCACTTTACAATTCAGAGGGAACATGTACAGACAATATCAGACATTACATAGTGACAAAGCTAATTTACAATTCAAACAAGAGGAGTGAGGACCCTGCTCGCAAGAGCTTACAATCTATGAGGAAATAAGGGAGACACAAAATTTAAAAAGTGCTTGTTAAGTGCAATGGTCCAGCCATCTTTTATACACATGGGGTGGTTCACATAAAGCAGCATGAGCCGGTCACCAGTCAGTATCTCTGTATGACAGACATGAAGTACATTAGGGTGCAAGGAGTGCGGGGGATACTGCTGAATAAAGGGGTCAAGATCTCATGACCAATGTAAAAGGGGGGCCAGAGAAACTGGCCAGATTAGGAAATGTTATAGACCTGTCTAAAAAGGTGTGTTTTCAGGGCACATTTAAAACTGTGGATGTTGGGAATTGATCTGATTGTCTGGTGTAGAGCATTCCAGAGAACTGGTGCCGCACAAGAAAAATCTTGGAGATGGGAGTTGGAGGTTCGGATTATGGTGGATGTTAATCTAAGGTTGTTCGCAAAACTTAAAACACGAGTGGGGTGGTAGACCGAGATGAGTGAGGAGATGTAAGGTGGTGAAGCACTGTGAAGAGCTTTGTGGGTGAGAGTAAGCAGTTTGAATTTAATCTTAAGGGAATGGGCAACCAGTGCAGTGACTGGCACAGGGTAGAAATATATGGAAGAAAAAAAGGAAGGAGGACAAGCGGCGCTCCTCTAAGGTAATACTGTTTGGAAATGGAATCAAGAGCAGTAGAAAGTTTGCTGGGTTACTCGCCTAGTTTCGTTGTGCAAGTATAGGCACAACGCTGCTCCTTTGTATAGATGACGATCTTTCTTTAGGTGCCGGCTGCCACCCGCTGTTGTCCCACGGGTGAAATCCACTTTTGCCCGGGGAGAAGGAATTAAGAAGTAGGGAGATAAAGTGCAGCATTCGGAACACGGTGCCTGGCTGGTAAGTATTCAATAGATGTATATGGTTATAATATTGATATGTTATTGTCAAAACACTACACGTTTCAGGACCGGACAGGTCCCTTCCTCAGGCTTCTACAACGATACACAAGAAGAAACATCCTTTTATACACACAAAAAAGACCGGTGAAAAACAAGGAAACGTTTTCCTTGGATGACAGTTATACTGCATTTTGAAAAAGAAGGGAGGAGTGAGGATTTCCCAATTAGCTGACGTCAACTGTCCGTGTGGAAAATCAGCAATGTGTAGTGATAGCCTTCTCTATGATGATAGAGGATGGCTGCATGCCTGCATGCATATTGTGAATCAGTCATTTACCATTGCTATCTCATTATTATACTGACATTGTTAACTGCTATATAAAAAATTACTATATGTATTCCATGTTGCTCCTCTTTTTGTAAGATATATAAAAAAAAATGCAAAAAAGATCGGAGATGTATAGATGTAATTCTGCTTCATTAAAAATCAATAAATTGGCATATTTTGTTAAAAAATATCCATACATAAACGAAAACTGATCTTTTAAAAAGGTCCGGTTTTACCGCTTATTTTAAAAGAAATATATAAGTATATATAAAAATATATAAATCACTTGTACAGAGAATTCAAATATTGATGTATATATAGTATTGGTATGAAAATAATAATAATAATATATTTCATTAGTTCCGCGTAATTAAAAATGATATGTATCATTATCAGTGATGTTTTCACCACTCTAAATTATTTATAAGGGAATGTGTTTAAAAATGAATCATCAGTAGATATATAATTATTTCCTCACCCCTAATTGAGCTACATTATTATACCAACCAATGGCGATTAGTTTAACCAAAAACAATGGACTGCATTGATCTTATACTGATGCATATTTTGAATTTAGCAGGATGTAATTTAGTTGGTATTTTCAAGGATCTCATTAAGCACATCAGGGGAGACTATGATACTTGAATATCCAAAAGGATTCTCTATTTTTTTTAATGATGAGAATCTATTGTTCGCATCGATGGGGATTTGCTCCAATGGTGTTATTTTGACCTCAAAACATCTTCTGTGGTGTTGGTGTAAATGTCTGGAGACACTATGTTTTAGAAAGTGATTGTTTGTGTTCGACCTGTGCTTGTTGAGAACTAGGATTAACATTTGTTTTTCCTTCCTATATACTGTAGTCCACATGCACATTCAAGGAGGTGCACTACAAAACTAGAAGTACAATTCAAGAATTGTTTGATTGGGAACATGGCCGGCCTTAGGTACGTGCGACCAGTGCGTTCGCACAGGGCGCTTGCCGCGATGCTGTAAGGGGGGCGCCAGCGGGTGTGCATGCCCCGCGCCGTGGCCATTACTCGGGGCGCTAGTGGGTCAGGTGCCACTCACTAACTGCACCGACCTCAAAGCTGGCTGCCCCACGCTGCTGCCAAAAATCCCCTCTATGGTTGATTTGCCGTCCGCTGTGATGAGATGACCATTCGTGCATAGTGAAGTCACTTCTTCTGCAGTGATTGGTCGTTGTGATCACATGATGTATTCTCTATTCAGCAAACACTCACTCTTCTTGATCTGCGTCCTGAATGACGAGACAGGCGTGATGACATCATTCAGGACGCAAGACAGGGAGGAGATACCGCCTATGCATTTCCCGGGTTGGTGGGGACACCGAAGAAACATTTTTCTCAAGGGCGGCTACAGCTCCAGCAGCACCAGTGGGCAGTGTTTGTGAGAAGCCCAGCAGGTCAGTCACTGAGTGTGGGCTTTAAATGAATGGGGGCACTGATGGGGGTCTAAAAAGGGCAATAATAGCAAGTGGGCAGAGGATTCAGTGCCCCCTTGATGCCCATTTGCCATTTTCTTCCCCCTTTATTGTTCTTCAGTGACATAAGGTGCTAAAGGGGCAGTAAATGGCAAATTGGCACCATGGTGGAACTGAACGTCAGTAAAGTGTTAATAAATGTCAAATAAGGGACTGTGTGGCATTACCTACAAGGGACTGTGTGGCATTACCTACAAGGGGGCTGTGTGGCGATACCTACAAGGGGCTGTGTGGCACTATCTTCCAGGGCTTTTTGGCACTACCTACAAGGGGAATCTGTAAGTGGGGGGGGGGGGGGCTGATGGTCATTTTACTGTGAGTGGGGGGCTGATGGTGTTCAAGTGGTTTTCCCCTCTGAGCTCCAATTGAAATGGATAGGAGACAGAAAATACCTGCGGCGCTCGTTTGTAGCTTTTTTGTCTGCATCTTTTGCAATATCTTCAACGGCTTAAAGAAACGCAAAAAAAGTAAAACGCTGTCCGTTCCTGAAGGAATTTTGAGGCAGGTTTTTTTTGCCTTACAAAAAACTCTGTGTGAACATACCCTAAGAGTGTAGTGCCTGTTTTTAGCCATTTTCTGTCTTTCTCGAAACAATTTTTGGTAGGGGTGCCCTGAGGAAATTTTATTTTTCCAGTGGTGCCTCGAGTCCGAAAAGGTTGGGAAACTCTGTACTAGGCTACTGGATCACGCCGGTCTACGCAAGGATCCCGTCGTGGAGCTGCTCAGTTCGCCGTGGGAACAGGGCCTAGGTGAGTACAATTTTTTTGTTTGGGGGCACTGTCTACAGGGGGATGTGGTGGGGGGGCTGTATGGCACGATCTACAAGGGGGAGATGGGATGATGTATGGCACTTTCTACAGGGAGGATGTATGGCACAATCTACGGGAGGCACTATCTACAAGGGGGGGGGGGGGTGCTGTGTGTGTGGCAGCCAGGAGATGGGGGCATTATACTGTGTGGGGGCCACTAAGCGGACATTATATTGTGTAGGGGTACTAGAGGGGGTATAATACTGTGTGGGCACAATTAGAGGACAAAATACTGTGTCCTTGAAGGGGTTATAATATATTATATTATTATTGTACTGTATGGAGGACACTAAAGGGGCATTATACTGTGTGGGCACTATATAGGGCATTATACCGTGGGGGGCATTATACTGTTTTTATGGGGCATTTTTTTATGATGGGGTGGGGCGCCGAAAGATAATTTTGCACAGGGCGCCATCTATCCTAAGGCCGGCCCTGATTGGGAATGTCTCCCCCTTTACATTGCATTTCGATGTCAATTGTCAGTGTTTGATATTGTCACAGCGTTGGCACCTAGCAATGTTACACCTATATGATCCCGTTATTTTGGGAGGAAACTACTCCCTGTTTCTTCTTTTAAAATTTTATCCCTCAACCCACTGTGGGCGAAAATATTTTGGATGTTCCTACCACTACGGTATGTAAAACTTGGTTTGCTGGGTAAAATTGTTTTTAACTAAGAAATATTTAGACCAAACACTGGGGAATTTTAACAAATGATCCAGTGTTAAAAACAATTTTACCCAGCAAACAAAAATAATGTCACCCCCAGTAGGTTGAGGGATAAAATTTTAACCTGTTGCGTACCTGCGCCGCAATAGTATGGCACACGCCGCTTATTGAAGCGGACCTGCGCCGTACTATTGCGGAGCAGGAATAAACTGTCACTATGTGAAATCACATTGTGATAACGAAGAGACGGCAGCTATCATTGATAACTGACCGCATCTGTTGCCGGACTGGGGTCCAATCGGCATGCCCCCATGCCGGCGATTGCTGTGATTGATCAGTCTTTAGAGACTGACCAATCACAGCCGTCTATGACGTAGGAAACATGAGAATGCTCTTGTCACCGTCTCTGATCTCCTCAGTTCTGTGAGGAGATCAGAGAAAGCGAGAGAGAGAGAGCGTTCCTACAAATATATTTTTATCATATTTAGTGCCCATCAGCCCATTATAGTGCCCATCATTCCTTTATAGTGCCCATCAGCCCTTTATAGTGCCCATAAGCCATTTATAGTTGCCATCATCCCTCAGTACTAACAATAGAATACATATAATAATCTTCTTTAATGCCCATTAGGGCCCACCAGCCCTCTTTAGTGCCCACCAGCCCCCTTTAGTGTTCACTATCAGCCCATTATGGTGCCCATCAGCCCTCAGTAGTAACAATCAAATATATATAATGCTTTCCTTTAGTGCCCATCAGTATATAAGCCCCCTTTAGGGCCCATCAGCCCTCTTTACTGCCCATCCTTTAGTGCTGCTATAGAGTCTACCAGCACCTTTTACTGCCCACCCTTTAGTGACGATATAGTATCTGCAAGCACCCATTAGCGTCCACCAGCACCCTTTACTGCCCATCCTTTAGTACTGCTATAGTTCACCAGCACCTTTTAGTGCCCAACAGCACTAGTTTAACCTCACCCACTACTACCATATATTTGAGTAGTAGTTTTGTGGGGTTGTTTTTTTTTTCTTTTTTTTTTTTCTTTTTATATTCATTAAAAAAACACACAAAAAGAAATACAAACAAAAGTTTTAGTAATTTAGGTTAGCTTAATAATTTAGTAGTAATTTTGGGTGCTACTTTTGCGCATCACAGTTTCCTTGCCAGGGCTCTAATTTTGTCTTTAATAAAAAAAGACAAAATTTTTTATAATAATACTGATTCAGGAATTTAGTTTTGCACGTCAGGGTTAGTGCAGCGTTATTACACAACCATAATGTCTCATCCATTTAGCGTGGAGGAGGCATATGCCATTTTATGTTCGGATGCCGAAAGCGCCTGAGAGGGTGAATCTGAGATTTTGTTATCCTCCTCCACTGATGATGAGGAACCCCCTCAGAAACGAAGCAGGGCTAGTGATCTAAATGAGCCCAGCACGAGTGACCCCATATGGCTACCGCCTACCTCTTACACACCTGAAATTCCTGAGTTTACCTCTGCCCCTGGCATAAAAATATATCCAACTGACTTTCAAGAAATTTTTTTAAAATTATTTTTTGGGGATACTTTAGTTACCCTAATGGCTGTGCAAACAAATTTATATGCACAACAATTCTTTAGCCAAAAATCCGACATCCCATTATGCCAGAACCCAAGCCTGGCATCCAACCAATCCAAATGAAATTGCAACCTTCTGGGGGCTCTTGCTCAACATGGGCCTTATAAAAAAAAAACATCCATAAAATCATATTGGTCCACAGATATGTTGTATGATGCACCTATATTCCGTGCTGTGATGCCTCGAAAACGTTTTAAGGCCCTTTATAAAGTTTTTACGTTTTGCTGACCGTGAGCAGTGCCCACCCCCAGATCATCCAAATTTTGATAGGCTGTTCAAAATTAGGCCCATCATCACATATTTTAATTTGGTTTTTGCAGAAGTTAATGTTGCTGAAAAATACAGCCATTGACGAATCATTAGTCCATTTCAAGGGAAGGCTTCATTTCCGTCAATATTTGCCAAACAAGATAGCCAGATATGGCATAAAAATATATAAACTGTCCGAGAGCCAATCTATATACACACACTCCTTTCGTGTGTACGAGGGGAAAGACACACAGATTAGTGCCTCCCAGTTCTTGGCACAAGCGGTAAAATAGTGTGGGACCTGCTGCATCCTCTGATGGATAAGGGGTACCACCTATACCTCGACAATTTCTACACGTGTTCCGCTTTTTAAGGGCCTTGTTGAAAGGAAAACACACTGGCCTGTGGCAATGCTCACAGGAATCTAAAAAACACCTTCCAAAGCCTTTTCTTGCTGAAAAACTGACAGTTGGCGAAACCAGGGCACGATACGATGAAAATGTGCTCCTGGTAAAATTCAGGGACAAAAAAGAGGTCCTCATTCTCTCCACAATCCATGACCACACCATAAACCCAGTTTCCGTGCGTGGAACAAGCACCACTATTTCAAAGCCTGTATGCATACAGGCCTACAACAAACATATGGGAGGGATGAATTTGGGAGATCAATTAATGAAGCCATACTGTGCCATGTGAAAGACAAAAGTATGGTACAAAAAACAGTCGGGTACCTTGAAAAAGTTATTAAAAAATAAATTTTTAAAGACCAAAGAGGAAGAAGCGAGTAGCAGGGCTTCAGGAAGTGAGGCAAGTAGAGTTGTCCCTGGCCAGCACTTCCCAAGTGAAGTACCCCCAACGGAAAAAAAGAGCCATCCACAAAAACAATGTCACGTGTGCTCGAAGAGGGGTATCTGAAAGGATACGATATATCAATGCAGCACTTGCCCCTCCAAACCAGGGCTTTGCATGAAAGAATGTTTCAGAATTTACCATTCTTCAATGGATTACTATTTTTTTTCATGCCTTTTTCCATTTTCAGGATGTCTATTTAAACGTCATCTTAAATTTTATGTCACCTTCATGTAAAAATTGCCCACTTGTGCACCAATTGGATATATAAAACAAAACAAAAAATCATTATACCCCTAGATGAATACCACCATGGTGGCCCAAAATCACCCAAGCAGAAACTAGGCCTTGAAGAGCCTCATGGTACACCTTCACTTCTGGGCCCCACCATGTGCCTGTACAATAAAAAAAAGGTCACATATAGGGTATCAATGAACACAGGAAAAAAAGCTGAATTAATTGTGAGTTCTTCAAAATGTTTAATCAAACTCACAAGTCTGTAAAATAAAAAATAAAATTCTAGCAATTTTGTTTTAATTCCTAATCTGAAAAGTCACATTTCTCACTATACCCCTAGATGAATAACTTGAGGGGGTGTATTTTCCTAAATTGGGTCACGTCTTGGGAGTTTCCACTATATTGGTACCTCATGGGCTCTGAAAACACAATATGGCGCCTGAAAAATATTCCAGCAGAATCTGTGATCATAAAACAAATGGTGCTCCTTCGTTTCTGACCCTTGCCGTGTGCCCATATAGAAGTTTGAAAAAACTCCTGGTAGGAAAAGGATATTATGTCACTAATAGATGGAAAAAGGAACACACATAGTGCAACACCCTCTGAAAAAAGATTGCTCCACGCCAAGTTTAATCCATACTCACAGAAGTAACAAGAAATAAAAGCATCAAGGTAGGTAAAAATCTTTAAAATTTCTAGGCAGCACGCCAAACACTCTCGCCCGACCCTGGGTTTCGCCCTTCCGGCTTCCCAGAGGATTAAACTTGGTCTGGAGTAATCTTTTTTCAGAGGGTGTTGCACTGTGTGTCTTCCTTTTTCCATCTATTAGAGACATAAGATCCTTTTCCTACCAGGAGTTCTTTTGAATGTGGAGAGAGACGATAAGGAGCTCGGTGGAACTACAAGGATAAGAATTAACATCCACACCCTCATTGGATTGCGGACTGTCCACTGCATTTTTCTGGGAGAGAGTGTTCATACTGAATGATATTGGACTGTTACCAGTGCCGCCTGAGCAATAAACGTAACTGTACTTTATATATGTCATTTAGGGTATTTGTTGGATCATACCCAATTTAGTTTTGCCTGCTCTGGTCTGAGAGAGATATTGTGGGTATTTGAGCCAAGAGAAACCACCATTATATTTGTTACTTTCTGAATGCTGTTTTGAATACTTTGAGGGGTGCAGTTTTTAAAATTATGTGTTTTATCGGGGTTTCAAATATATGGGCCCCTCAAAGCCACTTCAGAACTGAACTGGTCCCTGAAAATATAGCCTTTTGACATTTTCTTGAAAATGTGAGAAATTGCTGCTAAAGTTCTAAGCCTTGTTACAACCTAGAAAAATAAAAGGACGTTCAAAAAATGATGCAAACATAAAGTAGATATATGGGAAATGTTAACTAGTAAGTATTTTGTGTGGTATAACTATCTGTTTTACAAGCAGATACATTTAAATTTATAAAATCATAATTTTTGCAAATTTTTGCACAATTTTGGTGTTTTTCACAAATAAGCAATGAATTTATCGACCAAATGTTTCCACTACAATATAGTACAATATGTCATGAAAAAACAATCTTAGAATCTCTTGGATAGGTAAGGCATTCCCAAGTTATTACCGCACAAAGTGACACGTGTCAGATTTGAAAAAAATGGGTGTGATCCTTAAGGCCAAAATGAGCTTGGTCCTTAAGGGGTTAAAAGAAGAATCCGGGATTAGTTTCCTCCCCAAAATAACGGGATCATATAGGTGTAACGTTGCTAGGTGCCAATGCTGTGACAATATCAAGCACAGACAATTGACATCGAAATGCAATGTAACGGGAGAGACATTCCCGATCAAGCAATTCTTGAATTGTTCTTCTAGTTTTGTAGTGTACCTCCTTGAATGTGCCTGTGGACTGCAGTATATAGGAAGGAAAAACAAATGCGGAGTACTAGAATTAACAAGCACAGGTCGAACACAAATAATCACTTTCTAAAACATAGTGTCTCCAGACATTTACACCAACACCACGGGGAACGTTTTGAGGTCAAAATAACACCATTGGAGCAAATCCCCATCGATGCGAACAATAGATTCTCATCATTAAGAGAATCCTTTTGGATATTCAAGTATCATAGTTTCTACCTTGATGGGCTTAATGAGACCCTTGAAAATACCAACTAAGTTACATCCTGCTAAATCCAAAATATGCATCAGTATAAGATTAATGCAGTCCATTGTTTTTGGTTAAACTAATCGCCATTGGTTGGTATAATAATGTAGCTCAATTAGGGGTGAGGAAATAATTATATATCTATTGATGATTCATTTTTAAACACATTCCCTTATAAATAATTTCGAGTGGTGAAAACATCACTGATAATGATACATATAATTTTTCATTACGCAGAACTAATATTTTCATATCAATACTACATATACACCCATATTTGAATTCTCTGTAGTGATTATTTATATATTTTTATATATACTTGTTAAGGATCTGCCAGGTACAGCTTCTGTATCCACCCCCACAGGTAATCAGTCTGCACCTGCTTCTATGTCTGTGAGAATGACTCCATCTTCCACCACTCAGGATGGCAGGCTTAGGAGTGGGAGAGCCGATCACAGCCTGGCCAGACGGAGCTAGCTCCCGCCCTCTGTCTATTTATACCGGCCTTTCCTGTTCCTCCTTGCTTGTGATTCTTCTCGTTTTGTTTCCTGGCCCTGCTGCAGCTTCTTGAACCATTTGACCCAGCTTCATATTGACTCTAGCTTACTGACTACTCTCCTGCTCTGCGTTTGGTACCTCGTACACTCCTGGTTTGACTCGGCTCGTTCACCACTCTTGTTGCTCACGGTGTTGCCGTGGGCAACTGCTCCTTTTCCCTTGCTTCTATGTACCCTTGTCTGTTTGTCTGTCGTGCACTTATTGAGCGTAGGGACCGTCGCCCAGTTGTACCCCGTCGCCTAGGGCGGGTCGTTGCAAGTAGGCAGGGACTGAGTGGCGGGTAGATTAGGGCTCACTTGTCTGTTTCCTTACCCCCGGTCATTACAATACTTATATATTTCTTTTAAAATAAGCGGTAAAACCCGACCTTCCTTTAAACTGTGTGGAAAGTTTTTTTGTTTTTTAAAAGATCAGTTTTCGTTTATGTATGGATATTTTTAACGAAATATACTAACTTGCATCTTATTTATTTATTTTTACTGAAGCAGAATTACATCTATATATCTCCTATCTTTTTTTAACGTTTTCTTATATATCTTACAAAAAGAGAGGAGCACCATGGAATATATATAGTAATTTTTTATATAGTAGTTAACATAATTTCAGTATAATAATGAGATAGGAATGGTAAATGACTGATTCACAATATGCATGCAGGCATGCTGCCATCCTCTATCATCATAGAGAGGGCTATCACTACACATTGCTGATTTTCCACACTGACCGTTGACGTCAGCTAATTGGGAAATCTTCACTCCTCCCTTCTTTTTCAAAATGCAGTATAACTGTCATCCAAGGAAAACGTTTCCTTGTTTTCCCCGGTCTTTTTTGTGTATAAAAGAATGTTTCTTTTTGTGTATCGTTGCATAAGCCTGAGGAAGGGACCTTTCCAGTCCTGAAACATGTAGTGTTTTGACAATAACATATTATATATATATTATATATATATATATCAATATTATAACCATATACATCTATTGAATACTTACAGTGAAGGAAATAAGTATTTGATCCCTTGCTGATTTTGTAAGTTTGGCCACTGTCAAAGACATGAACAGTCTAGAATTTTTAGGCTAGGTTAATTTTACCAGTGAGAGATAGATTATATTTAAAAAAAAAACCTGAAAATCACATAGTCAAAATTATATATATTTATTTGCATTGTGCACAGAGAAATAAGTATTTGATCCCCTACCAACCATTAAGAGTTGAGCCTCCTCCAGACCAGTTACACGCTCCAAATCAACTTGGTGCCTGCATTAAAGACAGTTGTCTTAAATGGTCACCTGTATAAAAGACTCCTGTCCACAGACTCAATTAATCAGTCTGACTCTAACCTCTACAACATGGGCAAGACCAAAGAGCTTTCTAAGGATGTCAGGGACAAGATCATAGACCTGCACAAGGCTGGAATGGGCTACAAAACCATAAGTAAGACGCTGGGTGAGAAGGAGACAACTGTTGGTGCAATAGTAAGAAAATGGAAGACATACAAAATGACTGTCAATCGACATCGATCTGGGGCTCCATGCAAAATCTCACCTCGTGGGGTATCCTTGATCCTGAGGAAGGTGAGAGCTCAGCCGAAAACTACACGGGGGGAACTTGTTAATGATCTCAAGGCAGCTGGGACCACAGTCACCAAGAAAACCATTGGTTACACATTACGCCGTAATGCATTAAAATCCTGCAGTGCCCGCAAGGTCCCCCTGCTCAAGAAGGCACATGTACAGGCCCGTCTGAAGTTTGCAAATAAACATCTGGATGATTCTGAGAGTGATTGGGAGAAGGTGCTGTAGTCAGATGAGACTAAAATTGAGCTCTTTGGCATTAACTCAACTCGCCGTGTTTGGAGGAAGAGAAATGCTGCCTATGACCCAAAGAACACCGTCCCCACTGTCAAGCATGGAGGTGGAAACATTATGTTTTGGGGGTGTTTCTCTGCTAAGGGCACAGAACTACTTCACCGCATCAATGGGAGAATGGATGGAGCCATGTACCGTCATATCCTGAGTGACAACCTCCTTCCCTCCACCAGGACATTAAAAATAGCTCGTGGCTGGGTCTTCCAGCACGACAATGACCCGAAACATACAGTCAAGGCAACAAAGGAGCGGCTCAAAAAGAAGCACATTAAGGTCATGGAGTGGCCTAGCCAGTCTCCAGACCTTAATCCCATCGAAAACTTATGGAGGGAGCTGAAGATCCGAGTTGCCAAGCGACAGCCTCGAAATCTTCATGATTTACAGATGATCTGCAAAGAGGAGTTGGCCAAAATTCCATCTAACATGTGTGCAAACCTCATCATCAACTACAAAAAACGTCTGACTACTGTGCTTGCCAACAAGGGTTTTGCCACCAAGTATTAAGTCTTGTTTGCCAAAGGGATCAAATACTTATTTCTCTGTGCACAATGCAAAAAAATATATATAATTTTGGCAATGTGATTTTCTGTTTTTTTTTAAAATATAATCTATCTCTCACTGGTAAAATTAACCTATCCTAAAAATTCTAGACTGTTCATGTCTTTGACAGTGGGCAAACTTACAAAATCAGCAAGGGATCAAATACTTATTTCCTTCACTGTACCTGCCAGGCGCCGTGTCCCGAATGCTGCACTTTCTCCCTACTTCTTGGCACAAGGTAGAGGCATTGGTGTAGCGGTTGGTCAGAAAGATGAGCCTAGGTGCTGCATTAAGAATAGATTGGAGAGGGGAGATCTTATGAGTTACAGTAGTCAGGACGCGAGTGAATCAGAACGACAATGAGAGTTTTGGCTGTTTCCAAAGTAAGAAAAGGGCGCATTCTGGAGATGGTTTTGAGGAGAAAATGACAGGAGCGTGAAAGTGATTTGAATGTGCGAAGTAAAGGAAAGATCTGAGTCAAAAATAACCCCAAGACAGCAGGCTTGCTGCCTGGGAGTTATGGTAGCACCACACACTGAGATGGAGACATCCGGTTTAGCTAGATTAGTAGATGCTGGGAACACAAGGAGCTCCGTTTTAGAAATATTCAGTTTCAGACAGAGAGAGGACGTGATGTTAGAAACAGCGGACAGACAACCACTGGTGTTTTGTATTAGAGCAGGGGTGATGTCATGGGAAGAGGCATATAATTGGGTGTCATCAGTGTAGAGATGGTACTGGACGGCAAATCTGCTGATGGTTTGTCCAATAGGGACTGTGTAGAGGGAAAAGAGGAGCAGACCTAGGACTGATTCCTGAGGAACCCCGATAGCAAGGGGAAGAGGAGAAGAAGTAGAACCAGAAAATGACACTCTGAATGAACAGTCAGATAGAGAGGAGTAAAACCAAGAGAGAACAGTGTCCTTAAGGCCAATAGAGTGGAGCATGTTGAGTAGTAGTTGGTGGTCTACAGAGTCAAAGGCTGCAGAGCGATCCAGAGAATCAGTAGAGCGTATTTGCCGTTTGATTTAGCCGCCAATAGATCGTTTGAGACTTTTGTAAGGGCAGATTCTGTGGAGTTTAGAGCGCGGAAAACAGATTGTAAGGGGTCAAGAATTGAGTTAGCAGATAAGACGAGAGTAGGAGAGAGCGTTCCAGGAGTTTGGAGATGAAGGGCAGATTAGAGACTGGTCGGTAGTTAGCAGCGCTGGATGGGTCGAGTTGTTTTTTCCAGTAATGGGTTTATAACGGCATAAAAGAGGAGGGAAAGATTCCAGAAGAAAGAGAGAGGTTAAATATTTTAGTCAGGTGACTAGTGACAACTGGGGAGAGAGACTGGATGCGGTGTGAGGGAATAGGATCACTAGAACAGGTAGTAGGACTAGAAGAAGAAAGTAGCCTAGAGATGACTTCTGTTATTGGGTCAAATGCTGAAAGTGATGAAGAGGTAGTGCGGGAGGGAAAGGGATCGATTTTACTAGGGGACTGGGAGATAATATCATGATGGTTGTTGTCCATTTTAAATTTAAAATAAGTCTTAAAATAAGTCTAAGATTGGCGTCTGCACTTTAGGACTAAGGAGGGAATGAAAAGTTTCAAAGAGGTGTTTTGGGTTATTAGATAATGTGGAGGTGAGAGAGGTTAAATAGACTTGTTTGGCTCGGTTAAGGGCAGAGTTGTAAGTTCTCAGCATGAATTTTGTAATGGAGGAAGTCTGCAGCCAAATGCGATTTTCTCCACAGACGTTCGGCACATCTCGAGCACCACTGAAGAAAGTGGGATTGAGGTGTGTGCCGGGGTTGTGGATGTCTTTGCCGGGTGGTTCGGAGTGTAGGGGGGTTACTTCATCCAAAGCATTTTTCAGAGTGTTATTGTAATGTTTGGTGGCCAGATTGGGACAGGACAGGGAAGAGATAGGGGACAATGAGGACTGTAGACTGTCTGAGTTGCTGAGTGTTAATGGCATGTAGACAGATACCCCGGATAGAAAATAGTTCACGTTAAATTAATTAGTAAAAAAAGCAACACTTTATATTTAAAATGCTAATGAGCTTTAATTACCGTAGTTCATGCCATGAATACATAGCTATCGAACCTAACATGCATAAAAAGGTACCACTAGTTTATTTGGTTAATGAAAAAAACAAAAACAAACAAAGAACAGCACCTTTCCATAGAAAAATAGAGGCTCCCTATCTGTACCTGGAAATTTGGGACTTATGAGTACAGGGGCCTCTCAAAAGTTACAATATAAAAACTGTTAATTTGGTTATGGCACAGGTAGAGGGCAAAAGAACATGTAGCTCTGTACTGTGCCGCAGAGAGGTGCTACCCTCTGCATGCGCCACAGATCGGCACTGCCTGTGGCATTGTATGTTGAATGTGGCTTTGAGTAATAATAGTCCAGGAAAGGCCACTGTAAATTAAAAGCACCTGCTCACTCCTTCATCAGCATTTTCTGACCTGGCTGTGTCCATTTGCAAGTATGGCCTTTTTCTGTGTTTTCATATATGTCCCCTTGTTTTTATCGGTTCTGTTTGTACATCAGGAACGTTCTGTTCCATTTAAGGAGTTAGGGACTCGCAAGTCTGGGGATCCTTGTCGTGGATTGCGAGCTTGCGTCCTTTTGGCCAAAATGATTACTAATACCCCAGGTATTTTTCATTACTACATATATTCGCTTCTCTTGGACACAGCTGGGTCTTTGATGCTGGGAGAGCATGGTGTGTTGTTGTTTGGCATAGCAAGCAGGGTAGCCCGCTCTATGAACTATCAAGGCGTCACAAATAGGCTTCTACCTGGCTATACACGTTGTGCCTCATGACGTACACACTATCCCTCCATGTTTCACACACTTGCACCCCATTATCCATTTTATTTCTATTGAGGCACTTTACTCATTACTGCCCCCTATATTTCACTCATAGTATTACACTTGCACACACACACTATTCATTTATTATTTCTTACTACACATCCCATGCACCACACACCACTCCCCTCAAGACCAGTGGGAGTGGCTATTATTATTTAAAGCACCTGCTCACTCCTTCATCAGCATTTTCTGACCTGGCTGTGTCCATTTGCAAGTATGGCCTTTTTCTGTGTTTTCATATATGTCCCCTTGTTTTTATCGGTTCTGTTTGTACATCAGGAACGTTCTGTTCCATTTAAGGAGTTAGGGACTCGCAAGTCTGGGGATCCTTGTCGTGGATTGCGAGCTTGCGTCCTTTTGGCCAAAATGATTACTAATACCCCAGGTATTTTTCATTACTACATATATTCGCTTCTCTTGGACACAGCTGGGTCTTTGATGCTGGGAGAGCATGGTGTGTTGTTGTTTGGCATAGCAAGCAGGGTAGCCCGCTCTATGAACTATCAAGGCGTCACAAATAGGCTTCTACCTGGCTATACACGTTGTGCCTCATGACGTACACACTATCCCTCCATGTTTCACACACTTGCACCCCATTATCCATTTTATTTCTATTGAGGCACTTTACTCATTACTGCCCCCTATATTTCACTCATAGTATTACACTTGCACACACACACTATTCATTTATTATTTCTTACTACACATCCCATGCACCACACAACACTCCCCTCAAGACCAGTGGGAGTGGCTATTATTATTTAAAGCACCTGCTCACTCCTTCATCAGCATTTTCTGACCTGGCTGTGTCCATTTGCAAGTATGGCCTTTTTCTGTGTTTTCATATATGTCCCCTTGTTTTTATCGGTTCTGTTTGTACATCAGGAACGTTCTGTTCCATTTAAGGAGTTAGGGACTCGCAAGTCTGGGGATCCTTGTCGTGGATTGCGAGCTTGCGTCCTTTTGGCCAAAATGATTACTAATACCCCAGGTATTTTTCATTACTACATATATTCGCTTCTCTTGGACACAGCTGGGTCTTTGATGCTGGGAGAGCATGGTGTGTTGTTGTTTGGCATAGCAAGCAGGGTAGCCCGCTCTATGAACTATCAAGGCGTCACAAATAGGCTTCTACCTGGCTATACACGTTGTGCCTCATGACGTACACACTATCCCTCCATGTTTCACACACTTGCACCCCATTATCCATTTTATTTCTATTGAGGCACTTTACTCATTACTGCCCCCTATATTTCACTCATAGTATTACACTTGCACACACACACTATTCATTTATTATTTCTTACTACACATCCCATGCACCACACACCACTCCCCTCAAGACCAGTGGGAGTGGCTATTATTATTTAAAGCACCTGCTCACTCCTTCATCAGCATTTTCTGACCTGGCTGTGTCCATTTGCAAGTATGGCCTTTTTCTGTGTTTTCATATATGTCCCCTTGTTTTTATCGGTTCTGTTTGTACATCAGGAACGTTCTGTTCCATTTAAGGAGTTAGGGACTCGCAAGTCTGGGGATCCTTGTCGTGGATTGCGAGCTTGCGTCCTTTTGGCCAAAATGATTACTAATACCCCAGGTATTTTTCATTACTACATATATTCGCTTCTCTTGGACACAGCTGGGTCTTTGATGCTGGGAGAGCATGGTGTGTTGTTGTTTGGCATAGCAAGCAGGGTAGCCCGCTCTATGAACTATCAAGGCGTCACAAATAGGCTTCTACCTGGCTATACACGTTGTGCCTCATGACGTACACACTATCCCTCCATGTTTCACACACTTGCACCCCATTATCCATTTTATTTCTATTGAGGCACTTTACTCATTACTGCCCCCTATATTTCACTCATAGTATTACACTTGCACACACACACTATTCATTTATTATTTCTTACTACACATCCCATGCACCACACACCACTCCCCTCAAGACCAGTGGGAGTGGCTATTATTATTTAAAGCACCTGCTCACTCCTTCATCAGCATTTTCTGACCTGGCTGTGTCCATTTGCAAGTATGGCCTTTTTCTGTGTTTTCATATATGTCCCCTTGTTTTTATCGGTTCAAATTAAAAATATTGTAACCTGAAGCTATAGTAATTTGAGGGACTACTTGTATGTCAAGGGAGATTAACCTTGTGAAACTGTAGAGCAGATGTTTGTAAGCAATAAATGGGGGAAACCAGATAAACTGATCCTGTAACATTTTTCTTGAACGGTTTATTTTAAGTAGTTACATGTGTTTTCTTGCAGTGCAGTAGTGTGGGGCTTCTTGCCATACCACTACTGCCATACCGGGCCGGGCTTAGATTGGATGGCGCCCTGTGCGGGACTCTCTATTGCTGCCCTCCACAAACCAAAAATTAACCACATATGTAGACACGAACACATACTGGAAGATATATACAGTACATACATAAAGGCACATATTTAGACAAACCGGAAAATATATATACACACATTCTGGAATACATACATAAAAGCACATAAATACACATACAGGATCATATACAAATATATAAAGGCACATATATAGACATACCGGAACATATACAAATACACAAATACATAATAGGCACATATATACAAGCACACAGGCACATATATTCACAGTGCAGATAATGTAGTAGATTTCACCTGCAGTCCTATGTAACACCACAGATAACGCAGTGATAACACTACTACATTATCTGTACTCAGTTATCTGCAGTCTTATGTAACACCACGAACAACGCACACACGTCAGAGGGAGAGAAGGAGTCCCAGGCAGAGCGCTAGCGGCTCTGCTCCGGGACTACGTCTCTGGGGAAGCCCCTAACATCACTGTCCAGGGGCGTAGCTAAAGGCCCATAGGCCCCGATGCAAAAATCCTTTTTGCCCCCCCCCAACTTCTCATGGATGACCGCCCGCAGCATTGAGCTGCATCACTGGGTCACCTAAGTGACACAACAATGCAGCATTAGCAGCCAGGGACGTCACTAAGGTTTTAAAACGTCAGGGGCAATGCCCCAATATATATATACCCCCAAAAAAACAAACGTGTGTCCGTGTATGTGTATAAAAATATAAATATTTACACATATGCTGTCATATATATATCTATAGCACCACGACCCTATAGCTATGGATAGGATTAGATACAGTGGCTCAGCAGACAGTATCACACATGATCGGATTAGATATAGGGCCCAGAAGACCGTATCACACATGATCGGATTAGATACAGTAGCTCAGCAGACACCATCACACATGATAGGATTAGCTATAGGGCCCAGCTCGCTGACATTGTGGCTCCAGCGCTGGACTCAGGAAAGGTAAGAATCATAATTGCTTTGTTTTTTTATGTGTTACTATTTTTTTGTGTGTTTGTGTTTTTTTACAGGTACGGTCGTTGTACTTCATTGGATTCGAAGACTACTTAGATGGCGGCGTTTTTTTTATTCTCAATAAAATGGTTAAGGAGGGTTCTGTGGGTTTTTTATTTTTATTTCAATTAAATATTTTTTCTATGTCCTTGTATTTTTTAAAAACTTTATTACTACCGCCTTAGTAATAGCCTCTGGCTGATTGACTGATTGTTAAAAGACTAACACTAACCCCCCAATATTAACCCGGTACCTACCACCACCAGGGTACGATCCAGTACCTGACCATCTGTAGTGATGATCGGGCACTGGGGTGGCCGCCAGCTGGTGTTATTAGGCTGGAAAAGTCCAGAAACAGTGGCCCTTCGCACGCTGGTAATGCTAGCCTGCTGCTGCGGTGTTGTATCTGGCTGGTTATGAAAAATGGGGGGGGGGGGGCCTGACAACGGGTTTTCAATAATTTTTTTTAAAAATGATGTGGGCCCACTTTTCATACCCAAATAGACACAACATAGCAGCAGCAGGCTAGCATTACCAGGGTGAGATGACCCACTGATTACGATCTATGGCGCGGCCGGAGATAGCTGAGTGCTATACTCGGCCATCTCCGTCAGTCCCATAGCCAGTAAATAGAACTGCGGGGCGCAAGTGGGACCGGCCGTTGCATTCATTCGGAGGAACGGGACCCCTATTCTCATGATCAGTGGTGGTCCCAGCAGTCGGTCCCCCACAAATCAGCATGTTATCATCTATCCTGTGGTTAGGAGATCACTTTTAATCTTGGGACCCTTTAAGCAGCAATTTGTCTTCATCCTAGTTCCTTACCATTAAATCGCAGGTCAGGACTACAGCAGTGTTTTCAGAAACGGGGGCAGGCTCTTCTGACTCAAAGAAAGTGCAGACGGGAGGCGAAGTCAGTGACTGGGGGCGGAGTCAGTGACGTTCGATTGGCCATGAATTTTCTGAGCTTCACTGACTCCGCCCCCCCACGGTGCTTTCTGAGAGTTAGGAGAGAGTGCATCCACGTCCTGCAATCCTCTGCTCTTGGTCCCCCCGACAGTCCTCCGCTTTTGGTCTCCCCGAAATCCTCCACTCTTGGTCCCCCCCCCCCGGTCAAGTTAGGGACTTGGCTGCACTGCACAGTGTGGTAAGGGGGCTTAGGGGCCTGGTCTCAACTGCGACTGCTGCGACCCCTATAACTACACCACTGTCACTGTCCATATATGGACAGTGCTTTCAGAGGGAGAGAAGGAGTCCCAGTCAGAGCGCTACAAGCAGCTCTGCTCTGGGACTCCATCTCTGGGGAAGCCCCTGACATCACTGTCCATATATGGACAGTAATGTCGGAAGCAGAGCAGGAGTCCCAGGCAGCGTATTAGTAGTGCTCTGCCTGGGACTATGGCTCTGGGGTTGCCCCTGACAACACTGTCCATATATGGACAGCGACATCAGGTGTTTCTCCTGAAGCGGAATCCCCAGCCAGAGCATTGGCAATGCTCCGGCTCTGGATTCCACTCCTAGAAGGAACCCCAAAGGCGCTACCTACAGGGAGGGTGGCTGTGTGGCACTACCAGGGAGGGGGCTGTGTGGCACTACCTGGGAGAAAGGGGCTGTGTGGCACTACCTGGGAGGAGGGGGTTGTGTGGCACTATCTGAGAGATGGGGATGTGTGGCACTACCTGGGAGGTGGGGGCTGTGTGGTGCTACCTGGGCCCACATAAACCTGGAGCCAGCCTTGTATATCATGCACTGCTCCTCCAAACTGGAGATACACATTAAAAAGATTATTTCCATGAATTAATTGCCATGAATTGGTTAAAGTTTTGTAGATTAGCATATATGAAAATGTGGTGAAAAGGCAGCATAGTATATAAGGGGCATCATAGTATATAAGGGGTGTCATAGTATATAAGGGTAATCATAGTATATAGGAGCAGCATAGTATATAAGGGGGCATCATAATATATAAGGGGCATCATAGTATATAGGGGCAGCATAGTATATAAGGGGCATCATAGTATATAGGAGCATCATAGTATATAAGGGGCAGCATAGTATATCGGAGCAGCATGGTATATAAGGGGGCATCATAGTATATAGGGGCAGCATAGTATATTTGGAGCCGCATAGTATATAAGGGGCAGCATAGTAAATCGGGGGCAGCACTGAAATCTTCAGTATTAAAGTAGACCATATAAAATAAACACACACTTACAAAGAGACATATATACACATGCAGACACATGTATAGACACACACACATATATATACTGGAACATACACTACCGTTCAAAAGTTTGGGGTCACCCAGACAATTTTGTGTTTTCCATGAAAACTCATACTTATATTTATCAAATGAGTTGCAAAATGACTAGAAAATATAGTCAAGACATTGACAAGGTTAGAAATAATGATTTTTATTTGAAATAATAATTTTCTCCTTCAAACTTTGCTTTCGTCAAAGAATGCTCCATTTGCAGCAATTACAGCATTGCAGACCTTTGGTATTCTAGCTGTTAATTTGCTGAGCTAATCGGGAGAAATTTCACCCCATGCTTCCAGAAGGCCCTCCCACAAGTTGGATTGGCTTGATGGGCACTTCTTGTGTAACATACGGTCAAGCTGCTCCCACAACAGCTCTATGGGGTTGAGATCTGGTGACTGCGCTGGCCACTCCATTACAGTTAGAATACCAGCTGCCTGCTTCTTCCCTAAATAGTTCTTGCATAATTTGGAGGTGTGCTTTGGGTCATTGTCCTGTTGTAGGATGAAATTGGCTCCAATAAAGCGCTGTCCACAGGGTATGGCATGGCGTTGCAAAATGGAGTGATAGCCTTCCTTAATCCCTTTTACCTTGTACAAATCTCCCACTTTACCAGCACCAAAGCAACCCCAGACCATCACATTACCTCTACCATGCTTGACAGATGGCGTCAGGCATTCTTCCTGCATCTTTTCAGTTGTTCTGCATCTCACAAATGTTCCTCTGTGTGATCCAAACACCTCAAACTTCGATTTGTCTGTCCATAACACTTTTTTCCAATCTTCCTCTGTCCAATGTCTGTGTGCTTTTGCCCATATTAATATTTTTCCTTTTATTAGCCAGTCTCCGATATGGCTTTTTCTTTGCCACTCTGCCCTGAAGGCCAGCATCCCAGAGTCGCCTCTTCACTGTAGACGTTGACACTGGCATTTTGCGGGTACTATTTAATGAAGCTGCCAGTTGAGGACCTGTGAGGCGTCTATTTCTCAAACTAGAGACTCTAATGTACTTGTCTTGTTGCTCAGTTGTGCAGCGGGGCCTCCCACTTCTCTTTCTACTCTGGTTAGAGCCTGTGTGTGCTGTCCTCTGAAGGGAGTAGTACACACCGTTGTAGGAAATCTTCAGTTTCTTGGAATAGCATGGAATAGCCTTCATTTCTAAGAACAAGAATAGACTGTCGAGTTTCACATGAAAGCTCTCTTTTTCTAGCCATTTTGAGAGATTAATCGAACCCACAAATGTAATGCTCCAGATTCTCAACTAGCTCAAAGGAAGGTCAGTTTTATAGCTCCTCTAAACAGCAAAACTGTTTACAGCGGTGCTAACATAATTGCACAAGGGTTTTCAAGTGTTTTCTAATAATCCATTAGCCTTCTAACACAGTTAGCAAACACAATGTACCATTAGAACACTGGAGTGATGGTTGCTGGAAATGGGCCTCTTTACACCTATGTAGATATTGCATTAAAAACCAGATGTTTGCAGCTAGAATAGTCATTTAGCACATTAACAATGTATAGAGTGTATTTCTGATTAATGTTATCTTCATTGAAAAAAAACTGTGCTTTTCTTTCAAAAATAAGGAAATTTCTAAGTGACCCTAAACTTTTGAACGGTAGTGTATACACATACAAGCTTACCATCTCTCCTTTCTGACAGGATCACAGGTTTCTTGCAGGACAGGCTGTGGGTGGAGCTTCCTCCTCTGCTCTTCGGCTCTTGTTTACTCCATGCGTGTACCTAAGCAGAGCACAGAGTAGAGGCAGAGCCCAGTGGCGCCCCCCACATGCTAGAAGATTGCAGCGCCCTGTGCACTCTCACAGGCTGCACACCCCTAAGGCCGGCCCTGCTGTCATACAAACCCTTATGTCCTACTAAGAAGATGTATTTTGTATTTTTCTGTAGAGGCGCTCCTATTATTAAAAGCCTAAGTTCAGTGACATTACAACATTTGACTGTAACATGCTATGTAACGTGATCACGGTCATTTTCATATGTGATGTCCCATTTACCCCAAATTATATCCTCCTGTTTGCATCTGTCTCAAGTGACCACTGAGTCTGGTCTCGTAAGAGACCTAACTGTTGTGGTCAAAGACAATTCTTAAAATAGGGGCCTGGGGGAGACCGGAGCAGAGAGGTTTCATCCCATGAAGTCAGGAGCAGTTATGGAATATGGCTCCCAGTCCTGGGCTAAGATGGGGGGAACGTGTGTTTGAACTAGGGGATAGGATGCAGATAAATAGGAAAAAGAGGGTAATGCACAGTACATGAAGATAGGGGTTTTGTTAGATTGATAAAGAGGAGTTTCTGTAGAAGAATTAGGCTTTAAAGATCTTACAAAAACACCATTATATTGGAAATATAATTCTCTGTATCTTGGTATATTAGTAATACTATATATATATATATATATATATATATATATATATATATACATACAAACAGATGTAGAAGCTTTGAAATTCCAAAGAAACATTATGAATACCGGTGTAGCATTATCCAAAATTGCTAGTCAAAATTTCATGACCATTCCATGTGTTTCTTTCAGCCGTTATATTACTGCTTTGGAAACACGGTGTAATTACTCAAGACAACATTTGCATATCATATGTGTGTAGGTGTGTGATAGCATAGGGCTGCAACATTTACAATTGTAGCAATGTGCAGGCAAACAAACAAAATAAGCTCCAGGGTTCTTTAGCAAAAAATGCCTGGAGAACAGCACTGCTTTATTCTCTCATGCAGATGGCAATAACCCTAACAGGTCCTATGAGTATAACGCTGATGCCTGCTCTATTAATAATCATTTAATGTCATTGTTATTACTGGCTTCATTATCTGATGTATTCCCTAATATATTTTAATCGACAAGAATGTTAAGCTTCTCACGCAAAGCTATGTCTTCACGTTCCTTTGCGACTAATTATCCCAACAAAATTGACGGGATAAATGCATTTAATGTAAATTAACAAGGAAGAAGAGAAATCATTTCCAGGAAAGATAAAAAACAGACTGTTTGATGTTCTAGTTAGTGTTCTTCACCATTTTTCATGCAAAGAGTTAACTTGGCTCCATCACCTGCTTATGTACCCACCTAGCAAACATTAGTGTTGTGCAATGATGAATTGGGATGTAGACGACTTGTCTTGATAGGTTTAATACTGGCTAAAGCCTCAGGAACAGAAAGCACAGTTTTTCAATGTGAGTGTTATTCAGTGTCTAGATAAAAAGGGTATATAAGTGCTCAGGCAAGACTGTACAGTACCCGGATGTTAAACATTGGCTTGCATTACCCAAATAGTGCCCTACAGGACCTAGTCACACATAAGAGATACACTTACCACCTCCTCACGGTCGTTCAGTTTTAGGTTGCATTTTTCCCTTAGGACTGCTTTAGTCCTTAATCCTTTGTCTGCCAGGGGAATCTTGAAGGATTATAGTGAGATCTGTTGTTATGCCAAGGTTAACGCTGCTGTGTATGTGTATTTATCGACTGCATTATTTTGCAGTCACAATAAAGCACATTATAAATAATTAAAACAACTGTGTCTATACTATGCACTGTATTGTACTATCACACGAGACTACATTATAAATAAAACAATCAAATTAATGTATTTATAGGCTGTGTTTTATTGTGATGTCACAACAGAGGCAATCATAAATAGAAATTAAAGGAAAGATGCAGACAATGGCCCTCATTTAGCAATGTTATTTGTGCCACTTTAGTGGTGGAAAAAAAGTTGCAAATTGCGGTGCTCGGCTGTTTTGCGCAAAAATTAGCAACTTTTACACTGTTGCACCTTTTTAAAAGAGGTGTGACTTAACAAAAGAGGGCAGGGCTACTTCAGGCTGACAAAATTACTAGAATTCACACCAGAAACTGGTGTAAATAATTGCAAAAATCTATGGTAGCTCGGAGCTGCCATAGAGTTCACTTTCAGGCACATGGACTGCACGAGATGCGACTAATTTATTAAGGGGCATGCACCTTTTAATAAATTATTCACATCTAACACCTCTTGCACACGACCGAGTTTGGGCCCTGAAAAACTATACGTGTGTCGGCCGCATTTCCCGGCCCGACCGTGGCACAGGTGAACAAAACTCCTGGCATCATAGACATGTTATGATGCTAGGAGTCCCTGCCTCCCCACGGAACTGCTGTTCCTTACTGTATCATTTTGTTCAGTATGGAACAGCAGTTCCGTGGGGGGGCAGGGACTCCTAGCATTATAAAATGTCTACGATACCAGGAGTCCCTTTCACCTGTACCGCGGTCGATCCAGGGAAATGCGGCCGACATGCGGACTGTTTTTCTGGGCCCAAACTTGGTCGTGTGTAAGAGGTGTTAGATGTGAATGATTTATTAAAAGGCGCATGCCTCATAATAAATTAGTCGCATCTTGTTCAGTCCATGTGCCTGAAAATAAAAACTATGGCAGCTGGTTGGTCATGTGCAAGAGGTGTTACTCCTATGGACTTCAGACTAGAACTAGCATTTAAAACGCTAGTATTTGTACATCTGGGCCAATGTGTTTTGTATCCAAATTGCACCAAAATAGATTGTTAGAAAAAGTTTTAAATGTGAAGGGTGGCAAGTTTCAGAACATATGGTTTCAGAGTTTGGAATTTATATATTTGGTTCTAATTTAGGTACTGTTTTTGAAAATTTCTTGTAGTTTGCATCAATCTATTTTGGTCTATGTCCATTTTAAATTATGGGAAACATTTTAACTTAGGCTGTATTCACTTGGCATGGTTCATTTGCATTTTTGTCCCAATTTTCCAAACTCCATGCCATATTGTACGGTTCTGCCACAATTTTTGCAAAATCACAGCAAAAAACATATTTTGAATGCGACTTGTGAACACGGCCTTAAGATGTGATGTGTATGCTGTTCAAATAAGTTATTTCTGAATTGATGCATTGTTAAAGAACAAAAAATGTTCAGTCATCTGAGCATGTGCAGCATCCAAATATCAGGCAGTGAAAGGATCGCACACAATTTAAATTTCTCCATTAAGTGGAAAGAATTCAGTTTTTATTAACTTATTTTCAGTACATTGGCTTAATTCAGTAAGTGAAACATGATTTATTTCAATGTTTGTAAGTGATGGATTGGAAGAAGCATCAGTATTTGACAGGTAAACAGAAATCTGAAAATAAATTTACCAGTTAGAGGAAATGAGCATGCATCATTATTTTCATTAGCACTTCAGCAGCATATGTGATTGTGTCAGACCATTAATTACATTTCTGTTGGAACGTGTCTCTTCTATTAAGTGACCTAAAAAAAAAACTAAAAAAACAAAACACAAATATTATATTTATTTAAAAATAGCAAAGTTTATCATACATAAAAGTACATCAAAAGATATCTGATGTAAAACAGAAGACAAAAGGCGAGAACACAGGGGGCCTAGAATGACATGACCCTAAACACTGCTGAATACATGAAGCCTCCCAGAATACCACCGGAAATAAAAAGCACAGCGCAACGGCTTAGAGTAGAACCAACAGTATTGTCCCAAAAAGCATATATATGTCCTCAAAAATGGATGTAGCTTAACATACCTGTATAATAAATGTAGCGAAAGGCATACAGATGTAGCCAGTATGCTGGTGTCAGACCATTATGAAAAAAGAAAAATAGGAAACTGTTTCAAAGGCAATACACAAACCTGCTATTCGTTGCAAGGGAAAAAATATTATTTATAAAACCGAACACACAGGATGTAACGTGATTTCTTACCCTGAGGCCCCACGCACACGCAAGTAAAAATCGTCCGTAATTGCGGACCGCAATTACGGTTCGCCATTACGGACCCACTAACTTCTATTGCCCATGGACACTTTCCCGTTTATTTATGGGAAGGTGTCTGGGCCATAGAAGTGTACCGTAAAAGAAAAGACATGTTCTATCTTTGGCTTTTTACGGTCTGTGCTCCCATACTTTGTATGGGAGCATGGGCCGAAAATGGAGGCAGCTGTCCTCGGTTGTTGGCGCCCGGCCGTGCCCACAATTGCGGCCCGTGATTACGGGCACGGCTGTGTGCATGGGGCCTTAGACATGTAGAGTTACAAGGGGAGCAAAATGCTAAAGTTCTAGGGCCCTCCATTCTCTCCATTTGTCTTTTGTATTCGATCTGATATCTATTAATATACTTTTATGTATAATAATATAATAATTATGTATTTTTTTAAATTATTTTTTTAAATCATTCTTGTTGGGTATGATACTTCTTGTCTCTTTTTTTGTTATATACACATATATATTTATAGAAGGGCTCTTGTATTGCCAGCAAGCACAGTTGCCAGGTTTCCTTTGGTACATGATGTACGGCTCCTGGATCTCCACACGGCGATGCACTTCCTTCTGCTGCTAGTGTTGCTGGGTCTGCCTATAGGGCACGCGCGTGCTCACTTCCTGCATCCTATAGAGCCGGTGCGCAAACCCAAATCCAGCTCCAGCCTATCCCTGTCAATCACTAGGTATATTAGTGTGCTTCACTGGACACTCTGCCTGAGCAAAATTGGAACAACCTAGTTGTATCCCGTGAAGGGTCCTGCGTGCATCTGTATCCAGTCCCCTATCGCTCTCTGTTATCAGTCTGTATCCAGCTATCCAGTACCAGCCTGTATCCAGCTACCAGCCTGTATCCAGCTATCTGGTACCAGCCTGTATCCAGGACTCAGATTCGGATTTCTCCCTCTGATCTGGATGAATCCCTATAGGACTGTAGGTTAGTAGGAACCTCTGGTGGAGAATTTCTAGGGTGTTTTGATTTTCTTGGGGGACCAGCTTGGTCAAATATAGTAGTAAGCTGATTTTTAAACCATGAGAGAAATTCATAGGGACTTGGCTTTGAGTGTTCCCTTTAGGAGCAATACATGTGCCACAAAAATTAGAGGATAATTCGTCTGGTAACGGTTCCTGGCAGCTTTTGCAAATTCTATGTCTAGAATATGATTTTCTAGACCTCTTCCTGCTGTCCCCATGAGAAGATATCTGAGCAGTGGCGGATTATCATTAGGACGGTTCGGGCGGCCGCCCGGGGCCCTGGTGCTAGCGGCAGCCATATTCAGTGGCGTAACTATAGGGGTCGCAGCAGTAGCAATTGCGACCGGGCCCAGAAGCCAGGGGGGCCCGCGGCCCCCCGCACCACATCAATGAAAAGTTACTATAGTAACTGGGGCCTATGTAATAAACTACACAGGCCCCTGTTACTATAGTAACTGACAGTACTTACCCCTAGTCTTCCTGGAGCGCATCGGAGGTTCTGACGTCACAGCGCTGTGCGCAGCGCATAACATCCCGACACTTGATGGAGTGAGGACCTGCGGCCGAAGAGGAGGTACAGTGAAGGAAATAAGTATTTGATCCCGTGCTGATTTTGTCAGTTTACCCAATGTCAAAGTCATGAACAGTCTAGAAATTTTAGGCTAGGTTAATTTTACCAGTGAGAGATAGATTATATAAAAAAAAAAAAAATGAAAATCACAGTCAAAATTATATATATTCATTTGCATTGTGCACAGAGAAATAAGTATTTGATCCCCTACCAACCATTAAGAGTTCAGCCTCCTCCAGACCAGTTACACGCTCCAAATCAACTTGGTGCCTGCATTAAAGACAGCTGTCTTACATGGTCACCTGTATAAAAGACTCCTGTCCACAGACTCAATTAATCAGTCTGACTCTAACCTCTACAACATGGGCAAGACCAAAGAGCTTTCTAAGGATGTCAAGGACAAGATCATAGACCTGCACAAGGCTGGAATGGGCTACAAAACCATAAGTAAGACGCTGGGTGAGAAGGAGACAACTGTTGGTGCAATAGTAAGAAAATGGAAGACATACAAAATGACTGTCAATCGACATCGATCTGGGGCTCCATGCAAAATCTCACCTCGTGGGGTATCCTTGATCCTGAGGAAGGTGAGAGCTCAGCCGAAAACGACACGAGGGGAACTTGTTAATGATCTCAAGGCAGCTGGGACCACAGTCACAAAGAAAACCATTGGTTACACATTACGCCGTAATGGATTAAAATCCTGCAGTGCCCGCAAGGTCCCCCTGCTCAAGAAGGCACATGTACATGCCCATCTGAAGTTTGCAAATGAACATCTGGATGATTCTGAGAGTGATTGGGAGAAGGTGCTGTGGTCAGATGAGACTAAAATTGAGCTCTTTGGCATTAACTCGTGTTTGGAGGAAGAGAAATGCTGCCTATGACCCAAAGAACACCGTCCCCACTGTCAAGCATGGAGGTGGAAACATTATGTTTTGGGGGTGTTTCTCTGCTAAGGGCACAGGACTACTTCACCGCATCAATGGGAGAATGGATGGAGCCATGTACCGTCAAATCCTGAGTGACAACCTCCTTCCCTCCACCAGGACATTAAAAATGGCTCGTGGCTGGGTCTTCCAGCATGACAATGACCCGAAACATACAGCCAAGGCAACAAAGGAGTGGCTCAAAAAGAAGCACATTAAGGTCATGGAGTGGCCTAGCCAGTCTCCAGACCCTAATCCCATCGAAAACTTATGGAGGGAGCTGAAGATCCGAGTTGCCAAGCGACAGCCTCGAAATCTTAATGATTTACAGATGATCTGCAAAGAGGAGTGGGCCAAAATTCCATCTAACATGTGTGCAAACCTCATCATCAACTACA
The DNA here is from genome assembly GCF_050947455.1 of Rhinoderma darwinii. Classification (NCBI taxonomy): domain Eukaryota; kingdom Metazoa; phylum Chordata; class Amphibia; order Anura; family Rhinodermatidae; genus Rhinoderma; species Rhinoderma darwinii. The sequence goes on from NC_134687.1 coordinate 485,657,033, forward strand.
AAAAACGTCTGACTGCTGTGCTTGCAAACAAGGGTTTTGCCACCAAGTATTAAGTCTTGTTTGCCAAAGGGATCAAATACTTATTTCTCTGTGCACTATGCAAATAAATATATATAGTTTTGACTGTGATTTTCTGTTTTGTTTTTTTTTTTTTTTTTTTTTTTTTTATATATAATCTATCTCTCACTGGTAAAATTAACCTAGCCTAAAAATTCTAGACTGTTCATGTCTTTGACAGTGGGCAAACATACAAAATCAGCAAGGGATCAAATACTTATTTCCTTCACTGTAAGTTTAATTTTAATGTCTTGCCATGACGGATGTATCAGCGATTCACAGTGTGAGCAAGTGAGGAAAATGAAGGGGAAGCAGCGCTCGTACAAGCTCTGCACCCCCTTCAAGACAGCTGATTGGCGGGGATCCCGGGAGTCTTACCCCGACCCATCAGCTATTCATGGCTTATACTGAGGATAGGCCATCAATGTTTAGGGACTGGACAACCTTTAAAGCCTACCGTGTGTTAGGCTTAGATACAGGGCCCCATCTTATACTGTATAAGAATACTGTCTGCTGGACCCTGTATCTAAGCCTACCTTCAGCTTAGATACAGGGTCCAGCAAACAGTATCACACAAGCACATGGGCCCTGTATCTAGGGCCCTTTATCTAAGGCCCTCTTCACATCACCGCTGCCCTTCCGTTGAGGGGTTCCGTCTGGTTAACCCCTCAACGGAAAGGCAAACGGAAACCTTAGCTTCCGTTTGCATCACCATTGATCTCAATGGTGATGGAAACTTTGTAATGGTTTCTGTTTGTCACCATTGTGAACGGGTTCCGTTGTTTTGGCGGAATCAATAGCGCAGTTGACAATGCAAAACAACGGAATCCTGCCACAACGGTGAGAAACGGAAATCTTTAGCAACGTTTCCGTCACCATTGAGATCAATGGTGAGGGAAACGGAAGCAGAGGTTTCAGTTTGCCTTTCTGTTGAGGGGTTAACCCGACGGAACCCATCAACAGAAGGGCAGCGGTGATGTGAACAGGCCCGTACTAATGGTTTTTTTTTAGTGTTTTTTTTTTACAGGTTCGGTTCTTGGACTACGTCTGATTCGATGACAGCTTTTTCTATTCTCAATAAAATGGTGAATGAAGGTTGTGTGGGGGTGTTTTATTTCAATGAATATATTTTTTCTATGTCTTTGTATTTTTCTTTAACTTTATCGCTACCAACTTACTAATGGCCGCTGACAGGTTGACAGCGTCCATTACTAAGGTGGGGCTTAGTGTTAGCCAGTGAAAAGGCTAACACTAACCCCCATTAGTACCCCGGTACCCACCGCCACCAGGGGTGCCAGGTAGAGCCGGGTACGATCCAGTACCCGACTATCTGTAGTGATGGTTGGGCACTAGGGTGAAAAACAGTGGCCCTTCCCAACCTGGTAATGCTAGCCTGCTGCTGCTGGGTTGTATCTGGCTGGTTATGAAAAATGGGGGGGGGGACCCCATGTCATTTTTTTTTTTATAAATAATTGGACAGCGCGATGTGGGGTTCCCCTATTTTTATAACCAGCCAGATACAACATAGCAGCAGCAGGCTAGCATTACCAGGGTGGGAAGTGTCACAGTTTTTGGCCTTTCCCAGCCTAATAATACCAGCCTGCGGCCACCCCCGAGCCCCTCTGTCACTACAGATGGTTGTATACTAGATTGTACCCGGCTCTTCCTGGTGGCACTGGGTACCAGGGTAATAATAGGGATTAGTGTTAACCTCTTCAAGTCTAACATTAAGTCCCACCTTAGTAATGGGCGTTGTCAATCAGCCAGCATCTATTACTAAGGTGGTAGTTATAAAGTTTAAACAACGACATATATAAAATATTTTATTGAAATAAAAATTCCACACAACCCTCGTTATCCATTTTATTGAGAATAAAAAAAAAACGCAGTTATCGAAGTAGTCTTCGAATCTGAAGTAGTCCAACAACCGAATTTGTAAAAAAACACAAACACACAAAATTAATTAGTAACACATCAAAAAGGAAAATAATTCTTATACTTACCTTTCCTGGGTCCAGCGCTGGAGATGCAATGTCAGCGAGCTGGGACCTATATCTAATCCTATAATGTGTGATACCGTCTGCTGGGCCCTATATCTAATCCCATCATGTGTGATACTGTCTGTTGAGCCACTGTATCTAATCCTATAATGTGTGCTACTGTCTGCTAAGCCGCTGTATCTAATCCTATCCATAGCTATAGGGTTGTAGTGCTATAGATATGCTGTCTCATATATATATATATATATATTTACACACACACACATTTTTTTGGGCTGGGGGGTACATATGTTTTGGGGCTATTCCCCCTGATGTTTTAAGTCCTTAGTGACGCCCCTGGCTGCTAGTGCTGCATTGTTGGATCACTTAGGAGACCAAGCGATGCAGCTGAAAGCTGCGGGCCATTGGCCCTGAGAAGTTTGGGGAAGAGGGGGGTCGAAGAAGAACCTTTGCATCGGGGCCCATGAGTCTTTAGCTACGCCCTTGGCCACATTCATTTGTATCTGAGTCCTCAGGACTTAGATACAAATGAATACTATAGGCTGCAGGTCACGTTCGGCTTGCAGCCTATAAGGTGCTGGGAAGACTCCCTGCGCAGGTCGGCGTGATGAGGTACTGCATCACGCCGGTCTGCGCATGCGTCTAGTCCGGAGGATTCACACGCGTTCAGCTGGAGTGGCCGCCACGAGGTAAGGTAAGTAAACTGTATATTTTTTTTTAGGTGGGGACTATCGCTGTGTATATATTCAAGGAGGGGGGGATTGCTCCGTTACACTATATACAAGGGGTAGTGCTGGATGGCCCTATATACAAGGGGGAGGGTAGCGCTGTGGTGGCCTGTATACAAAGGGGGGGGGGTGCTCTGTGACACTATATACAAGGGGGCGAGTGCTGTGTGGCACTATATACAAGGGGGGGAGTGCTGTGTGGCACTATATACAAAGGGGGGGAGCGCTGTGTGCGCTATATACAAGGGGGAGTGCTATTTGACCCTATATGCAATGGGGAGCGCTGTGTGGCCCTATATACAAAGGGGAGAGCATTGTGACACTATATACAAAGGGGGGAGTGCTGTATGACACTATATACAAGAGGGGGAGTGCTGTGTGACACTATGTACAAAGGGGGAGGGCTGTGTAGCACTATATACAAGGGGGGAGCTGTGTAGCGCTATCCACAGCGGTATGTCTGAGACACTATGTACTGGGGGCTGTGTGTGGCACTATGTACAGGGGGCTGTGTGTATGTGCTGTTTTACAGTGTGTGGTATTATTATATTCAGGTGCGCAATGTTTGGTGCTATTATATTTAGGGGCACAGTATGCGCACCATAATAACTTTATTTTCGTTTATAGGCGTGGAAATGTTGGAAAAGTGAGGAGCCGAAGACATCGGAGTGGCAAATTCTGCAGAAATTAGTCATGGCCGGGAGAAGTCGTCATGAGCTCTGGACCGGATGGAGAAGAAAAGAGGAAAAAAACTACTAGAATCTGAGGCGTCGTCACCTGTGAGTCACTAGATTTGTAGAGAATCTGTCATCTCTCCTGACATGTTTATTATAGGAAATCCTTGTATTTCACAAAAAGTCTTTCTGCAGTCCAGGACTGATAGACAATTCCCCTTGTCAGGAGGGTGTGTCCCAGCACTGTGTGATACTGTCAGTATGTAGGGACACAGCCCTGTGACAAGGGGAATCGTAACACCCATTTGTTAATGCTTGCCCAAAAAGGTAGTGTGAAAAATAGTTAAGGCGCGGCAGGGTGGCGGTGTGGAAGGGGGGCCCAAGTTTGGGTAACAGCCCAGGGCCCATGGTCTACTTAACCCGCCACTGCATCTGAGGAAAAATGAATGCAAGAGTGAGCCAGGTCCATGGATATATTTGTAATATACAGAAACAGAGGTGGTTTTATATATAAGTCATATGATGGTTTCTAGCATGAATGAACAAACAGGGGCATAAAAACACATGCATAGTCTTGGTAAGATTCCTCAAGATATATCAGCTTGGTGAACAGAGGCTGACAAAATATAGCGTTAATGAGCTCCCCTTTTCAACACCATGCTTATCTCTTAGGGTATGTTCACACGATGAGAGGCATTTACGTGTGAAAAGACAGACTGTTAACAGCTGCCTCGTTTCACACGTAAATGCTCCTCGCATTTTGCGAGCCGTCTGAGACGCTTGTAAATCTTGAGCTGTGCTTCATTGAGTTCAATGAAGAACAGCTGAAATTACGTGGCAAAGAAGTGCCCTGCACATCTTTGCCGAGGCAGTCCATTTACGCGTCGTCGTTTGACAGCTGTCAAATGACGACGCGTAAATTACAGGTCGTCTGCACAATACGTCGGCAAACCCATTCAAATGAATGGGCAGATGTTTGCCGACGTATTGTAGCCCTATTTTCAGGTGTAAAACGAGGCATAATACGCCTCGTTTACGCCTGAAAATAGGTCGTGTGAACCCAGCCTAAGTAGCAGAGGGTATAGCATTCTGGCTGAGCGCATTGTGAGGAACACAGCCTTGCATTATAAGCTCCATTTGAAATCCGGCGTCCCGCCGGACAGAGTACACATGCGCCTACTTCCGGTTTCGGAAGCAGTGAAGACTGCGCATGCGCAAGCACTCTGTAACGAAGCCACGGCGTCTCAGGTTTAGAGACTTTACATTTCCTTGCTAAGCGGTTTGCAACATCCACCATTTTGGGGAGAGGGAGCTAGATCGCTAGAAAGGGTTTTCTGTGTACCATTGCATATCCTCCATCTTGGTACACCTTCAGGCTGAGGGACAGGCGTAACCTGTATCCAGCCTAGAACATCTTAACTCCATCATAGCCAAGTTAGAGGATATTCCATCTCTGATTATACCTAGGAGAGAAAGAAAAAATACACTGTGTCTGGGATCCTTCACCTAGTTATAGAGGGCCAATTGATTGAAATATATTAGGTAATTACTGCTAATTAATCTGTCTCTTTACATAATTGTATCTAGGGGACTAAAATACATTTGTGTTGTGCTGCCATAGGACGATCACGAAAGTGAATATTGTCCTGTTGACATAGAACAAAGCAGGGGCAGACTGACTCAGTATGTGGGTACAGGCTGAATACGTGGGGCTGGTGTCAAAACAATGACCAGCTCTTCAAATTACACACCTATTATTAAAGTTTTAGTAAAGGTCATGCACTTTATTTTTAAAGAGGTGGACTGTCCAAATTCCCCATCTGATGCGGACAGCGGAAAGGTTGCTTTTATGTTCCACTCTCAGTCCTTACCAATAGATTTAGTTCATTGTTTACAATATCACAGAGTTATTTCATTTTGTTTGTTTTGTTTGTCATATGTACACTGTAGATAAGTAAGGCTGGGTTCATACTTTACACTTTGGCAAAATTCTTCTAGTTTTTCACAGATCCACAAATCCAAGACCAGAAAGATGGAGCATGAGCTGTCTTCCTTTTCTGGAATACATCTGATCTATTAGAAAAACTAAAATCATACGACATAAATGCGACATGTTTGAACCCACCTTAAAGGGGTGAGCATTGGCATGGACATCGGCAAAAAATAATGAATAAAAGGTCACCAATAAATAATGCAAAGCTAAATAATGCTCTGGTTTCTTAATGCTATGCATTAGTCAGGGATGCTAGGCAGAGTGCATTTAATAGGTTGATTTGACGCTAGATGCTCTCTAGATCCGTTGATATACATTGCACATGTTCTAAAGCTAGAGCATCGTTGGATGGATGTGCACAGCGGTAGACACTCTGAACAGCAGGGGGTGCCATATAATGGGAAAAAGGTAATATCTGGGCATTGATACAGAATTTCTAATAATTTAAAATTGATAAATACGTTTTTTTTTTTTTTTAAATGAGATCAATTTATGCCCGCTTGACTTAGTGGGACAACCCATTTACATATATTGTGACTAGGTTGGACGCTAATGGAAAGAAAATTTTCCTCTTTTGGTGCTGGGCTGTCTGCTTCAGATACAATGTAATTGGTTTGCCTGCGTTTTATGTTCCTAGAAAGTGGTACTGAATGTATATACTAATATGTAGTAAAGAGTCAACAAGGAAGCCAGGAAAAAAGAAAAGCATTTAGAAACTTAGGGATAGGAGAGAAATTTACTTACCTGAAATTTCCTTTGCCTCGAGTCCGGGAAACACCCAGGGTTATTCATTCTTACCCAGTCTAAGGACAGAACATAGGCGGAGCTTTATACTTCTGTCTATTAACTCTTTATATTCTGCTTATATGCTCTGTCCTTAGACTGGGTAAGAATGAATAACCTGGGTGCTGCCGAGGACTCGAGTAAAAGGAAATTTCAGGTAAGTAAATTTCTCTCTTCCTCTTCTTCTCGGCAGCACCCACTTAAGAAGCAACTGAAAGGGGGCGGTTTAACTGACATCGACTTATTAAATACTCCAGTACTGAAGGCTGAGACTCCTCGTTGTTGAGGACCAAGAAGCAGCTTTACAGATGTATTGGAGAGGAACTTCTGCAAACTCGGCCCAGGAAATGGCAGTAGCTCTGGTAGAATGTGCATGAATGCCCGGGGGAGCTGAGCGACCCATTTTAGCATTGTAAAATAGCATCTCTTGGCAGCTTGGCCTTTCCCCGGACCAGCAAACGGAAGAAACAGGATGTCAGAGATTTCGAATTCAGAAGTTCTGTGCAAATAAGTGACAATCAACCTCTTGATGTCCAACAAGTGAAGACACTTCTGCGATTGTGGGGGCCGTTTGTTGCTATGGCAACTGGAGGCCTTTGTTATGGAAGGCGATTAGGTCCTGCCAGAGGCAGGACCTAATATGCCCCCTGTCAGTGTGAAAATGACAGGTGTAAGATCCAACAATTGGATCTTCAAGTCCCTAGTGGAAGTAAAAAAAAAAAGGTTAAAAAAAGTTACAAAATAAATGTACAAAAATAAAAAAAGGAAAATTTCAAAATAATAAAATAAAAAATCGCCCTTTTTCCCCCTTTTATAAAGTCGTTAGAAAAAATAAATAAAACTATGCATAATTGGTATCGCCGCGTCCGTAACAGCCTGAGCTATATAAATATAATGTAATTTATCCCGCATGGTTACCGCCATAAAAAAAATTAAAACTAATTCAGAATAGCTATTTTTAGTCACTTCAGCTCCCAAAAAAATGTTCCACAAAAAAATACAAATGGAAAAATAAAAAAGTTGTGGCTCTGAGGGTATGTTCACACGCTTAGTAAAACATGTCTGAAAATACGGAACTGTTTTCAAGCGAAAACAGCTCCTGATTTTCATACATTATTGTAATAACTCACGTTTTTCGCTGCGTACTTCACAGCCGTTATTGGAGCTGTTTTTCAATGAAAAACGGCTCCAAAAACATCCCAAGAAGTGTCCTGCACTTCTTTTTTGCAGGCGTCTTTTTACGAGCCGTATTTTTACAGCGACGCGTAACATTAAGCCTCGTGGGAACAGAACACCGTAAATCCCATTGCAAGCAAGGGGCAGATGTTTGGAGGCATAATGGTGCCGTTCTTTCAGGCGTAATTCGAGGCGTAAACAGCCCGAATTACATCTGAAACCACTGCGTGTGAACATACCCTTAGAATATGGCGACACAAAAACGAAATAATTTTTTTTTAAAACCGTGATTTTATCATGCAAACACCGTAAAACATAAAAAACCTATATACATATGGTATCGCTGTAATCGCATCAACCCACAGAATAAATTAAATATGTCATTTATAATGCACGGTGAACGCCGTAAAAAAAGAATAAAAAAACAATAGAAGTTTTGATGGCCTAATTACACTAAATTCAGCAAAAAACCTATGGGATCAAAATGCTCACTATACCGCTAGATAAATTCCTAAAATATGCCTAAAATATATTCTAATAAAAAGGACAACTCAAAATCCTCTAGGTGCACCTTTGCTTCTGAGGCCTGTGCTTCAGTCCATTAGCACACTAGGGCCACATGTGGAATATTTCTGTGCAATAAATATTGAGTTGCGTTTCTCTGGTAAAACCTTTTGTGTTACAGAAAAAAAATGGATTAAAATGGATTTTCTGACAAAAAAAAGAAATTTGTAAAATGTCCCCACTACTTTGCTGTAATTCCTGTGAAACACCTAAAGGGTTAAGAAACTTTCTAAATGCCGTTTTGAAAACTTTGAGGGGTGCAGTTTTTAAAACTGACTTATGGGGGTTTCTAATATATAAGGCCCTCAAAGCCACTTCAGAACTGAACTGGTACCTATAAAAATAGGTTTTGGAAATTGTCTTGAAAATGTGAGAAATTGCTGCTAAAGTTTTAAGCCTTGTAACGTCCTAGGAAAAAAAAAGGATGTTCAAAAAATTATGCCAACATAAAGTAGACATATGGGAAATGTTAGTTAGTAACTATTTTGTGTGGTATTGCTATCTGTTTTACAAGCAGATACATTTAAATTGAGAAAAATGCTAATTTTTGCTAATTTTCTCTAAAGTTTGGTGTTTTTCACAAACAAATACTGCATTTATTGATCAAGGTTTTCCACTAACATAAAGTACAATATGTCACGAGAAAACAATCCCAGAATCGCTTGGATAGGTAAAAGCATTGCCAAGGTATTACCACATAAAGTGACACATGTCAGATTTGAAAAAAATCGGCTGCGTCCACAAGGCCAAAACATGCTCAGTCCTAAAGGGGTTAAGCTAAGGATCTCGAGATGAAAAGGCTTACAACTCTGAGACTCTCTTGGCTGATGCAATCGCTAACAGAATAGTCTTGCAGGACAACATTTTTAGATTTATCTGATCTGAAAGGGGTCTTTAGTGAGTCTTCTGAGAACCAAGGCTAGATCCCATATAGGGGTAAGAGATCTGATATTAGGTCATAATAATTTTAATCCTTTAAAGAAACGTTTTATCAGATGTGAGCTGGAAAATTTTAAATTTAGAAAAGCATTTACTGCAGAGAAATGGACTCTGAAAGTGTTAACTTTCAAGCCTGAATCAAACCCTAGTTGAAGAAATAGCAAGACATGGGAAATCTCTACTTGAGATATTAAAAGGTCCTTCTGACTACAACAGTTGGAGAAGATCCTCCAGATTCTGTGATATACCTTATTGGTTGCAGGTCTACGAGAAGAGAGCAGAGTATTAACTACCGCATCAGGAAGACCCTGATAGAGGAGATTCATCCTTTCAAATGCCATGCCATTAAATGAAGTCGTTGCAGATTCGGGTAGAACATGCCTTTCTGAAGAAGGAGATCTTGTTCGAGCGGTAGATGTTAGTAATTCCCCTTCGAAAGATCTAACAAGTCTGGAAACCGGGGCCAAAGGGGAATTACTGCGATGACTTCTGGCTTGTCTGCCCTGATCTCCCTGAGAACTTTGTGTATCATGGGTAGTGGAGGAAAGACATACATTAGCCATTCCTTCCAGGGGAGGGAGAAGGCATCCAGACATAGAGGGTGATCTGATCTGAAGAAGGTGGAGAACCTGGGCAGTTTTGTATCGGCTTAGGTCGGCATTAAATCCAATACTGGAAGAACCCATTTCCTGATGATGAGATGAAAGATTCTGGGGTTGAGCTCCCACTCCCCTGGGAGCAGGGATTGTTTGCTGAGAAGATCCGCTGAGGTGTTGTATACTCCTCTTATATGAACTGCAGAGAGGTCTGCCAAGTTCTTCTCTGCCCAATCCATAATCTGAGCACGTTCTTTCCTAGTGCCCGACTTCTTGTTTATGTAGAACACTGAGACAGGGTTGTCTGACTGAATCTTTACATGGGCATGCTTTAAAGAAGTCTGAAACTTTAGGAGACATAGTCTGATCGCTCTTAGTTTCCTGATGTTGGAGGATAGACGTCTCTCTTGAGCTGACCAGACACCCGGAGTCCACTGGTTTAGTAGAACTGCACCCCAACCGTAGTTTGAGGCATCAGTGGTTAGGATGATTTGATGTTGGGGAGCAAAGCATTTTCCCTGAGATAGATTTGTTGAGCCACCAGGTTAAAGATGGCTTTGTGCGATCTGGGATGGAGACTGTTGTCCAGTTGATCCAGATCTTTGTTCCAAACTTTGAGCAGGAAACCTTGAAGTGGTTAAAGGTGTGCCTTGGCCCATGGAACAGCCTCTATGGATGATGTCTGGAAACCTAAGGTTTTCATAATCATTCTGGTGGTTACCTGAGGTTTCTGAATTATGTGGGAGAGTGCTGAGATAATAGTCAGCTGCTTTTCCAGAGGAAGAAACTGTTTCAAAGCTGTTGAATCTATGAGTAGCCCCAGGAAACTCAGTCGTGTTGAGGGAACTAACTGTGATCGCTTCAGTTTTTGAATGAAACTGTGTTGTTCCAGACATTGAACGGTGCAGGCAATGTGACCTCTGAGTGTCTCCCACTCTGGGGCCTTGATGAACCAGTTGTCTAAATACTGTATTATGAATATGCCTCTTGAACGGAGAAGAGTGGCTAATACTCCCACGACCTTTGTAAAAACTCGAGGTGCAGAAGTGATTCCAAAGAGGAGTAAATGTATATTGAAAATTCTGAAGCTGGCCATCTTCTAAGTGAGCCACTCTGAGAAATGTCCTGGAGTCTAGATGGATTGGTACATAAAGACATACGTCTTTTAAGTTCAACTTGGCCATAAAGTCCCCTTGTTGAAGAATCGCTATCACTGATTTGAGAGTCTCCATATGAAACTTCGTCTTTTGAAGTGTTTTCTTGAGTTCTCTATATCTACAATGAGAAGCCAGCTGTTGTGGGGCTTTGGAACGGCAAACACTTTTGAGTTGAAACCTTTTCTTTGTACATGAAGAGCAACATTTTCTATTGTACCCTTCCTGAGAAACTCGTGTAGGAGCACTGAAACCTGGAGATTCTTGTCTGTATTGATGACATCTTGCCGGGGGAGAAGTTTCAAACTCCAGACGGTAGCCTGACTTGATGATGCTGAGAACCCAGCAATCTGATGTAGACTGAAGCCACGTGGGACAAAAAAAATGCTTCATCTTCCGCCAACAGGGGGATCCCTGTGTTTGGCGTCAGAACTTATTCTTGGATGTAGAAGGTTTCTTTTGAGAGAAAACGTTATGATCGTGTCCTTTAGGCTGGGTTCACACGATCACATTACCGTCCGTAATGGACGGACGTATTTCGGCCGGAAGTCCCGGACCGAACTCAGTGCAGGGAGCCGGGCTCCTAGCATCATAGTTATGTACGATGCTAGGAGTCCCTGCCTCTCTGCAGGACAACTGTCCCGTACTGTAATCATGTTTTCAGTACGGGACAGTAGTTCCACGGAGAGGCAGGGACTCCTAGCATCGTATATAACTATGATGTTAGGAGCCCGGCTCCCTGCAATGAGTTCGGTCCGGGACTTACGGCCGAAATACGTCCGTCCATTACGGACGTTAATGTGGTCGTGTGAACCCAGCCTTAAACTTCTGATCTCTTTTGTCAGAAGAATGAAAGGGCTTTCTGTACCTCTTTTGAGAAAATCTCTTAAACATTTTGGACAGACTCGGTCTCTGTCTATCTGTAGCAGGAAATGACTGATCCTTGTTCTCATTAAGATTCTTTAAAATTTTAGACCGTTGTTCTCCGAAGAGACGTCCAGGTTCAAATGGAAGGGACACAAAATTATTCCTGGTGCCTGTATCTCCAGGCCAAGGTTTCAACCAGATAGGTCTAGCAGATAGATGCACTGTGTCTAGGGAGAAATCCCAAAGAAAACGTGCAGAATCTTTCAAAGTAGGCAACCTTTTGAGCAGCTCATCACACAGAATCCCCAAATATATATTATTTGCCAACTGGCTAAGCCAGATTCTTTTGGCCCACGCGACTGAAATAGCGGTCATGGAAGCTCTACAGAGAGAAGAGGAACTGGTATAGGTTCTTTTTAGATTTCTATCAGCTAGTCTATCCATGGGATTCCTAAGCAATGAGGAATCATCAGATGGAAACACTGATCTTCTGGATAGCTTGGCTACTGAAAGATCCACTTTAGGAGGGGTGTCCCAGGCTTCTGAAACCTTCTCGTCTAATCTGTAAATTGATTTGAATTGGGCCACTGTTTCCCTTCCTAAAGGGGGTTTTACACTGGCAGATTATCGTGCAGATGAGCGTTCATAGAACGCTCGTTGCCGATAATTGTATGGTATCAGTAATGTATGATAATTATGTATAGGGACGAGTGATCGGAGTAACGACCGCTCGTCCCCATCCATAGCTCCGTGTGACAGGAGCAAACGTGCGCCGATCAATGGCGCTCGCTGCACCGGCCCGATATCGGCCGGTGTAAATGACCCTTTAGGGACATTGTCACTGTTAACTTCCACAGCTTTCTTAATTGATTTCATTAGGTTAGCAGTGTTTTCTTTTTTAAAGATATGTTTATCATCTCCTTCATCTTCAGTATCAGAAGAAATTGAAGAAGATTCAGACTGTACCAAAGTCAACGACTCTGTAGAAACTGATTGACTACGATGTTTACGTCTACTCCTCTTCTGAGATTTGAAATAATTTCTGAGCTCAGTAAAGGTATCCATAAGCTGGGATTTTAGCCATCCAACAAATTCATTAGTACCTGCTACAGGCTGTTTAGTAGAAGGGGCACAATCAACATAGACCTGATCAGACAATTCATCAGGAATTTGTTGCAGGCAAGATATGCACAGCCTGTGCTTAAACTTCCTCTTTCCTTTCCAAGATGAAGAAAGGCTGGACATCTGTAAAAGAAGAGGGATATAAGCATTAGGCTGGGTTCACACAGCGTTTTAACCTCAAATTATGTCCGAAAATACGGCACCAAAGCGTCGGCAAACATCTGCCCATTCATTTGATTGGGCTTTATGATGTTCTGTGCCGACGGTCATTTTTTTTACGCGCCGCTGTCAAAAGACGCCCGCATCAAAGAAGTACCTGTCACTTCTTGAGACGTAATTGGAGCCGTTTTCCATTGACACCATGGAAAAACAGCTCCAATTACGTCCGTAATGGACGCAGCGAAAAGTGCCTGCACTTGCCATTACGTCTGAAATGCCGGAGCCGTTTTCTCCTGAAAACAGCTCCGTAAATTCAGCCGTAACGGAGGGTGCCGTGTGAACATACCCTAAGGGTATGTGCACACACACTAATTATGTCCGTAATTCACGGACGTATTTCGGCCGCAAGTCCCGGACCGAACACAGTGCAGGGAGCCGGGCTCCTAGCATCATACTTATGTACGATGCTAGGAGTCCCTGCCTCGCTGCAGGACAACTGTCCCGTACTGAAAACATGATTACACTACGGGACAGTTGTCCTGCAGAGAGGCAGGGACTCCTAGCATCGTACATAAGTATGATGCTAGGAGCCCAGCTCCTTGCACTGTGTTCGGTCCGGGACTTGCGGCCGAAATACGTCCGTCAATTCCGGACGTAATTAGTGTGTGCGCACATACCCTAACAGTCATATAATAAAATAAGCGCCCCTGGTGGGGAAACAATCACCTTAATACAGGGGAGTCACTGCTGCCTAGCACACGAGCCATGCATGAGGGGTAAACAGTCGGTCTTTAAATAACGCAGCATTTTAAGACGTCACTTTCTGCGCCGCGCAGCCAAGCGTCATCCCTCCAGCAACAGAATGTGAGGTACGGAGCAAGCTGTGGCCAGGGTGATACCAACCCAAACAATCCACAGGAGCAGCGTATGTGTAAAAACACTTATCACATGATACAAACATCCAGGTTGGCTCTATAATTGCTGGCAAGGCTGTCACCCACAAGCCGTATCTTCACAGCAATACAAACCATCCGAAGATGGGATGGAGCCTCATAAATTGAGTAACCTAGGAAAAAAGAAAGAAATCGTATGCTGCTAAGTAGCACAGCTACCTGTCCAGGGACAGACATTTTTTTCATAATGAGAGACTTGATAGGAGGAGCTTTATACTTGTGTCCATTAACTCTTTATAAGCTGCTTAACTATATTCTGTCCTTAAACTGGGTAAGAATGAATAATCCTGGGTGCTGCCGAGGACGGAGAGGAAGTCTTGATCTCCAGAACCTCATTAGTGGAGAGGAATTTTATGCCTTTGTAGGTTAGAAATAAGTTGTTTGCCCTCCTGTTAAGTAAGGATAACTCTTTGACATACCAACTTTACACCCACTGATGTCATTATGGGTGTAACTACCAGGAAAGCAGGTATAAAAGCTGCTATGGGCCCAACAACTAAGGGGTCCCATCTCCACTCAGAGGGAAGGTGCAGTAAATGCTGACTATGGATGATGGAATGGAGCATAGAAGTCAAAAGTAGCCCAATTTCATGTTTTGTTATAGAAGATTGTTGCTTGTTATGTGCATTATCCCTCTTCTGTGGCATCACTATATGCATTTCTAAGCAATATTAATTGTTTTTCTCCCATGCTGTGATGTCATTGTGTACATGACAACATCTTTGTGTGCAGTATTCTTGTGCTATGATATAATCGTGGGCGTTATTTTTATTCTGTTTTATTACTGTATGCATTATCCCTGTATAGTGACATCAATATTTGCATACCTCCTGTGCTAATTCTTCACGGAGTAGATTATACATATACTGTGACATCACTTTGTAAATGATCTCTGTGCTGTGACATCACTGTGTAAATTATATATAGTGACATCTGTGTGCACACTATCCCACTACTACTGACATCACTCCACACATGGTTCCTTTGTTATAACTTAATTGAATAGATTATCCTTGCTCTGCAACATTTTTGTGTTTATGTCCATGCTGTGACATTACCGTGTTCATTATCCTTGTACTGTGGCTACTTTGTGCATTATTCCTTTGCATTAGGGAAAGACATATGGCACAGAGTGGAGACCAATATAATCATTAGCTTTTCATGTTTCAAACTCGCTAATGTAGAACATGGGGGAGTTAGGCCCCATTCCATGTTTTTCTATGTGGCACCATAGTTACGTGTTACCCTGCTGGATGTTAAAAAGGGGCATTGAATAATTTTTAGGTTTGGAAAGTGGGAGATAGTTTGATGTATTGGGGTAGAGGCACAGCTATGAGAAGAGCACAGCAGAAAGTCTTGTGAGTACAGGAGATTACATGTGGGGAGGTATCAGGAGATTTTGGCTGAGATGTATGAAGGGGATAGGTTGTGGACAGCCTCATATGTCATTGGTAATTGTAGCGCCCATGGCCGCGGGCCGTCGGGTTTACTCACCTCCCGACGCCCGCAGCCATGGATCTGTGAGCGCTGGCCTCCGTCTCCCTCCTAGGAGATGCCAGCGCTCACTTCTGCTCCGTTCGGCTGGGTCCCGTAGGGTGCGCGCGCACGCTCGCGCCAGGCCTTAAAGGGCTAGCGCGTGCAATTAGGAAATCGTCATCACAATCAACTGCCACGATTTCCTGGTCTATAAGAAGGCCCCTGGCCTTCTAATCCTTGCCTGAGCGTTGTTAGTCTTTCCCAGTCTGTCTCGCAAATGGTTCCTTAGTGTCTCCCGTTCCAGCTGTTACCCGTGCCCTGTTACCGTTCCTGTTTTCCGTATTGTTCCTGTGCCTACCAGCGTTCAAGTGTCTTCCGCCACGTCAAGTGCCATCTGCCACGTCAAGTGCCATCTGCCACGTCTAGTGTCATCTGCCACGTCAAGTGTCTACCGCTTCATCGGATACTGCCCGCCACGTCTGGTGCCACTTGCCGCACCTGCCTCCATCCGTGCTGAAGCCACAGCCACCGCCCGGACTATTTCAGGTACCCAAGCATTACTGTCTGCCATTTACTTCCGCATAGACTGTGACCTGGTCAGCTGCCTCCCCGCTACGGCGGAGCGGCCTAGTGGGTCCACATACCCTGTGCCCATGACAGTACGCTCAGGCCATGGAGCCCGCTGGCCAGCCCAAGACCCCAGTACAGAAGATTCAGACAGAGATGCATGACCTACGCACACGTCAGGATCAACTCCTTGAGGCGGTGAATTCTATCCTGGTCCGCCTGGATCTACTCGCTGTTCCACCTCCGGTTCTTCCTCCTGAAGCGGTTGCTGTGCCACTGCCTGTTGCTCCCCGTTTGTTCCGGATCCTCAGTTCCTCTGCCTCTTCCTCCTCGCTACGACGGTGATCCCAGAGCATGTCAAATAATGGGACAAATGATAAATGGGAGATGTTCAAATCTACTTTGAGTTATTATAGTGCAAAATTTATTCCTATAGGTAACAAGTATAAACGACTCTAATTAAACCCCACATGGCTTACACCATCTGTGAAAGGGGCAATACATGACAAAAAAAGGGCATTTAAAAAATACAAATCTGAGGGTACATCTGCAGCCTTTGTAAAATATAAAGATCTTAATAAAATCTGTAAAAATGTAATAAAATTAGCAAAAATACAAAATGAAAGGCAGGTGGCCAAGGATAGTAAAATAAATCCCCAAAAATTTTTCAAGTATATAAATGCTAAAAAGCCAAGGTCTGAACATGTAGGACCCCTAGATAATGGTAATGGGGAGTTGGTCACAGGGGATCAAGAGAAGGCAGAGTTACTAAATGGGTTCTTTAGCTCTGTATATACAACTGAAGAAAGAGCAGCTGATGTAGCCGGTGCCAGTGCTGTTAATATATCAGTTGATATACTGAATTGGATGAATGTAGATATGGTCCAAGCTAAATAAAATAAAATAAATGTGCACAAGGCCCCGGGACCAGATGGGTTACACCCTAGAATTCTTAAAGGGCTTAGTTCAGTTATTTCTGTCCCCCTTTTCATAATATTCAGAGAATCTCTAGTGACTGGTATAGTGCCAAGGGACTGGCACAGCGCAAATGTGGTGCCGATTTTCAAAAAGGGCTCTAGGTCTTCCCTGGGTAATTATAGACCAGTGAGCTATTGAGGGACTATATACAGGATTATGTGACAAAAAATAGTATTATAAGTGACAGCCAGCACGGTTTTACTAAGGACAGAAGTTGTCAAACTAACCTAATCTGTTTTTATGAAGAGGTGAGCAGAAGCCTAGACAGAGGGGCCGCTGTGGATTTAGTGTTTTTGGACTTTGCAAAGGCATTTGACACTGTCCCCCATAGACGCCTAATGGGTAAATTAAGGACTATAGGTTTAGAAAATATAGTTTGTAATTGGATTGAGAATTGGCTCAAGGACCGTATCCAGAGAGTTGTGGTCAATGATTCCTACTCTGAATGGTCCCGGGTAATAAGTGGTGGAACCCCAGGGTTCAGTGCTGGGACCACTATTATTCAACTTATTTATTAATGATATAGAAGATGGGATTAATAGCACTATTTCTATTTTTGCAGATGACACCAAGCTATGTAATATAGTTCAGTCTATGGAAAATGTTCATGAATTGGATGCAGATTTAAACAAACTAAGTGTTTGGGCGTCCACTTGGCAGATGAAGTTTAATGTAGATAAATGTAAAGTTATGCATCTGGGTACCAACAACCTGCATGCATCATATGTCCTAGGGGGAGCTACACTGGCGGATTCACTTGTTGAGAAGGATCTGGGTGTACTTGTAAATCATAAACTCAATAACAGCATGCAGTGTCAATCAGCTGCTTCAAAGGCCAGCAGGATATTGTCGTGTATTAAAAAAGGCATGGACTCACGGGACAGGGATGTAATATTGCCACTTTACAAAGCATTAGTGAGGCCTCATCTAAAATATGCAGTTCAGTTCTGGGCTCCAGTTCATAGAAAGGATGCCCTGGAGTTGGAAAAAATACAAAGAAGAGCAACGAAGCTAATTAGGGGCACGGAGAATTTAAGTTATGAGGAAAGATTAAAAGAATTAAACCTATATAGCCTTGAAAAAAGACGACTAAGGGGGGACATGATTAACTTATATAAATATATTAATGGCACATACAAAAAATATGGTGAAATCCTGTTCCATGTAAAACCCACTCAAAAAACAAGGGGGCACTCCCTCCGTCTGGAGAAAAAAAGGTTCAACCTGCAGAGGCGACAAGCCTTCTTTACCGTGAGAACTGTGAATCTATGGAATAGCCTACCGCAGGAGCTGGTCACAGCAGGGACAGTAGATGGCTTTAAAAAAGGGTTAGATAATTTCCTAGAACAAAAAAGTATTAACTCCTATGTGTAGTAATTTTTTCTTCCCTTTTCCCGTCCCTTGGTTGAACTTGATGGACATGTGTCTTTTTTCAGCCGTACGAACTATGTAACTATGTAGAGGATTTCTCAATCAGTGCACGGTGCATTTTAGGCTACGGCCTCATCTCTTCCCCTCCGAGGAGGCCAAAGTGGCATTTATTATCTCCCTCCTCGCTGGCAAGGCCCTCGCATGGGCGAACCCAATCTTGGAGCAACAAGGACCTGTATCCTCGGACCTAGCCTTGTTCCTGCAGTCCTTTTGTGCCGTGTTTGAGGAGCCGGGTCGAACATCCTCTGCCGCAGCCACTCTGTTGACCCTCAAGCAAGAAGGCTCCACAGTAGGGGAGTATGCGATCTCCTTCCGTACCCTAGCAGCCGAGCTGGCATGGAACAATGAGGCACTGGTGGCGACCTTCTGGCAGGGACTGTCCTCTCACATCAAGGACGAACTGGCAGCCCGCGACCTTCCTTCTACCTTGGATGCCCTCATCCTGTTAGCCACCCGGGTTGATATAAGAATCCGGGAGCGCTCTCAAGAGGTTCGTCAGGAGAGCCGGGCCCACAGACCAGCACCCTCTGCCCAGAGACTATTATCCACTCCTAGTGCGCTACCTGAGGAACCCATGCAGGTAGACAGAGTCCGGTTATCTGAACAGGAGAAGCAGCGCAGACGCTCCTCTGGACTTTGTATGTATTGTGGCCTCAAGGGTCATTTTGTGCGCCAATGCCCACAGAAACCGGGAAACTCCAGTACCTAGGGTTGGTGGGAGAGGCAACTCTAGGTGGAACGTCTCCAAACGTTAAAACCTCTTCCAAATTATCGATTCCTGTGGCCATCGTCACCGGACAGACATCACATCTTTCCTCCGCCTATCGTGACTCTGGAGCGGCTTCTAATTTTATCCGCCAGGATCTAGTGGATCGGTTTCAACTACCCACAGTCCTGGAGAGACCCCTGGCAGTTGCCTCTGTGAATGGTCTACCGTTGCCTAATCCGATCATGCTCATCACTGAGCCGTTGACACTACTGGCCGGAGCTCTTCACTCAGAACAGATCACCTTCCTGGTACTACCCAAGGCTATCAATCCTATCCTGCTGGGTCTGCCATGGCTCCGTCTACACGCCCCGACACTCGACTGGAGTTCTGGAGAAGTTCTTCAATGGGGTCCCAGATGCCATAGCCATTGCCTGTCACAAGTCCGTCCTGTTGTGCCCCCTCTGCCTCAGTCACTCTCCGATCTACCTTCTCAGTATGCCAGTTTTGCGGATGTCTTTTGCAAACGAGAGGCTGAGACGTTGCCTCCACATCGGAATCATGACTGTCCCATTGAACTGGTTCCCAATGCTTCTCTTCCCCGTGGACGAGTATATCCTCCTCTCCTTGCCAGAGACTTTATCGATGTCAGCCTATATCAAGGAGAACTTGGAGAGGGGTTTTATTCGAAAATCTTCCTCCCCGGCCGGGGCAGGCTTCTTCTTCGTTAAAAAGAGAGATGGATCTCTCCGACCCTGCATTGACTACCGTGGTCTCAATCAGATCACGGTCAAGAACAAATACCCATTGCCACTCATTTCCGAGCTGTTTGATCGCATACGAGGAACCAAAATTTTTTCCAAGCTAGATCTGCGGGGGGCCTTTAATCTAATCCGGATTTGCCGGGGTGACGAATGGAAGATGGCATTTAACACCCACGATGGGCACTACGAATACCTAGTGATGCCCTTGGGACTGTGTAACGCTCCCGCAGTATTTCAGGAGTTCGTTAATGATCTTCCGAGATCTCCTCTATATGTGTGTTGTAGTTTATCTCGATGATATTCTAATTTTCTCCCCAGATCTGATGACCCATCGGAGGCATGTTCGGCAAGTTCTTCTGCGTCTAAGAGAGAATCGCTTGTATCCCAACTTAGAGAAATGCACCTTTGAAAAGAGGTCTTTGCCCTTCCTGGGCTATGTCATCTCGGATCAAGGCCTTAAGATGGACCCTGAGAAGTTAAAGTCTGTCCTGGAATGGCCATGTCCTCAAAGCCTAAGGGCCATACAGCGATTCCTGGGTTTTGCCAATTTCTACCGGCAGTTTATTCCGAACTTTTCTTCTCTGACGGCCCCCATCTCTACCCTTACCAAGAAGGGTGTGAACGCCAAGGTATGGACTCCAGAGGCAGAGTCCGCATTCATTAGCCTCAAGAAAGCCTTCACTTCAGCTTCGATCCTCCATCACCCTGACGTATCTCGGCAGTTCTCACTAGAAGTGGACGCTTCCTCTGTTGGTGCAGGCGCACTTCTGTTCCAGAGGAGCTCCAAAGGAAAGACTGTTTTCCTCTGCTGAGCGCAATTACTCCATTGGAGATAGGGAGCTACTGGCTATCAAATTGGCCCTGGAGGAGTGGAGACATCTTCTGGAGGGCGCTGCTCACCCCATCCTGATCTTCACCGACCACAAGAATCTTACTTACCTTCAGTCCGCTCAATGACTGAATCCTCGTCAAGCCAGGTGGTCACTGTTCTTCACCCGTTTCCAATTTCTGCTCCACTACCGTCCCGCTGACAAGAATGTGAGGGCCGATGCCCTGTCCAGATCATTTGAGATGGAAGACACGGTGGAGTCCCTTCAGACGATCATAGACCCATCCTGCGTTGTCACCGCCAATCCTCTGCGCTTAGAAATATCCCTCCGGGGAGAACTTTTGTTTGGTTGGCAGACAGAAAAAGAATTCTCCGCTGGGGACACAGTTCTAAACTAGCTGGGCACGCCGGTGTCCGTAAAACCCAAGACCTGATCGCTCATCACTTCTGGTGGCCCACGCTACCTAAGGATGTTCTGGACTTTGTCTCTGCTTGCACGGTATGTGCCTCTAATAAAGCGACTCACTCCAAGCCTGCCAGCCTGCTTCAACCCCTGCCTGTACCCAGTGCCCCCTGGCAGCACATCGCTATGGACTTCGTCACAGACCTTCCTCCCTCAGCAGGATGCAACACCATCTGGGTGGTGGTGGACCGGTTCTCTAAGATGGCACATTTTATCCCGCTGACCGGCCTACCCTCTGCTCCCGACTGGCAAGTCTCTTCATTCAGCACATCTTTCGATTGCATGGCTTGCCTCTTCACATTGTGTCCGACCGGGGGGTTTAGTTTACCTCCAAGTTTTGGAGAGCCCTCTGTAAACTCCTGGATGTGAGTTTGGACTTTTCCTCTGCCTATCACCCCCAGTCCAATGGGCAAGTTGAGAGGATCAACCAGATCATGGAGAATTATCTCTGCCACTTCATCTCTTCACAGCACGATGACTGGGTACAGCTTCTTCCATGGGCCGAGTTTTCTTACAATAACCACACAAGTAAGTCCACCACTTCCACTCCGTTTCACATCGTGTACAGTCAACATCCCAGAGTTCCTCTTCCAGTGTCGACTTCATCTCAGGTACCCGCTGCTGACTCTGCATATGGGGACTTCCTGCAAATCTGGCAACAGACCCGGTCCTCTATTTTGCTGGCGGTAGATCGCATGAAGCGAAAGGCGGATACTAGGAGAAGAGAGCCGCCTCAGTATCTTCCGGGGACTAAAGTCTGGCTGTCCTCTCGGAACATTCGCTTGAGGGTGCCTTCATACAAGTTTGCTCCCTGGTTCCTTGGCACTTTCGAGATCCTGCAACAAATTAACCCTGTCTCCTATAAGCTGCGGCTGCCTCCTACCCTCAGAATCCCTAACTCCTTCCATGTGTCCCTCCTGAAACCAGTGGTCCTGAACCGCTACAGCAAGACTTCTAGTTCCACAGTTGCTCCCAGCGGTCCTTCTGATGTATTCGAGGTAAAGGAGATCCTGGACCGCAAGAGAGTAGGATAAAGGACTTTCTATTTGGTGGACTGGGGAGGGTTTGGTCCTGAGGAGAGGTCCTGGGAGCCAGAAGAGAACTTCAGCACCCCTACTCTTATTAAAAAGTTCCTCTCTCACTCTGGCCCCAAGAAGAGGGGGCGTAAGAGGGGGGATACTGTAGCGGCCGTCGGGTTTACTCACCTCCCGACGCCCGCGCGCACGCTCGCGCCCGGCCTTAAAGGCCCAGTGCGCGCAATTAGGAAATCGTCATCACAATCAACTGCCACGATTTCCTGGTCTATAAGAAGGCCCCTGGCCTTCTAATCCTTGCCTGAGCGTTGTTAGTCTTTCCCAGTCTGTCTCGCAAATCGTTCCTTAGTGTCTCCCGTTCCAGCTGTTACCTGTGCCCTGTTACCGTTCCTGTATTGTTCCTGTGCCTACCAGCGTTCAAGTATCTTCCACCACGTCAAGTGTCATCTGCCACGTCAAGTGCCATCTGCCACGTCAAGTGCCATCTGCCATGTCTAGTGTCATCTGCCACGTCAAGTGTCTACCGCTTCATCGGATACTGCCTGCCATGTCTGGCGCCACTTGCCGCACCTGCCTCCATCCATGCTGAAGCCACAGCCACCGCCCGGACTATTTCAGGTACCCAAGCATTACTGTCTGCCATTTACTTCCGCATAGACTGTGATCTGGTCAGCTGCCTCCCCGCTACGGCAGAGCGGCCTAGTGGGTCCACATACCCTGTGCCCGTGACAGTAATATTTTGAACTGAATGTGCTGGGCAATGTGTCAGCCAGCGAAAGGATTGGCAGAGGTGATTGAGGGTGGATTGGAGGGGTGCAAAAGTGTTAGGAGGCCACAGAAAAGGATGTTGCAGTAGTTTAGGCAGGAGATGATGAGGGAATGTACTAGCATTTTTGTTGACTTAAGATTGAGAAAAGAGCAGATTCAAGAAAAGGTTTTTGATGTGGAGGCGGCTTGGATGTGCAGCTTGAAAGAAAGGGCAGAATCGAAGGTTATCCTAAGGCAGTGTATTTCTTTTAGTTTCAAGATCTTCCTCTAAATCCAGTCTGTAAAATGGGACATGCAAACAAAAAGGAATAATCTAAATGCCCTCAACTCTTTGGCAAACTTTGGCAGCAAAGGAAATGTTGCCATCAAAGCAGAAAAAAATTATATACATGCCAAGTACTGTATGTACGTACGTACGTACGTACGTACGTACGTACATGATTATCATAGTAGAGCATTGACGTTACTATTCTGCACTTTTGCTTTTTACTATTGATAAAACATTGGTCTAGTAATCTAATAAATATTCCTAGGGAAGGTAAAACCTGCAGTTTACACAATGTATGTTCCAAAACATTTGTATTCTATTAAACATTACTTTTCTGTTGATGACTTCTTGATCTGTAACCAAACAGAACCTAGAAGAATAGTCTTAGAAAACAACTGTCCTCCTACACATCCCCACAAACACTCTGCCCTTTTCTAGTCTGTGGGTAGTCAGATCATCAGGTGCCTTGATCTCTTTATTCATACACTCTGCATATACCAACCTCCTGCTGCCTAGGCGCCCTCAAACCCACGCAAACACTCTTGCATAAAATAGAGGGCAGACAGAGCTACAGACATGAGGCTGTCATTTTCACAGCAGAACTTATAATTATCAGGACCACCATGGTCATTCCCCACTGGGAGCATTTGAATATCCTCTCAAGGATGAAAATAAGCAATCTGACTACACCATAGTGTATCCTTACCAGGGAATTTCCATAGTAGTTAACCATCCCATTGCTGGCAGACCTTTATAATTCATTGTCCAACACTTCTTATCTTTATATGAGTTCAGCATTAACTAATCAATTGAAAAGCGGATTTATCCTTCATAGGGGCCGTTCACATATGTACGGCGTCCGCTTCAGTTTACCTCCAGCGTGTTGAAGAACAGCCGGAGGCAAACTGATGCTAGAACGGATCCCATAGCTTTCTATGGGATCTGTTCTGGCACAGGGGACATCCATTGTGTCGCCGTACGGCGCAAGGACCTTCCTGGGAGCCGGATCCAAAAACGTACTTGCAGCGTTTTTGGTTCCGGCTCCCAGGGAGGTCCGGCGCCGTATCCAATCTATTTTAATGGTGGCCAGATGAATGCCGGGTGCTGCCGCATCCACCTCCTGGCAGCACCCGGCGGGAAGGTGGATGTAAGCGAAGGGTGCATTCGCATATGTCAGTTGTATCAGCATCAGTTTTTTTGTCTCTCAAGTGATTACAACTGATACAAAAACTGATGCAAAAATATATCAGTTGCTATCAGGCTTTTTCACGATTTTTACTACAAAACCATCAGTTGTCATCAGTTTTCACCATCTGTTTTTAACATCAGCTTTTACCACAATGGTCCACCAAAAAGGCAGTCTAGGGTCTGAAAATGTGCCAATTTTATCAGAGTGGTGCAAAGCTTTTGATAGATTGGATACATGATAGATTAGGGCCAGTTCACATCAGCGTTGGCTTTCCGTTGAGGGGTTCCGTCTGAGGTTTCCGTCGTGGAACTCCTCAACGGAAAGTCAAACGGAAACCTTAGCTTACGTTTGCATCACCATTGATATCAATAGTGACAGAAACATTGTCAACTCCGCTATTGATTCCGTCGAAAAAACAGAAACCTGCCAGAATGGTGACAAACGGAAACCATTAGCAATGTTTCCGTCTCCATTGATATCAATGGTGATGCAAACGGAAGCTAAGGTTTCCGTTTGACTTTCCGTTGAGGGGTTCCACGACGGAACCCAACGCTGATGTGAACAGGCCTTTAGATACTTGTTGTGTACCACGTCAGGGCTCTCCTTCTCTGCTCCGGCCTTGGCGCTACACTGAAGTCTGACACACACCGTGTAATGTCACGTGTGTCATATTCAGTGCAGCGCCAGGGCCGGCGCCAAGAGAGAGAGCCCAGAAGGTAGCTGTTGTCCACTTGTCAGGGATCATTACCATGTATATTGTTTGAAAAATATTATCCTTACATATATATATATATTCAGTATATTACACAAAGAGATTGGATTCATGGAGCACAAAGAGCCTGCATAACACGCCTATGGAAGACACCGCCCCCTGGAATGCAAAGAGGAGTGTGCAGAAGAATGTATAGGAAAACTTACAGCAATGGGATTTAAGCAAGTCCCACATCTCGAGGGAGGGGCATGTGTCTCTTTCTGTGTTTCTTTGTTCTGAATAAAAAGTTTTTCAGTCTTCCTCCTGGCAGAGAGAGGAGCTGTACCAAACAACTGTGTGGTGTACTTCTCTCCAGGCATGCCTTCAGCTTTCAATTTACGGAGGTGGTTATTCGGTGTGAAATACGGACCTGACACACTGACCTCAGATCAAATCTTCAAAGCAGCCACTGGAGCCTGAAAAGACGCCAAACACTAGCCATTACTTCAGGGAACAGATCGTTTTTGGCGCCTTTACAGCTACCCAATACTGCCCTGCATCTCCCTCCCCACACCACGCAGGGATTCACACAACAGTGTTCGGGTGTCGGCTGTTAGAAACAGCCATCTAGGTCCGGTTTTTAAGTCCGTTTTGCATCCGTTTTGTATCTGTTCTGTGTTTTCCGTTTTTGACAAATTTTAAAAAAACAGATGAATTTCATGTGTAGATAATGAAACACTGCCCTCTGTACATAATGAAGCAGTGCCCTCTGTTTATAGTGCCACACAGCCCTTGTAAATAATACCGCAGCGCCCACTGTAGATAGTGCCACACATGCCCCTATAGATAATGCTGCAGTGCCCTCTGTATTTAATGCCACAGTACACCCTGTATATAATGCCACAGCATCTCTGTAGATGTCACACGGTGCCCCCTGTAGATGGAGCCACACGGCGCTCCCCGTAGATGGTGCCACGCGGCGCCCCCTGTAGATTATGCCACATGGTACCCCCTGTAGATGGCACCCCCTGTAGATGGCGCCACACAGCTTCCCCTGTAGATGGCGCCCCCCTGTAGATGGCGCCACACGGCGCCCCCTGTAGATGCCGCCACACGACGCCCCCTGCTGATGGTGCCACACGGCGCCCACCTGCAAATGAGCATTTCATCCCAAAGGTGTTCAATGGGGTTGAGTTCAGGGCTCTGTGCAGGCCACTTGAGTTTGTCCACATCAAACTCATTAAACCAGGTCTTTATGGACCTCCCTTTGTGCATAAGGACACAGCCATGCTGGAACAGAAAACAGCTTTAGCCACAAAATTGGAAGCATGCAATTGTCTAAAATGTCTTTGTATGCTGTAGCATTAACATTACCCTTGATTATAAATAAGGAGCCTAGCCCAAGCCCTAGAAAACAGTCTCAGACCATTATCCCTCCTCCACCATAGTAGGCACTATATATTCTGGTAGGTAGTGTTCTGGCATCCGCCAAATCTAGATTTGTCCATGAGACCTCAAGATAGTGAAATATGATTCATCATAAGGGAATCCAGATGAGCTGATGCAAGTGGGTCTCACAGCCTTGCCAGTAGATGAACAAATACACTGTCTGACTCGAGGCCTATGCCTCTATTGTTGACCAAAAGGTCATCTCCATAGCCGGAAAATCCCAAAGCCTAGGTGAAAGAGGGGAGATCACCTTTGACCTGACGCTTCCTTTCCTTTGCGTTTCCATATTCTTGAAAAGTGCAATATGGCCTTCTTAGATTCAGATGCAGCATTTATTTTAATTTCCTATTCTCTTCTCCAGAGACTTTAGATTCCTTTGGTGACTCTTCATAAGCTCATACATCTCACTTCATTCAAAGGTTCCTCTATCCTGCCGGAACACATCTCCCTTCAAACGGTACTAGTCCGGCTTGAAGTAGGGGTCCGTCTGAATCTAAGAAGGCCATATTGCACTTTTCAAGAATATGGAAACGCAAAGGAAAGGAAGCGTCAGGTAGGGGTCCGTCATGTTGTAGAGATTTTCTTCATTCAACGTACTAGTCCTGTACTCCTGAGACTGCCCTGGCTTAGACAACACTCTCCCTACATTAACTGGAGATCTGGCAAATTCTGCTTGCTGGGGATCTTGCTCTTTTCAGCATTGACTTTGTAGACTGAATCCCAACCTGAAATTATCACTGCTCTTTTGTCTGATCTGCCACCTCAATGCCAAGACTTTGTAGACATGTTTTCTAAAATGGCAGCAGAGTCTTATGCAGCACAGCATTCCTGTAACTGTAATATTCTGCTCCTTTGTGGCCACACTCCTCCCAGTGTTAGAGTATACCCTCTCTCCATTCCAGAGACTGAGGCGATATCTGAATTGTATCAGAATTGTTTGATTGCATCAAGGGAGCAGTGTGGGGCCTATAACTTTATTCTGAAGAAGGGAGATGAGTGGAAAATCACTGTCAATACCCAGAATGGATCCACTAAGCCACAATCGGTTTGGTGCTGACTATACATATCATCCAGTGTAATAGGTGTACATACGTGTAAGTGACTGGGTTATAACGATAAAAACATAAACAAAATACAGTACATATATAAATCACATGATTAGTACATAATTAAAGATTGAGCAATATGTGTAGAGGCATTTTAACATCTACTTTTACCTTAAGAGAAGGTAAATATATACAGCCCCAGAACCAAGCTCAGTACAAATATACAGACACAGAACCAATCTCAGTACATATATACAGCACCAGAACAAAGCTCAGTACATAAATACAGTGCCAGAACCAAGCTCAGTACATATATATAACTCCAGAACCAAGCTTAGTACTTATATACAGCACCAGAACCAAGATCAATACATATATATAACTCCAGAACCAAGCTCAGTACATACATACAGCACTAGAACTAAGCTCCGTACATATATACAGCACCAGAACAAATACAGTTCAGTACAGAGATAATTTTCAAATTAAGTTTAACCCCTGCTGTATAAATTTGTACGACATAAAACGACAGCTCCCAGTATAGCCTGAACTATGGTTAGGTTATGCTGGGAGTTGCTATTTAACAAAAAAGAATGCTACCATCCGTCATCTCGCTGCAGATCATACAGTGACTACAGTACTGATCAGTACACATGGAGAGTAAACATTTACATTGAGTGACTCACAGGTGATGTCTCAGATTCTGTTTTGTACTTTTTCTCTTTTCTTCTCCATCCGGTCCAGACCTCTATGATGACTTCTCCCGGGCACGGCCCATTTCTGCAGTTTGCAGCTCAGGTTTCTTCAGCTCCTCACTTTTTCAACATTTCCGCACCTATAAACGAGTATAAAATTCTCATGATTCCACACACTATGCTTCTAAATATAATAGTATCATACACTGTGCCCCTGAATATAATAGTACTATACACTCTGCCCCTGAATATAATAGTACTATACACTATGCCCCTGTATATAATAGTACTTTACACTGCGCCCCTGAATATAATAGTACTATACGCTGTACTCCTGAATATAATAGTACTATACACTGTGCCCCTGAATATAATAGTACTATACACTGTACTCCTGAATATAATAGTGCTATACACTGTGCCCCTGAATATAATAGTACTATACACTGTACTCCTGAATATAATAGTGCTATACACTGTACTTCTGAATATAATAGTACCGTACACTGTACTCCTGAATATAATAGTACCGTACACTGTACTCCAGAATATAATAGTACCGTACACTGTGCTCCTGAATATAATAGTACTATACACTGTACTCCTGAATATAATAGTACTATACACTGTACTCCTGAATATAATAGTACTATACACTGTACTCCTGACTATAATAGTACTATACACTGTGCTCCTGAATATACTACCATACACTGCGCCCCTGAATATAATAGTACTATACACTACTCCTGAATATAATAGTACTATACGCTGTACTCCTGAATATAATAGTACTATACACTGTACTCCTGAATATAATAGTACTATACACTGTACTCCTGAATATAATAGTACTATACACTGTACTCCTGAATATAATAGTACTATACACTGTGCTCCTGAATATACTACCATACACTGCGCCCCTGAATATAATAGTACTATACACTGTACTCCTGAATATAATAGTACTATACACTGTACTCCTGAATATAATAGTACTATACACCGTGCTCCTGAATATACTACCATACACTGTGCCTCTGAATATAATAGTACTATACACTGTACTCCTGAATATAATAGTACTATACACTGTACTCCTGAATATAATAGTACCATACACTGTACTCCTGAATATAATAGTACTGTATACTCTGCTCCTGAATATAATAGTACTATACACTATACTCCTGAATATAATAGTACTATACACTGTACTCCTGAATGTCACGGACACAGGGTGTGTGGACCCACTAGGTCGCTCTGCCGTAGCGGGGAGGCAGCTGACCAGGTCACAGTCTATGCGAAAGTCAATGGCAGACAGTAATGCTTGGGTACCTAAAAAAGTCCAGACGGTGGCTGTGGCTCCAGCACGGATGGAGGCTGGTGCAGCAGGTGGCGCCAGACGTGGCGGGCAGAATCCGATGTGGCAGAAGACACTGGACGTGGCAGAAGACACTGGACGTGGCAGAAGACACTGGACGTGGCAGAAGACACTGGACGTGGCAAACGACAGCAGGTGCAGCAGACACGACTCCAACGCTGGTAGGCACAGTAACTAGAACAATACAGAATACAGGAACGGGTAACAGGGCACGGGTAACAACTGGAACGGGGAAACACTAAGGGACCATTTGCGAGACAGACTGGGATAGACTAACAACGCTCAGGCAAGGATCAGAAGGCCTGGGGCCTTCTTATAGACCAGGAAATCATGGCAGTTGATGATGATGATCCTTTTGTGTGTGAGCTGGCCCGTTAAGGCCGTGCGCGAGCGAGCGCGCGCACCCTACGGGACACAGCAGGACGGAGCGGAAGTGAGCGCTGGCATCTCCTAGGAAGGAGACAGGGGCCAGCGCTCACGGATCCATGGCAGCGGGCGTCGGGAGGTGAGTAAACCCGACGGCCCGCGGCAATGGACGCTACAGTATCCCCCCTCTTACGCCCCCTCTTCTTGGGACCAGAGCGAGAGAGGAACTTTTTAATGAGAGCAGGAGCACTGAGGTTCTCTTCTGGCTCCCAGGACCTCTCCTCAGGACCAAACCCTCTCCAGTCCACCAAATAGAAAGTCCTTCCTCCTACCCTTTTGCAGTCCAGGATCTCCTTTACTTCGAATACATCAGAAGGACCGCTGGAAGCAACTGTGGAACTAGAAGTCTTGCTGTAGCGGTTCAGGACCACTGGTTTCAGGAGGGACACATGGAAGGAGTTAGGGATTCTGAGTGTAGCAGGCAGCAGCAGTTTATAGGAGACAGGGTTGATCTGTTGCAGAATCTCGAAAGAACCAAGGAACCTGGGAGCAAACTTGTATGAGGGTACCCTCAAGTGAATGTTCCGAGAGGACAGCCAGACTTTAGTCCCCGGAAGATACTGAGGCGGCTCTCTTCTCTTAGTATCTGCCTTTCGCTTCATGCGATCTACTGCCAGCAAAATAGAGGACCGGGTCTGTTGCCAGATTAGCAGGAAGTTCCCATATGCAGAGTCCGCAGAAGGTACCTGAGATGAAGTCGACACAGGAAGAGGGACTCTAGGGTGTTGACTGTACACAATGTGGAACGGAGTGGAAGTGGTGGACTCACTTGTGTGGTTGTTGTATGAGAACTCGGCCCATGGAAGAAGCTGTACCCAGTTATCGTGCTGTGAAGAGATGAAGTGGCGGAGATAATTTTCCATGATCTGGTTGATCCTCTCAACTTGTCCATTGGATTGGGGGTGATAGGCAGAGGAAAAGTCCAAACTCACATCCAGGAGTTTACAGAGGGCTCTCCAGAATTTAGAGGTAAACTGAACCCCCCGGTCGGACACAATGTGAAGAGGCAAGCCATGCAAGCGAAAGATGTGCTGAATGAAGAGACTTGCCAGTCGGGGAGCAGAGGGTAGGCCGGTCAGCGGGATAAAATGTGCCATCTTAGAGAACCGGTCCACCACCACCCAGATGATGTTGCATCCTGCTGAGGGAGGAAGGTCTGTGACGAAGTCCATCGCAATGTGCTGCCTAGGGGCACTGGGTACAGGCAGAGGTTGAAGCAGGCCGGCAGGCTTGGAGTGAGTCACTTTGTTAGAGGCACACACCGTGCAAGAAGAGACAAAGTCCAGAACATCTTTAGGTAGCGTGGGCCACCAGAAGTGATGAGCAATCAGGTCTTGGGTTTTACGGACACCAGCGTGTCCAGCCAGTTTAGAACTGTGTCCCCAGCGGAGAATTCTTTTTCTGTCTGCCAACCGAACAAAAGTTCTCC
The DNA here is from genome assembly GCF_050947455.1 of Rhinoderma darwinii. Classification (NCBI taxonomy): domain Eukaryota; kingdom Metazoa; phylum Chordata; class Amphibia; order Anura; family Rhinodermatidae; genus Rhinoderma; species Rhinoderma darwinii. The sequence continues at coordinate 485,688,394 of NC_134687.1, forward strand.
CTGGAGGGATGTCTCTAAGCTGCAGAGGATTAGCGGTGACAACGCAGGATGGGTCTATGATAGTCTGAAGGGACTCCACCGTGTCTTCCATCTCAAACGATCTGGACAGGGCATCGGCCCTCACATTCTTGTCAGCGGGACGGTAGTGGAGCAGATACTGGAAACGGGTGAAGAACAGCGACAACCTGGCTTGACGAGGATTCAGTCTTTGAGTGGACTGAAGGTAGGTGAGGTTCTTGTGGTCGGTGAAGATCAGGATGGGGTGAGCTGCGCCTTCTAGAAGATGTCTCCACTCCTCCAGGGCCAATTTGATAGCCTGTAGCTCCCGATCTCCAATGGAGTAATTGCGCTCAGCAGAAGAAAAAAGTCTTGAGTAGTAGCCACATACCACTGCCTTTCCTTTGGAGCTCCTCTGGAACAGAAGTGCACCAGCATCAACAGAGGAAGCGTCCACTTTCAGTGAAAACTGCTGAGATACGTCAGGGTGATGGAGGATTGAAGCTGAAGTGAAGGCTTTCTTGAGGCTAATGAATGCGGACTCTGCCTCTGGAGTCCACACCTTGGCGTTCAGACCCTTCTTTGTAAGGGTAGAGATGGGAGCCGTCAGAGAAGAAAAGTTTGGAATAAACTGCCGATAGAAATTGGCGAATCCCAGGAGGACGTGGCCATTCCAGGACAGACTTTAATTTCTCAGGGTCCATCTTAAGGCCTTGATCCGAAATGACGTAGCCCAGGAAGGGCAAAGACCTCTTTTCAAAGGTGCACTTCTCCAACTTGGCATATAAGCGATTCTCTCTTAGCCGCAGAAGAACTTGACGAACATGCCTCCGATGGGTCATCAGATCTGGGGAGAAAATTAAAATATCATCGACATAAACTACAACACACATATAGAGGAAATCTCGGAAGATATAATTAACGAACTCCTGAAATACTGCGGGAGCGTTACACAGTCCGAAGGGTATCACTAGGTATTCGTAGTGCCCATCGCGGGTGTTAAATGCCATCTTCCATTCGTCACCCCGGAGAATCCGGATTAAATTATAAACCCCCCGCAGATCTTGCTTAGAAAAAGTTTTGGCTCCTCGTATGCGATCAAAGAGCTCGGAAATAAGTGGCAATGGGTATTTGTTCTTGACCGTGATCTGATCGAGACCACGGTAGTCAATGCAGGGTCGAAGAGATCCATCTCTCTTCTTAACGAAGAAGAAGCCTGCCCCAGCCGGGGAGGAAGATTTTCGAATAAAACCCCTCTCCAAGTTCTCCTTGATATAGGCTGACATCGATAAAG